>NC_045792.1:98083959-98403743 GCF_009873245.2 Balaenoptera musculus | reverse complement strand
TTTGCCCTGCCTCACCCCCGCCTGCAACCAAAGAACTGTCCTGCCCATAATGTTTTTTTTAATTTTTATTGGAGTATAGTTGATTTACAATGTTGTGTTAGTTTCTGCTGTACAGCAAAGTGAATCAGTTATACATATACATATATCCACTCTTTTTTTAGGTTCTTTTCTCATATAGGTCATTACAGAGTATTGAATAGAGTTCCCTGTTATACAGTTGGTCCTTATTTAGTTATCTATTTTATATATAGTAGCATGTATATGTCAATCCCAATCTCCCAATTTATCCCTCCCCCTCCCTGTTTCCCCCTTGGTAACCATAAGTTTGCTTTCTACATTTGTGACTCTAATTCTGTTTTGTAAAGAAGTTCATTTGTACCATTTTTAAAGAGTCCACGTAGAAGCGATACCATATGATATTTGTCTTTTTCTGTCTGACTTTCTTCACTCAGTATGACAAGCTCTAGGTCCATCTGTGTTGCTGCAAATGGCATTATTTCATTCTTTTTTTAATCCAGCACATAATGTTAATAGTCATGAGGTTGATAGTTCCTGCTCTGGGGCTTTGTACAGATATTGCAGTTAAGAGGCCCCAGCTTCCTAATATGTAATATCAGGAAACTGCCTGTCATAGATGATAGGATATTGTGTCTGCTAAGTTACAGAGTACGCACACATGACAAAAGTCGAAAGGAAAAAAAGAAAAATGAAGGACTGGCTAGATGTAATGAAAGTGCTGCTGGTTGGAAAGTTAGTGCACACATTACTGAATGGAAATCTGTCAATAAGCAAAAGAAGGATAAAAATGTAAAATCCTAGGAATTTATCTTAAGGAAAAAGAAAGGGGCATGAGAGGACATCTACAAGGGTATTCCCTGGAGCACTGTTTATAAAGGTGGAAAATGGAAACCAGGACTGGAGTTTTATCATGGTTCCTGACCAATAGCATTTCCAAACTGGCTGAGCCAGTCTTGTGATACCAGCTGCGACACTCGTGTGTGTAATCGTCATCCGAACATGACAGGCTGGGCTGCCTCCTTTTGTGGTATGAAAAAGGCTCCTTACCCAATCTGATCACTGCAGTTGCAGATTAACCAAGGCCAAGCAGAGCTGAAGCCTTTTCTCCCTTAAATCCCTTCTTTTTCCCTTTCTCTCCTTCCTTCACATCTTTTCTCTCTTCCTCTGTCTGAGCCTGTTGCCACCCATTCTGCCACCAGGGACAGGACAAACCTATAAGCACATCAGACTGAGGGAAAACAATAGGAGAGAGAGACAGATCACTAGAATTAGGACACAAGTCTTTCACCAGGCCTGCCCATCCCCAGTCTCACTGTTAATTCTGAATATTTTTTACACTACGAATCTTAGCTAATATGTTGGCAGAAAAGGTGGACCCAGCTAGACAAGAGAACAAGAAGCTGTTTGTTGTGGGGTTAGTTAGCATGAAAAATGTTTAAACACTTTGCTATTGATGTTCTAATTAATTCACCAAATATTTAGGTATGTGATCAAGGGGTCATGGTAGGCTGCGTGGTTGCTCAACTAATTGTGTGAATCACTCAAATCTCAAGTGCTTTGGGAGAGCAGAGAAGGGAGAACTTAATTGTAATCCGGATCAATAACAAAGACTTCTGATAGGAAGTGGAGAGGTATAATCTCAATTTAAATATATAAATATAAAATACAATTGAATTACTGTTGAGGGATAAACTTATAAAGACATTAAAATTGTAGTTAAGAGCTTTGGATTTGATATCAGAGAGACCAAGGTTTTAATTCCACTTTCAAGACTTACCAGTTATGTGACTTTGGGCGATATTTTCCTCTTCTTCTCTTCTTCTCTTCTTCTCCTTCTTCCTCTTCTTCCTCCTGCCCCCTCCCTCCTCCTACACCCCCTCCTTCTTCTTCATCTTATTATTATTACTATTATTTCATAATAATAGCTCTCCAGTCTTCATCTAAAAGCTGCTAGATTTTAGGAGCAGATAGTAGCCAGAAAAAAGAGACCAAGTATAAAATATACTGACAACTGGAAATAATCTAAGTAAAAAGCAAAATGCTCTATTTACATATTTTATATCATGAAGCATTGTTGAAAAAGGTGAACATTTTGAAATAAGAGTATTATCATATATACTCCTTGGGTATATTTTGCACAGTTTACACATTTATACAGTTTCTCCTTGTGTAAAATGAGGAAAATAATATGATCAACCCCAAAGAGTTGGTTTGAGGATTAAATAAGTTAACTTCAAGTAAAGCTCTTGGAGCAGTGCCTGGCATACAGTAAGCTCTTACTGTGCTTAATACCACATAATTCTATTGGCATACAAAATATCAGGAAATCTCTGTAGAGGCTGTACTCTTAGGAGTGGAATAAAAAAACAAGGAATGAGGGATTTATACTTTTTACTTCATACTATTCTCTTTTTGATTTTTTAAAAACTGAATAAACAAAATCTTAAAAGCTAGGCTACCAGACATATCATATTTTGTTTCATATGATGTAAACAGGTAGAATAATTCAAGCTCTGAGTGTATGGACATTGGGTTCAGAAGTATAAAGATGTGAATTAAACTCTGACCCCTACTAATTAGGTTATTCTCGTCAATATTAAGCTCCCAAGAAAGTAGGCATAATAGTACTTATCTCACAGGATTAAATGCTGTAATGTAATAGAAGGGTCTAACAGGTGCCTTACACAGAGTACTTTCTCAATATATATTAGTTTTCTATTTTTACATCATCCCTCTATACTTTCATCTGTTTCACTGGCTCCTCTTCTCTAATTGCCAGGCTAAATTGAAGTTAACCTCAGTGGAGAATAGCACAGAAGCAACAGAGTTCATCCTCTTGAGATTAACAGATGACCCCAACCTCCAGGTTCCCCTCCTCCTGGTATTTTTGTTCATCTACCTCATCACTTTGGTTGGGAATTGGGGGGGGGTGATGCTGGTCATCTACTCAGACTCCCACCTCCACACTCCAATGTACTTCTTCTTCAGCAACCTCTCCTTTGTCGATCCGGGTTACTCATCAGCCGTAGCTCCCAAGACAGTGGCTGCACTGCACTCAGGAAGCAAACTCATCTCCCACAATAGATGTGCTGCTCAGTCCTTCTTCTTTGTGGGTTTTGCCACCGTCGAGTGCTACCTCCTGGCCTCCATGGCCTGTGACCGCCATGCAATGCTGTGTAGGCCCCTTCATTACAGCACCACCATGACAGCAGGTGTGTGTGCGCTCCTGACGATGGGCTCCTATGTCTGTGGCTTCCTCAATGCTTGCATCCACACAGCAGACACCTTCAGACCCTCCTTCTGTGGTTCAAATGAGATGAATCCCTTTTTCCGCGAAGTCCCTCCACTCCTGGCTCTCTCGTGCTCCAACACATGCATGAGCAAGCTGGTGGTCTTCTTTGTCGTGGGCTTCAATGTCTTTTTCACCCTCCTGGTCATCCTCATCTCTTACTTCTTCGTATAGGTTGCCGTTTGACGGAGGCATTCTGCGGAAAGAAGGAGGAAAGCCTTCTCCACCTGTGCGTCCCATCTCACGGCCATCTCCATTTTCTATGGAACAATCATCTTCCTGTACTTACAGCCCAGCTCCACCCACTCCGTGGACATGGACAAAATAGCATCTGTGTTTTACGCGGTGGTGATTCCCATGCTGAACCCCTTGATCTACAGTCTTAGGAACAAAGAAGTGAAACATGCTCTCTGGAAAATACTCAACAAACTTAATTCCCAGTCTTTAAGTGTGAGTAGGAAGTAGGCAGGTAACTAAGGGATAAACCTTCCCCCCAGACCTAGATGCCACCTCAACTTTTGAGGTTTGGCAGATTTCAGTTCTTTCTTCTCCAAGAACAGTGGTTACTTCTGCTGTTAGGAAAAGTGGTAAAAAAGCAGCCCTCTGAAATGTCTCACTCAGAAAAATAACCTTATATTTAGTGAACAACACCCTGGGATGTTTAAAATTCTTCCTGCATTAGTTTCCTGACACGGTGTAAAGCCGAAGATCAAAGCATAAACTGAATGCACTGACTTTCCCTCTCCCTATTTTAATTGGAAGAAATTTTCCATTTGTTATTAAAGTGTGGTGTAAGGACTACGTCTTCATTGAATAATAGTTGTCAACTGGAAGGCACAGCCTTATGCTTTTCGTTTCTTTGATCTGTGAGTTTGAAAGTTAAAGTGTCTAATGCTGACAAAGGATGTTTCAATATTTTTAATAATGTCTCAGAGAAGGTTATAATTGAAAGGACAAGGCACTGGACCAAGAGTCAGGTGACCCAGTATGAGATCCTTCTAACCCCGATGCTTCTGCGCCCACTCTCATTCCCATCCTCACTCATAGGCTGTGTACTTTTGTATTCTCCATCTCCTTCTGTTAAAGTGTTAGGACAACTTTGGTAGAAAACAATAAGCCACCTTGTGTATGTATGTTTCAGTAGATAAATTGTTTAAACTTTAACCTGAATAAGTGTATCTCTTTTTAGAGTTCCTGCACTCTGTTCTATGCTTTTGGCCTTGGTCTAACATAATAACCAAAACTTACAGAAGGTTAAAGAAAAAACATTTTTTTCCAAGGGCCTTGAGAAGGCATATTTGTCTTCTGAATTAAATGCTTGCATTTCTCGGCATCCTTAAGTTTGGTGAATCTATTATGAATTCACACAATAGATTTTTGTGCCCTCATTGCTTCTGTTTTTTCAATAATTCAGTTCACCTCTGGATCCCTGTTCTATTCAGATGTTCTGTAATTAGATGCAGCAAAAATTAAAAAGCCTGTGTTAATGTACTTCTTAAGATGGGAATGGCCTGATGATGCACAGCACAAGTGTACCTTCAGGTCTTGTTTCATGAGCTAAATGGTGTGAGCGGATGTGTGTGGGTGGGAAGGGAGCGGTGATTAATTTCACTTCTCACATATCAACTGCTTGATGTTTATAGCTACGATTAGTCTAAGCTGCCACGAATTTCATGATTTCAAGATCTCAAAAAAAAATTTTTTTTTTTTATCTTAAATGTGAAAACCAGAAATCTTGGTGGGCTAAATCAGGGAGCTTAGAAGGTCATATTAGTTTCGAGATGCTCAAACTCCATTATGCACAGGGCAGCCTTGGTCTGAAGAGGGTTGATCATGGGTCTTGTGGAGAGGGAAGCAAAGAGGGACATTAGGCTGATCTGTAGGAAAAACTTTCTCAAGCACATGGTCACCATCACCTAAAGGGATTGGGAGCTTCTTCTGGATCCAAGGCCTTGACAACCTAGACTTGCCTCATCCATCCTCCCACCTCCCTGCCTTAGCAGTGAGGATTTTCCAGTAACACACAGAAGAACAGCCTTGAATGGCCAGGATCCACTTCACCAAGGAGTCCTTCTCAGTGACTTATAGAAGTTACAGAGCTCAAGGTACCCAGATTTGGAGATGAGTCTGGGAAGCATCTATCCGAGCATTGAGTGTGTTCCGCTCAGAGCTCAGCTTCTTTTCCTACTTGATAGATATCATTCACTTCTTTTCCTCTTCTTCCTGCTCCTCTTTTCCCTTCTCCTCTTCCTCTTTTTCTTCCTTTTTTTCCTCAACCTCTTTCCATCTTCAGCCCAAGCAAGAACTTCCCTCACCACTAAGCAGTTAGATCCCTATGAAAAATTAAAGTCTATAGCTTTTATATTAAAACTGTTACAGTACCTAGTAAGGTGTGTTTCTGGGCATGTTTCTTTCTGCCTCTATATCCCAGTTTAGGCAGAAAAGTATGTGGATCTTCTAAGAGTTAAAGGCCTAATGACTACATATTACGTTTTCTATTGAAGTCATCTCAAACTAGCACTACAGTTGACTGCAAATGAGTATGAAGGTCCTAGTTCTAGTATCAAGAGCTGGATGAAGATTCTTACCCTTCTTATCAGTTGTGTGACCTTGAAAAAGTCATTTGATCTCTTTGAACCCAACATACAGGATAAACTGTGAAGACACCATGAAATAAAGTATGCAAACATGCCCATCATAATGCATGCGTGTTTTATACAGCTGAGAGTCCTGCAATAGCTCTCACTTATCTGTTCTTGTACTTCCCACTTTTGGCTCCTGAGCTCCCCCACTCTGTCCACCCCATCCACGTCCAAGCCTTTAGGTCCATTCGTTGTTTAATTTCCTGTCCTCCAACCTCCCAGTCCTACAGCAGATACATTTCAATCTGACATCATGTGAGTATTCATTTACATAAGCTACTCAGAAGGAGATGTCTTGTTGCCAGTAAGACATCAATTTACAGAATACAAATTACCATGGGGAACTTTTCACGTCCACAAGGGAAATCTCTCAAATGGAGACAAAATGCTCATTTGGTTTTTAACAACACCCACTGTCTCCCTGCATGAATGTCCTCATGAAGGAAAGACACTGTGAGTAAGACCTGAAGCTCAAGTTAGCACAGTAAAGGCACAGGAAGACTTCCTTTCTGAAATGTCCAAAAACAGAATGTGAAAACACATATATAAGGACAATTATTTACATCAGGGTAGATTATCCTTTTGAAAAAGGAATCATGATTGAATTATTTTAAATAGGAGTCTCCCTTTGTGCATGAGATAATTTGTTTAGCTTTTATGTGTATGGAAAGAAAAATTAAAATATTAAGAGTCCTGGACGGTTGAAGCTAACATTACAGAGTCATAGACTCTTTAGCCACGAAAGAGTCTTTAAAAATAATCTATACCAGTTCTCTCATTTTACAATTGAAATCCCTGATTCCCACAGTTTAACTTGCTTAACCTCCCAAGAACCAAATCTTCCTTGACTTTTATTCATCCTTTACTTTCTATAAAGTTCTTGATGTAGCAAAAGACATTTTTACTTTTCATTTGTTCACTAGGAGACAGATTTTTGTGCTTCAGTTTTGCAGTTGAAGACATCAACTCTTTGCAAAGCTTATTTGCCTAGCAGTAACAAGAGGAGCCCCGATTTGAACATAAGTCTTAGTTTCCTGCCCAATTCTCTGAGAAAAAAAAGTAACCTTGTATTTCAGTAAATTTTAATAGACGACTTATTTGATGTATAAATCATTTAAAGACAGCCTTTCATGATATGTCCCTGCTGTGTGGAAAGGCATGCTGGAGAATACAAACACATTTAAGAATATAAGATATAATTCCTACTTCAACAAAGCAAATCCTCCTGCATATATGGTGACCGATGTAATGCACTTTGAGATTCATGACTCAGTGTTCAACAACTTTGTTGGCAGGAATTTTTCCTATATTCTATGAAATATGCATCGATCAGAGCATATCAGTCTTGATAGTTGGAACGGGTTCTTCGAATGCTGCATCCCACGGGGATAGCCAAGCCCCAGCCAATACTTACTGGGCACAAGCTGCAGGAAAGACATGGTGTGAGGTCTGTGAAGGAACCAGTAATAGACTACATTGTTCCTGCTTCAGGAGAAGCTTGCAAATAGTGCAGTGGAACAAGGCACATACTTCAAGATAGATGACCACTCAAGGCATTTGTGGTTATTGTCAAGTGAGTAGTATAGAAAATAATATTTAGAACTCTTCAGAGGTGAGAAAGAATCCTGTGGGTGGAAAAAGCTCCCTGGAGGAGGTGGAACTTGAGCCAGAATCTGAAGAGATGATACAGAGAGTCCAGAATTCCAAGACAGGAGACTTGGATTCAAGTCAAAACTCTACCACTTACTGGTTCTGAGATTGGCATAAGCCACTTAGCTTTGAGCCAATTTCCTCCTCATCAAAGTGGAGATAAAAGCACCAGCCACGCATTCCTCAAGGGTGTTATGAGGGTCAAATGAGATAATGGGCAGGAAAGCATTTTAAAAATTGCCACCCTTGTTCTAAGGACATTATTGCTGCTGGGAATTCTATTATAAGCAGAGCTGAATGGGGGAGTTCCTGACCTATAGGGACCCATCTGAACTCAGGTGTGGAGATGGGATTGCATATGGCAGGATCTTCTGTTGGCAGGAACTTGTAAGAAAATAAACTATTCAGATTAGAAGTAGGTAAATCACCAACTCCTCAGTCCATTACTTCTAGTCAATTAAGACTCCTTCCCATCAAACTGGATGAAGAGCCTGGGCTTATGGGAACAACCGTGTCCCCACAGAGAAATCATGCTTTTACAGAGAGACTTCTGTAGGATACCACCACTCAGCTATGCAGATCCAAGCCCTGGAGTCCTACCTCCTGTTCACAGCATGGGATTTCTCAGTGGTTGGTCTGTGATTATTTCACAAGCAAGGTATGTGCGTGTGTTAGTTGAGGAGGGCGGGGATGGATAAGATTACTGTAGTGTATTTAATCAGCAAAAAGTTAGTGTGCGTGTGTTTGTATAAAATGTTTTTGTTTTAAACTTTCTACAAATCAGTGAGAAAAAGTCAGACAACCCAATAGAAAAATACAAAATTTAATTATCCAGTCTATTGTTCATGTTAATTTGGTTTATCTCTGGTTTGGGGTAAAGATGAACAAGGCTGATGAGAACATTTTTGTCATGTATGTCAGTGCACATATGCCTTCAGTTCTCTAGAGTGTATCTATTTTAAAGTGTAATTGCTGACTCATAGGCTATATACAGTTTCAACTGTACTAAATAAAATGTGCTATTTTCCAAAGTGATTGTGCCAATTTATACTCCCATCAACAGTGTGTGAATTCCCACTGCCAACACTTGGTATAACTGGGGTTTTAAATTATGCCAGTTTGGAGAGGGGTCAGTGTTTTCTTATTGTCGTCTTAATTTGCATTTCCTTGATTACTGATGAAACTAAACACACGTGTTTCTTTTTTTTTTCAAATCTTTCAGCCATTTTTCTATTGTTGTGTAAAAAGAAAGCAAACCACAAACAGATACAAATGTATGGGAGTGGATGTACAGAGCTGCTGCTCTATTCTTGACTTGGGTGGTGGATATATTGGAGTTTGCTATTATTAAACTAAAACTAGATGTTTTATGCACTTAAAAATATACATGCCTGTCTCACAGTAAAAATGTTAAAAAAGGTAAGTCTAACATAGCTCCTAAAATCAAAGCGTTTATGTACATTTCTGTTATGTACTTTTCTGTATAAGATATATTTCACAGTAGAAATGTTAAAAAAGATATATCAAACAGAGCTCCTATATTCAAGCAGTTTATAGTATAAACTAAAGTGAGGGCAATATCTACATATAAGTAACTTTAATTCTATGTGGAAAATTATAAACAACTACAAGAGATACACATAAAATGCTATGGTATTTGTTTTTCTCTTTTTGACTATACGGAATCTAAAAAAAAAAAAGGTTATGAAGAACCGAGGAGCAGGATGGGAATAAAGATGCAGACCTACTAGAGAATGGACTTGAGGACACAGGGAGGGGGAAGGGTAAGCTGGGACAAAGTGAGAGAGTGGCATGGACATATATACACTACCAAATGTAAAACCAGTAGCTAGTGGGAAGCAGCTGCATAGCACAGGGAGATCAGCTCGGTGCTTGGTGACCACCTAGAGGGGTGAGATAGGGAGGGTGGGAGGGAGGGAGACGCAAGAGGGAAGAGATATGTGGATATATGTATATGTATAGCTGATTCACTTTGTTATAAAGCAGAAACTAACACACCATTGTAAAGCAATTATACTCCAAAAAAGATGTTAAAAAAAAAAATGCTATGGTAGAATAAAGGAAGGATAGATGCCAGAGTGGAGACTTGAAGAACATAACATTTGTTCTAGACAAGAGAGAGATACAGTGAAATGGGAAGGACGGTATGCAGATGTATTCAGCAAACAGTATTCTGTTTGTCTGGAATGTAATATTCATGAAGAGAAATAATAGAAAATAAGTTTGGAATGCTGTAAGTTGGTGCCCAACTGTAGAGGCTATTCTCTTTCAGATTAAGATTTTCAAGTTTATGCTATAGATTCTAACTCCACTAAAGAAAGTTTAGATATTGTGCAGACGTCAGAGCTAAAGGCAAAATCCCAACTACTGTAGGAAAACATTTAAAACAGGTTTGCTTATGCATCTGTGTTAAAGCAAAGCTTTTGTTTGCTTTAGGCAAATTGTTCAACATTTTATGTGTGAGCACATATCCACCTAAAAAGTTATTCCAGCACCTGTTGGAACAGACATTGGTCATTTTTTCTTGATGTATCCAGAATCCATTTTCCCTCTTAAAACCGTTCTGACTTTCTTGGAGAATGATCTCTTAATTATTGGGTTGATGGAGGAAGAATTCCCTGTGCCCACCCAAGTTTATGGAAAATGAGGCAAGGAGAGTCTTTCCTTCCCTGCCCCCCCCTAGAGAAAGAACCCTGAATTGTAATGCATAGAGGTATAGAGAGGCAAGCATGAGTCCTAAGCTCAGCCAATAACAAGTTCTTATTTCCCCCAATTTAAATCTGAAGCAAGTGATGCAAGGGCAGCATGTAGGCTTGGAGGCATTTGCCCCATTAGTGGGATTCTCATTGGGCCATTCTAGCCAGGACATGGTTTCTTGGCTGCTGACTTCTGTTCCTTAGCCTCTGAAATGCCCTTGGTTCCTACCTTTGGTCCAGTTTCCCTTTGATTCTGTGAATGTCTTGATATTCTTTCAGTCACCCCCATTTTTTCCTTTATATTAGCCTGAGTTGGTCTCTGTAAAAAAACATAACTGATATATCTAGCATGTGAAAGACACTCCTCCAGGGACTGTACAGTGAACAAGAGACAAGCTCCCAGCCTCAAGAAATTGAAAAATAGAGTAGAAATGTAAAATGTTAAAAGAATAGGGAAAAAAACCCTCAATAATATGAATCCATAAATACTTCAACTGGCATTTCAGTAGGAAAATGAATAATGCAGAGAAAGCATTGCCACAAAATTTAACTTACTTCAGAAAGCTAAATAATTACCAAATCATCCGTTTTTTAACCAATTTTTCATGCTGACAATGTTGATTAAGATCTGGAGTTTTTGGTACATAGGAATAAAAGAGACCACCGTTGCATGTTTAAGACAAGGAAGTTGAGGCCCAGGCAGCGGAAGTGGTCTCACGTCCAGAAAGTGGCAGAGCCAGATCTTGTGACATATTCCATCACTGCAGACGCCACGCACACCACAGTGCTCCTGGCTGCTGGCCGCAACCCACGCTATGCTTGAGAACACCCGCTTTTGCTTCTCCCGGGATGTTTCTGGTAGAATCACCCTTTGTCCTTATAAACACATTACTGCTTCCCTCCTCAGATAATGTCAGTTTATACCTGCGTGACACGTGGGCCTGGCTAGAGCTGGACAGAAAGTCATATCCAAGAGCCAACCTGTGTCTTTCAGGTTAATTGTAGCCTCTTCTCTTTGGGTCCCTAGTTGGCTACTCTTCACATTTCCTCTCTCAATTCCAAGCACCCCTTATGTCAATAATAGTAAATATATACATTCTTTTTCTATATTTTTTTCCATTTTGGTTTATCCCAGGAGATTGGATATAGTTCCCTGTGGTATACAGTGGGACTTTGTTGTTTATCCATTCTAAATGCAATAGTTTGCGTCTACCAACCCCAAACTCCCAGTCCATCCCTCCCCCCCCCCTTGGCAACAGGTCTGTTTTCTGTGTCTGTGAGTCTGTTTCTGTTTTGTAGATAGGTTCATTTGTGCCATATTTTAGTGATATCATATGGTACTTGTCTTTCTGTTTCTCACCTATTTTACTTAGTATGATAAACTCTAGTTACAACCATGTTGCGGCAAATGGCATTATTTCGTTCATTTTCATGGCTGAGTAGTATTCCATTGTATATATGTACCACATCTTCTTTATCCATTCCTCTGTCAATGGACATTTAGGTTGTTTCCATGTCTTGGCTATTGTGAATAGTGCTGCTATGAACATAGGGGTGTGTTTATCTTTTTGAATTAGAGTTTTGTCCGGATATAAGCCCAGGAGTAGGATTGCTGGATCATATGGTAATTCTATTTTTAGTTTTCTGAGGAACCTCCATGCTGTTTTCCATCGTGGCTGCACCAGCTTACATTCCCACCAACAGTGTAGGAGGGTTCCCTTTTCTCCACACCCTCTCGAGCATTTGTTATTTGTAGAGTTTTAGTGATGGCCATTCTGACCGGTGTGAAGGGGTACCTCGTAGTTTTGATTTGCATTTCTCTAATTGGACCTCATATTTGAACTCCCTCCAGGAATTGCCTTCGGCTGAAGGGAGCCGCCTCACTCAAGGTAACCCACATCCGAGACTGGTCAGTGAGGGATACAAAGGCCTGGCCCCTTATCTGCTTGAGACAGTTCCTGAGGGCCATCCCAGCCCCAGAGACCCCCAAGGGATTGGCTGAGGCCTTTGTTGCAACTGCATCACGGTCCAACTTTTCGCGCTGGTCCCGCTGCCATCTCTCCCTCACAGGTGCTGTTCCTAAGAGCATTCCCCAGGGAGCCACCTGCATGCAAACCTCAGTCTCAGAGCCCATTTCCCAGCAAATATGATCTAAGAAGTCTCCTCACACACTCTAAATTCTATGATAGATTCTGAGGGTCGAATAACATTGTTTTACATTCCTCAGGATCGTGATTTCTGTTGCCAACAATCGCAGAGATAGAATCCTAAATCTCCAGACTTGTTTTCTGAAGAAAGCAGAAAATAGTAGCCCTGAGGTTAGTGCACACAATATTCATACACCCTACAAATGTAAAGAGGCTTAGAGACCAGCCCCCCCTTCCTTAAATATTTTCTGAGGGTTTTCTGTGTGCTAAAAGCTCTGCTGAACACTTTTATTTCTCACAATTACTCTATTAGCATTTACTTTATTATCCTAGTTTTATTTTTTATTTATTTTATTTATTTTTATTTATTTTTTAATTGAAGTATAGTTGATTTACACTGTTACAATGTTAATTTCTGCTATACAGCAAAGTGATTCAGTTATGCATATATATACTCTTTTTCATGTTCTTTTCCATTACGGTTTATCATAGGATATTGAATATAGTTCTCTGGGCTGTACGGCAGGATGTTGTTGTTTATTCATTCTACATATGATAGTTTCCATGTGCTGACTCCAAACTCCCACTCCATCCCTAGTTTTATAATTGATAAAACCAAGGCTTAGAGCTGTGGAGTAACTTCCCGAAGGACGAAAAGCTGGAGAAGTGTCACCATATTCTACTAAATGGTAAGTGGTTTGAGGACAGGCACTGTGTCATCTTTATTTTTGAATCCCTAGCACCTAACTTAGTACCTGGCACATAGCAGGTGTTCAATGCATCTTCCTTTATTTTTATTTTTTTAATTTTTAATTTTATATTGGAGTATAACTGATTAACAATGTTGTATTAGTTTCAGGTGTACAGCAAAGTGATTCAGTTATACATATACGTGCATCTATTCTTTTTCAAATTCTTTTCCCAATTAGGTTGTTACAGAATATTGAGCAGAGTTCCCTGTGCTATACAGTAGGTCCTTATTAGTTATCTATTTTAAATACAGCAGTGTGTACATGTCCATCCCAAACTCCCTAACTATCCCTCCCCCACACCCTTCCCCACAGTAACCATAAGTTCTTTCTCTAAGTCCATGAGTCTGTTTCTGTTTTGTATGTAAGTTCATGTGTATCATCATTTAAAAAAATTTTTTTAGAGAAATATCGTATGATATCGCTTCTATGCGGAATCTAAATCAATGCATCTTCCTGAAAGGATTAATGATTAAACCTTCAAGGAAAGGGAATTATAATTTTATTGATCACTTTTATCATGCCAGATATGTTTTCTATATTTTAATGTACAGTACCTCTTTAAAATTCACAGTACATCTGTGAGAGGTGAATTAATTTTTTTCATTTTCCAGATGGTGAAACTGAGGTTCAGATACACAGGTGCTAAGGGGTAGAACCAGGATTCTAATGCACTCTGTTTGTTGGCTCTCCAGGCCTTCTACTCTATCTTGACCTTCCCACCATCTCCTCTTTCTCAGATGAGGAAGCTGAGGTACAAACTCTGTAAGTGGCTCTACCCCAGTCATATTGCTAGAGAGTGGTCCCAGATTTTCTGTCTCCCACTCCTCAACATCAATAGGTCTCCCGCTCGGCACACTCAGAATCCGTAGGACTCCAGCTGCCTTTTCCAAATGGGGTCGGCAAAATGTCATTCTCACTTAGATGGCAAAACTCCTCACCAAATATAAAACTGAAAATGTAGGCCACTTGCCCATGTGATTGTATTTCATAACTCAGAGCTAATAATAGCTCTCAGCTTGCTTGGCCTGTTTATAACATATTAAAACCTCATATTCAAATTCACTCGCCTCTTGGATTAATGTCAAGATTATGAATTTCCAGCTTTCTTTCTCTTCCCATCTCTATCTCACCCAGCAGGGACTGGATTATCCTTGTCCATGTTATTTTCCACATGAATTACTGAGTGCTTATTTTCAAAGAGGAATTTTGTGACCTTATTGTCTTTGCTGTACCTGCAGAATCCATTTTGGAAGGCAGGAGGGAGGTGGTTAAGGGCACAGGCTCCAGGGCTGGAGGGGGGTCAAGGCTGTGTATTCTTTTTTCTTTTTAATTTAATTTTTATTTTATATTGGTATACCCATTCTTTTTCAGATTCTCTTCCCATATAGGTTATTACAGAATATTGAGTAGAGTTCCCTGTGCTGTTCCCTGTGCTGTGCTGTCCTTGTTGATTATCTATTTTATATATAGTAGTGTGTATATGTTAATCCCAAAACCCTAATTTATCTCTCTCTCCCACATTTCCCCTTTGGGAACCATAAGTGTGTTTTTGAAGTTTGTGAGTCTGTTTCTGTTTTATAAATAAGTTCATTTGTATCATTTTTTTTTTTTAGATTCCACATATAAGTGATATCATGTGATATTTGTCTTTCTCAGTATCATGTGATATTTGACTTCACTTAGTATGGTAATCTCTAGGTCTATCCATGCTGCTGTAAATGGCGTTATTTCATTCTTTTTTATGGCTGAGTAATATTCCAGTGTATATATGTACCGCATCTTCTTTATCCATTCATCTGTTGATGGACATTTAGGTTGCTTCCATGTCTTGGCTATTCTAAACAGTGCTGCAATGAACATTGTGGTGCATGTATCCTTTCGAATTATGGTTTTCTTCAGAGAAAGTCTATGTATTCTTGAGCCAGGCATGAAACCTTTGTCTTAGTTTCCTTGTCATTGAAATGGAGACAAAATAATACCTCCTATTTCCTGGGACTGTTGTGAGGATTAAACGACAACAAAAAATTCATGGTCAATGTTTAGCTCAATTCCCAACACATACCACACGCGCACACACACACACACACATACACAGAGTGCACAAATAGAACTACTGAAAACAAAAATCAACAAAACAAAAAATCACCACCACTTAGCATGACCAACTTGTTCCAGTTTGCCTGGGACTTTCCAGCTTTAGTACTGAAAGACTCCAGTCTTGGGAAACCTCTCAGTCCTGGGAAAATTGGAACAGTTGGTTACTCAATTCCCCCATCAATGAAACAAACAAAATGTTCTGAGTTATTCATTTATTCATGAAGCTTTTATTGATAACTAAAACATTTCAGACATTTGGATGGTATTTGAAAGGTAAGCATGACCAAAAAATGAGTCCTTACAAAATGCTCAGCATAATGAGAGAGAATCATGAATTATATATGGCAAATTATATACAGTCCTTCTGAAAGTTGGCATGAAATGTTCAAAGAGTGTAACTCTGAAATGCGTTGCTCGGGGGGATACTTTGTATGAATTTCATGGATTGCACACTTCTGTCTAATAGGGAATTTTTTTTCTCCAGATACTAATGCTGTCAGGGGGTTAATAGGTTTACACAGGAAAAAGCATTTCCACGAGGAGGTAATTTAAACAGCTTTCTTTACTGCAGTACTTCTCAGCATTTTTAACAGGCTAGTGAGCATTTGAATCTCTAGGCTGGGGGTGTTTTAAGTATTGTTTCCAAACTTTAAGAATTTTGACAACACAGAATTATTTTTAGGGTTTATGGAATGATACCAGCGTTCCATGGGGCTTTGACAAAAAGAAAATCTAGGTGTTATCTGACATTGGACATACAAAACTAGGACTAGGGAGGAAAGCACCAAACCCCAGCTCCTCATAAATAGAGCAGCTGTGCTTCAGTCATAATAGTTTGAGCTGTGGTTCTTAGCCTTTTTTTGGTTCATGAACCTCCTTTCAGAATTTGATGAATGCATGTGCACAGAGGAAAAAGGCCCCAAACTAGAGGCTTGAACTTTGCAGAGCATACTGGAGAGCTGTATCTCCTGAGGAGTTGAAAAATCTTGTTCCCTAAGAGAATTTTGGGCCTTTATAACAGCTGAGATGGAAAAAAAAAAAAAAAAAACCCCTGCAAGGACTGAAATAAATTCTGACACAAGATAGAAACACTCAAGTGTAGTCAAGCATGAAGAATAGAGTGGCATGCCCTAAAGTAGTACTTAGACAAATAATAGTAATTATTTTTATATATTGAATGCTTGCTGTGACATGCATTACCTTATTTAATCAGAAGGTAGTTTATCATGGTAGTTTAAGCCGTGGCTTCTAAAATTAAAAAATATATATGTATTCCTTATTCTTTATATCCGCACTCTCTCCTCCAACCCACAGAAACCTTTGGAGTTACTTGTGCTAATGTCAGTATTGCAAAAGCAAGAAGCCTAGGTCTCTACCACTTAGAAATAAATCACTTCCAAAACCATACAACCCATATCTAATTGTAAGAAAGCCAAGAAATAAAAATTTCATCTCAAGATTCATAAAATGAAACAAAGATTAGTGTTGGAAGAGAATAAAGTTGGAGTACCAGCCATTTGCTGGATTTTACTCCCAGTCAGGCTATGGCTTCAGAAGTCAAGGGGCACAATAGACACAGGAGGATATTTACTTCCAAAGGGAAAAAAAGAAAAACATCCCACATGACTTATGGAAGTAATGTTGTCTGAGGCCTTTGTGACTGTTTGGATACCCCAGCCTGTGTTTCATTTCCTGCTTTGATGTCCATATCAGCTGCTTCTAAGAATGTTAATAGCCTCTTTTTCTGTATGTTTGAGAACAGATGGGTATACTGGAGAAGAAATAACAACTCATGCACCCATGACTGCTTAGCAAGTTCCCTAAGTACTTGGTCCCTACAGGCAAGATTTTAATTAAAATATTCAGTACATGAGGCATGGAGCTGTGGATGGATCACAGGAGAACTTGTTCCCTGAGAACTTCATGTCAGAATAATCCCCTTCAGGACATCAGTCACTGGACCCTTAAATCCCAATCTGGCTTTATTCAGACCCACTATAGTGAGAACAACCTGTGCCCAGCGCAACCTTGTTCACTTGATTTTATTTTATTACAAGGGAGTCCTCAGGGTCTCACTGCTGGAGGCCGTTTCCTTCACAGTGACATTGCTGTGATACATTAGTCAGAATGACCTTGGATAGCACTCTGATAACGAGAGGAATCTTTTATCTAGACTGAGTGATTTACTAAGGATTTCACACCCTTTGTCTTATTTCATCCTCAAAGCACTCTGTAAAACATCAGGGGTGATTATTAGTAATTCCATTAAAAAGTTGTAGAAAGTGAGACTAAGCGAAGTGAAGGAATTCATTTTGTTCCCCTCTGAAACGAGAAATCTAGTATTTAGGACTTTTGAGGTATGACATGTAGTGCCAAGCAATTCGCTCATGGTCAAAAAGCTGTATTCAAACGGATGAGATAAGATAATTCAGAAGGTACAAACTTACAGTTATACAATGAATGTCATGGGGATGTAATGTACAGCATGGTGACTACAATTAGTAATCCTGTATTGCATATTTGAAAGTTGCTAAGAGAGTAGATCTTAAAAGTCCTCATCACAAGAAAAATTTTTGTAACTATGTATGGGAAAGGATATTAACTAGATTTATCGTGGTGATCATTTTGTAATACATACAAATATCAAGTCATTGTGTTGTACACCCAAAACTAACATATTGTTATCTGCCAATTATACCTCAAAAACAGAGATAATTTAGATCTCAGTGCCAAGGGGAAGCCATAACCTGCTTCTCCTATTAAGTTATCATTGGACTTCATCTTGTGAGGATGTTGGTGGTTATGGTGATGTAACCAGAAGAGGGAACATTAGTAGAAAAGGAATTGGGATTACATCTTTGGGCAGCTTTAGGAAATGTTGATGTTAGCGTAACTTAAAGGGGAACAGAAGCCATCTAGTCTTTTTTTTTTAACAATTAGAAAACAAGTGTTTTATATTATCACATTTTTGATACCCAAGTACATATATTCAGTTCAATGTATTTCAGTTCAAAAAGCTTTTATCTTTGCATGAAATTGTTGAACTTTAACACTCAAAGTAAAAACTGATACAGTTGGGTTTCAATCTGCCTCTTGTTTTCTATTCAGCCCACCTGTTCTTTGTTTCATTTTTTTCCTTCCTTTTGGAATAAGGTTATCTCAGATTAGGTAATTAACTACTTTTGCTTTTTTTGTCCCCTGTTATTGCAACTTTCATCCTTCACTTATTAAGTTGTACCTTAATATTTTTATTTTTCCCTCACTAGGAAAGAACAGTATAACATTTTGATTCTGATTGCCTCTCACCCCTTTTTGCTTTTATTGTCATATATTTTAACTTTAAATTTAATTAAAACTTTAGAAGATTTTTTTCAACATTATTTTTTAAAGTTAATAAATTTATTTGTATTACTCACATATTAGTGTTTCCAGAGCTTATTCTAATTTCCTGTATTTTCATTTTGGATCTTTTTGTTGTTGTTGTTCAAAGAACCTCCTTTAGGGCTTCCCTGGTGGCGCAGTGGTTGAGAATCTGCCTGCCAATGCAGGGGACACGGGTTCGAGCCCTGGTCTGGGAAGATCCCACATGCCGCAGAGCAGCTGGGCCCGTGAGCCACAATTGCTGAGCCTGCGCGTCTGGAGCATGTGCTCCGCAACAAGAGAGGCCGTGACGGTGAGAGGCCCGCGCACCGCGATGAAGAGTGGCCCCCGCTTGCCGCGATGAAGAGTGGCCCCCACTTGCCGCAACTAGAGAAAGCCCTCGCACAGAAACGAAGACCCAACACAGCCAAAAATAAATAAATATATAAATTTAAAAAAAAAAACAAAAAAAACCCTAGCTTTTCTAAAAAAAAAAAAAAAAAGAACCTCCTTTAGTATTTCTTTCAGCACAGGTTTGCGGGCAACTGGATCCCTTAATCTGTTGTGTGAAAAGGTTATCATTTTGTTTCATTTTTGAAAAATAGGATATCTGATTATAAAATTCTAGATTGTGAGTTACTTATCCTTAGTACTTTTAAAGACATCACTCCACTCCATTCTGAATTTATTATTTATTTTGAGAAATTTGCTGTCAGTCTCACTTTTGCACGTTTGAAAAGAATGTTTCTTTTTTTCCTCTGGCTGCTTTTAAGATTTGCTTTTTGACTTCCATTAAATTAAAATATGATTCCAAATGTGAGGAACAAGCCAGTTGTTTGAATGACTTTACTACTTTTTTTTCTCACACTCCTTTTTGTAAAAAGTTAGTAGGGGTTCCTTAAAAAAGTAGGTCCAGGATTAAATATAGTTGAGGAAACACTGGATTTGTCAAATATGAATTTAACTTTAAAATCACATATAAGTAAATCTCCATGAAAGGGTTGTGCAGCGTATCACAAATATTTGAATAAATATTACCATCTTGAGGAAGTAGAATTCTGTGGAGCACTTTTTGAGACAGGCAGCCTTATTGTGATCTACTTTCTACCATAAACCAGGTCTTCTGTACTGTGTATGTAACACCTTTCTTAGCACCATAGCATAGAACTTAAATGTAATGCTTAGGATTTCTGTAGCCTGAATTCTCACACATACCTGCTGTGTGTCCTTTGCGAGTTCCTTATTTTCTCCAAGTGTGTTTTCTTTACATTTTTAAAAGAGGATAGTAATAACGTCTACACAGGGTTTTTTATGAGTACTATATTAGATAGTGCCTGGCATATAACATGTTTAGCAGCCATATGTTATACTATATATGTTATATGTGTAACATATAAATCTATATATTATACTCTATATATACATTATACTATTAGTGAAATTAACATCAGAGTCATTGTAAATGCTAATAGTAACTGACCTGTACTTCATTGACCATAATCATCATTTATTACTTGTAGCATAATAATTTGTGTGCATGTTTTATATTCCAATTTTAAGTTAAGCGTCTGTATTTCTTGGGAAAAAAGGGTTTAGTACACGTGTTCTCAAGGAATGTTTGTGAGCTAATAAAAGAATAACAACAATCATAATAAAATTTTTGAGTGATTATCACTTTAGGCATAGTGACTGCATCATATATATATGATATATATATATATATCATATATATATATATATACATATAATCTCCTTCCAACTATATTATAATGTGATGATGTCTACAGTACCATCATGCCAATCTTACTTCAAGTGCTTGCTAAAGGTTTCATAAGTACCAAATGGAGAGTCTGGTATTTAAATCTCGATGTGTCTGTCTGCATATCTCTCACGCTAAATAGATACTGGTAAAAGCATGAGCTTAGAGGAAAGAAAGATTCTAATGCATTTCCAGTAATAAGAGCAGCAGCTGTTTCTACCAGGACAAGCAAAAAAAAAAAAAACTCAAAACATTAATAGTATAAGATGGTGATTAATGATATATGAAGAGTCTGAATACCTTGGTGTGAGAATTCCATTCAGTCATGCCTCGATATAGTAGACATTAATTACTCAAAAATCACAAAGTAAATCCTAGGAAATACTGCACTGGGGATTTTAAAACTCATAGGCTGTAAGGAATACTTTTTAGGTATGATGGATTCGCCTTGAGAAATAAGTTATCGCTCGGCTTACAATAATGCAGGTTCCCAAATCAGTTGGAATGAAATGTACTCCAGTCTGAAGCTAAACGCCAACCCCAATGGTTTTTGCTTTAGGCAGGACGAGATTTGCGTTATTCTTACCAGTTATCCATGCTGGTCCTATGATCCATACCAGTCATTCCTCCTGATAATTTCAGTGTTTGGGATGAGCATTTTTGTTCGTTTACAGATTTTGTTCTGGAAAGGACACTGAAAACAAACTTCCAAGGAACAGGTCTTGCTAACTCTGCTGCAGTCCCTCTGGCTTCTTTAGATTCTACAAACTTCTTTGACCACTTGAGGCCTTACCATAACTCTTCATGTCGTTTGGGACAATCTTTCCCATGCTACCTCTATTCATCCTTTATGTATTGGCTGAGGTGTTAATTCTCCTGAGAAAAGCATTCTGACCAATCAATTCAAAGTAGATTTTTACTGTTCACTCTCATATGGGCAGCTTGTTCTATTTTTAATTTTATATCCTTATTTGTGAGTTTGTTTCATTTTTGTCTTCTCCAGTATAAACTTAAGCACATGAGACTAAGAACCATGTTTGTTTTGCATGGATATATACACCCAGGGCCAGGACTATGGCTAAACTCATTTGGGATCAATAAGTAGTTGAATGAATGAATAATTCTTATCAATGCTACAAATATTTCAAATGAATTAAGGGATGCAATAATTTCTATGATCCATTTGACTTAAAGACAACCCTCTGTCCCTATCCCCCCATGTTTATGTCAATATGGGGCCCTAGAGGTAATGATATAACTTGATTTTAACATTATCAAAGAGAATAAATACAAGTTATGTTAATACACTCATGGTCTCCCTCAACAAGCAGAGCTGGATTCCTATAGACACATTCATTGCTTGTTCTCCAGTAGTGTGAGATAAGGACCTGTTGTTCCTCTCATGGGGGCTTTGTTCCTTGGGAGTTCCATGGGTGTGTAACCCTTTCACTCTTCAAGTTCCCATATGACTCCATTGGGCCTTATATTACAGGTAACAGACCAAATACCAGAGCCCCTTGACCATTCATTCATTCAACTGATTGGCAATGGTGTCTGTTATCTACGATGGCCTTCTCCCAAACTGAGATTTACTGAGCGCCTGCACTAATGACCATGGCAAATACTTGCAAATAATCATGACTTTGATTGTGATTATGATTATGGCCCTTTTTCAGGACATTGCAGGGATTCTCTTACTTTCTCATGACAGCAGTAGTCTTTAGGGAGGATGTTGTTTGGGGCTACCTTTCTAATACTTCCATTTTATAGATGAAGATACAGTGACTTAAAGCAATTTAGTGACTTATCTGAGAAGGGAGATCAGCAGCTCTTACCATGCAATTCATGTTAGCTACTTCCCTGGCATTAAGTATTTTTTTTCTCAATCTCTCCTTGCCTTGGAGAACTTTTCCCTTTGATCAAACACTAAGAACATCTCAGTAGAATGTTTCTTATCTTTTACGGACTGAATTTCTGTTTTGAGACTCATGTGAAAGCGCTGAATTTGCCTGTTCATTGTTCAGGGAGCCAGGTAAGCCTCTGATCAAATCTACAATCTGTATAAATTTTCAGGGACAGAGGTAACCAGGAAAATACATCAAGGCACCCATTTCCCCCTTGATTTATTCATAACTGAATACTGAACATCTTGAATGTTACTATGTGTCTGTGGTTTTTAACAAGAGACTGTATCACAAACACCATGGAAATTCTTAAGGAGAATATGTATTTATCTTATAAAAAAATAAAAGGAACAAGAGGGTCTTGAGTCCCTGCTTTGACATGCATGAACTTGTAGAACTTGGACAAATTGTTAAACCCTTCTCACTTTTAGTTTCCTCTTTTGGAGTATGGTAATATTAGCTACATCGGCTAATCCCAAGGTCTTTGAGAGTATCAAATTGGATCTCAATTTGAAATTTTCTTATAATCTGGAGAGCACATAACAACATTATTGAAAAAGAGTAGGAATAGAGAGAGATAAATGAGAAGGACCCAGGCTAATAGACCAATTATAAAAATGCACTGAAAGAAGAGGTGTAAAAATCACACCAGAAGGAACAATTTATGGGAATGAGGGGACCTGGACTCCAGTTAT
This sequence comes from Balaenoptera musculus, assembly GCF_009873245.2. NCBI lineage: Eukaryota > Metazoa > Chordata > Mammalia > Artiodactyla > Balaenopteridae > Balaenoptera > Balaenoptera musculus. The sequence goes on along the minus strand of NC_045792.1, from coordinate 98,380,713 downwards.
TATTCTGAAGCTTTGCTGGCATTAGGCACCCAGAATGATTAACTGTTAGATGTACTGACTGGTGAACTATAGTGTAAATGAGACCATTCTACCATCACACTGGCTTGAGGGACAAAAATAATGCTCTCTGCTTGGGAGTAAAGAATAAGAATATCCTACAACAATGATCATTTTATATATCTCCCTTGATCTTCTACACTTCCTGAACAGGGATTATGTTTTTTATATTATTGTAGACCTTAGAAAAGCACACAACCCGATATACTGTGAGCACTTACTTAGTACTTGGAGAGAGAATGAATGTTGGATGAATTACTGCACAAATTCCAGCACTTTATGTGGTTTATTAATTGGTGTTACTCAAAACTTATGTAACTGTAGAAGTATTTTTTCTTCTTCTTTTGGAGAGAGGGGAGAGGAATTTGATTGTAAACATGTGTGGATACAGTTCTTGTCACTCAGCTTGGATTCAGAGAGATAGTGTATTAGCCAAATTCCCACTAGCTAATCCTGTGTTTGATTCCAAAGATCAAACTTATTTCCCCACATTGCTTCTGAATGATGGACTCAATAAAATAGTCATTCATGAAGAGGCCAATATAATGAGTAACTTTTTTTGCCCAGAGCTGTGGTAGAGAGTTTAGTTTATATATAAAATATTAAGGGAATGTTGCTTAGTGTTCAAGAACTCAGGCTTTGATTCAAAATGGCATGACTTCAAATACCAGCTCTGTTACTTGCTAGTTTTATGGACTTCAGGGTGTAACTCCTTGTCAGTAAGCTTCAGTTTCTTTATATGTGAAATGAGGATAATATGTCACATGGTTGGGTGATAAATCAATGGAGGTATAGTATGCATGGTGTAACATAGTGCCCTGAAAATAGAAAGTGCTCAGTAGTTTCTAGCTATTATAGTTTAATTCATTATTTATGTTTTTTGTCTATTTATACAGTATTGAAGCTCTATATGGGGGATGAAGCTTAAACTAAGATAAAACAAATTATTATGAGTAACAAAGTGATCAGTGGTGCTCTATAGGTTATAATGGAAAAGCAGTGTCTAAAGAGGAAGAATTTTTGAAGACTTCATGAAAGCTTTGAAACTCATGTTATTCTCTGAAGAATAAATTTGAATTGTACTGAGGGCACAGAATGTCTTGTGCACTTTTTAAAAAAGATTTTTATTGGAGTTGATTTGCTTTACAATGTTGTGTTAGTTTCTACTTTGCAGCAAAGTGAATCAGTTATATATATACATATATCCATCATTTTTTTTTTTTTTTTTTAGATTTTCTTCCCATTTAGGTCACCACAGAGCTTGTGCACTTTTTAATTTTGTCCTGAACACCCAATATGTGGTGGTCTAATCCATAAAAATCTTTTCAAAAAGTTTGCTAAAAGGTCACTACATGATTCAAAGACCTTTTATAATTCTTATTTTTATCAGTAGGTTAATTTTATCACAAGAATGTTCCTGAAACTAGTTTTTTCTCCCCCGTAGGAAAATGCTGGATTAAGACTCACTCCTTCACGTTGTTGAGAAGATGGTAAAAAATAAAATGAAATGCTTTCAGTACATTACCCCCCCAGACTTAGGGACATCTAAGATGTGTATTGATTAAGGTAAGTAGGAACCAAGAGGGTGTCTTCTCTGGATAATAATGCCTCCCTACCCCCAAAAGCAGGAGTAAAGAGGGAGTGGGAAACTGCAGGCTTCTGTCAACACCTTCACCCTCCTTTCCACCCCACAACCTCATAGCCTGGTTGTCACCCTCTACCTTGAGACCTGAGGACTAATCTCATGATTCTCTTTATCACTGTATCACTTACCATGAAGCTGAGGAATCTCAGGTCAGCTCTCAACCCCTGTTAAATCATGTCCACATCCCTTTATATCCCCTTTTCTAAGCCCAGCAGCCACTCCTGCCCAACTCGTGATCATTCCACCGTGCCCTCTGGAATTATAGTCAGTTGTCAACATAACCCAATATACACTTAACCTCTCCTCTGAAAGGTCCCTTTACCTACTTGGTCCAACTGAAATCTGTGTCCTGGGACAGTGCTTCCCTTGCAGCCATCTCAGTGGTGGCAGTTTTCTCTTCCACTTTCCTCTTAATGCTGTATTGTTCCATGTTCTTGAGTTTGTAACATTATCATACTCTGACTTTTTTTTCTCCAAACTTTCTCCTTTATTGGTCTTATTTAGTTTTGTGTATTTAATATGATATGTAAATGCTAAACCATTAGAAAATTGCCAATACAGTTTGAATTAATAAAATCTGATGCAACCGGTCCAATTGTTTATGCAACCCTTCTAAATTAGATGGCTAAAAGGAATCTAAAACTCAGCATGACTAATCTGAAATCGTCTTTCTTGTTCTTTCTCAAACATCTGCTTCTTCTAAACCATTTCATTTGTTACTGTACAAAAAATGGAGTCATCATTGTTCCCTCTTTCTCTAATGCCCTACATTCAATATAGCAGGAAATCCAGCAAGCCCTACTTTTGAACTGGGTAATTTCTCCAGAACTGGGTAATTTCTCATTACCTCTCTCACGTCCACCTTGGTTCAAGCCATCATTATCTGTTGATAGATTAATAAGATTAATGCAAAGGCAAATGAAATGGGTGAAATCATAACATCCCAGATTTCATTCTGACATGGAAGCTTTCCTTAACCTCACCTACATTTTGGATCCCTAGATAGAGCCTGCACAATCTCTAACTATTAGAATATCTATATTTTTGAATTCTTGTTTAGTGCCAGGCTATATTGTTATATCTATTTTACATATGGGGAAACTGAGGCTCAGACATCTTAGTTAACATGGAAGAAGACTCAGAAAGTAAATGGATTCTTACTTGGTATAGCTGGACTGGCCACTATCTGAGTAGAAGAGGAATATTGTGTGAAAAATTGGAGGAAGGCATAGATGGAATATGAGGGTGGAAGAAATTTGGGGCAGAAGCAAAGGGAATGAGTGAAGATATAGGATGTTTGATTTCAGAGTTATCTGGAATTCTTCTATCACAACATCCACTCTTCTAATCAATACATGGACCAATAACTGTCCTAATCATAATGTGTAAAAGCCTATGATGCCAGTTTGCTTTATCACTCCAGTTTGATAATGAGTTCAAGGGAAAACTGATGGCCAAGTGATACTGAGCAATACCCAAAGTCGGCCATCTAGTACGTAGTGGAGCTAGAACTTGCATCCAAATGTCCTTAGTCTGGATGTACACTTTTAATTTTATTGTCTGGATGCCTTTACTCCTTGTACAGGAGTTTCTACAGTATCCCACTCTGTGGGAATTACACATTCTATGTGTCCTATTATCCTATGAGAGTACTGAAGGCTAGAACATGATGTATTAAACTATGTTTTAGTAGAATATAATGCTGCTCTTGAGACAATAGTGGTAACTGAAATGAAATGAATTCAATTACAGTAACCTATTTTATTGCACGCATATTCTGTGTCAATGTTTGAAAATCTGAATTGGGAGGCCAACATATATCATTTAGTAACAAATCCTGTGATTTTATGCATAAGTTACTTTCCATCTCTGAACTTTAATTTGATCATTTATTAGGGTAGAAGATTGCATTATATTATCTTCAAAATCCTTTAAGCGAGGACATTCTATGTTTTTCCCAATATTTAAAAATTACCTTTTGTTGTTATGTCCATCTTAAATTCAGAGAATTCTGACATAAGGCATACCTTGGGCATGATAGTTCTAAACCCAGTTACTACCCGGATCCTCTTTTCTCATTGCTACAGGTCATTCACATATTGCACAAATGACCCCCATGGAGAACAGTACAAAGGTGACTGGATTCATTTTTGTTGGGATAACTGATGCCCCAGAACTGCAGATGCCCCTCTTTCTAGTGTTCACTCTCATCTACCTCATCACTCTGGTTGGGAACTTGGGGGTGATCACGTTGACCCAGCTGGACCCTCGTCTCCACACTCCCATGTTCTTCTTCCTCAGTCACCTCTCTCTGGTGGACTTTGGTTACTCCACAGCTGTCACTCCCAAAGTGGTGGCCAGATTCCTCATAGGAGACAAGGTCATTTCCTACAATGCATATGCTGCTCAGTTTTTCTTTTTTACAGTCTTTCTCATTGTGGAAACATTTCTCTTGGCCTCAGTGGCCTATGACCGTCATGCAGCAGTATGTAAACCACTACATTACACCAACGTCATGACAACAAGGGTGTGTGCATGGATGGTCATTTGTTCCTATGTCCTTGGATTTCTGGAGGCCTCTATGCACACTTGGAACATATTCAGTCTCTCTTTCTGCAGATCCAATGTGATTGATCACTTTTCTGTGATGGTACTCCTGTCCTGGCTCTCTCATGCTCAGACAACAACAGAAGTGAGATGGTGTTTTTTGCTTTGGTGGGCTTCAATATCATGTTTTCTGTCCTGGTCATGTTGATCCCTTACGTGTTTATGTTTGTCCCCATTCTGAGGATGCACTCATCTGAAGGACATCAGAAGGCCTTTTCCACCTGTGCTTCTCACCTCACTGCCGTGCCCATCTTCTATGGGACAGGTGCCTTCATGTACTTACAGCTCAGCTCCCGCCATTCCACGGACACAGACAAAATGGCAACTGTGTTCTATGCTATAGTCGTTCCTATGCTGAATCCACCTGAGGAACACAGAGGTAAAGATTGCCTTTAAAAAGGCTAGAGGGAAGGCAAAGTCTTCTATAAGATTCATATTTTAATTATATAGAAACAACTATGTAACAAACAGGTCAGATCAAGCTAGGGAAAATATTGACTTGCTAGGCCAACAATTTTGTAAATTTTTAATGTACTTTCTCAAGTTATTTATTAAGTCTATGACAGAAGTGGCTTACAAATACGATATATCAGGAATAGTAGCTTAAGAAGTATCAAACTTGAGCATAGAAGTCTTATTATAAAATTTCTTCTTAATTACATTTCATTATTTCACGTGATCATCCCCACTCTCATTTCACGCAAAGTATATTTAAGTACATGCCCGAAGAAACATCATTTATGCAAACCACATGTAATTCACACATCCATGAGTGGACAGAAAAATGAGCCCAAACGTAAGTGGGATTAGTCTACTTTTATTAGTATAATTTAAAACAATGATTTTGGTGTCTGATAATACATTCGTTTTGGGTTTTTTTTTAAACATCTTTATTGGAGTATAATTGCTTTACATTGTTGTGTTAGTTTCCGCTATATAACAAAGTGAATAAGCTATACGTATACATATATCCCCATAGCCCCTCCATCTTGCGTCTCCCTCCCACCATCCCTATTCCACCCCTCTAGGTGGTCACAAAGCACCCAGCTGATCTCCCTGTGCTATGCGGCTGATTCCCACTAGCTATCTATTTTACATTTGGTAGTGTATATATGTCCATGCCACTCTCTCACTTCATCCCAGCTTACCCTACCCCCTCCCCGTGTCCTCAAGTCCATTCTCTATGTCTGCGTCTTTATTCCTGTCCTGCCCCTAGGTTCTTCAGAACCTTTTTTTTTTAGATTCCATATATATGTGTTAGCATATGGTATTTGTTTTTCTGTTTCTGACTTACTTCACTCTGGACAGAAATGGACAGAGTCTAGGTCCATCCACCTCACTAGAAATAACTCAATTTTGTTTCTTTTTATGGCTGAGTAATATTCCATTATATATATGTGCCACATCTTCTTTATCCATTCCTCTGTCGATGGACACTTAGGTTGCTTCCATGTCCTAGCTATTGTAAAGAGTGCTGCAATCAATATCGTGGTATGTGTCTCTTTTTGAATTATGGTTTTCTCAGGGTATATGCCCAGTAGTGGCATTGCTGGGTCACATGGTAGTTTTATTTTTAGTTTAATAAGGAACCTCCATACTGTTCTCCATAGTGGCTGTATCAATTTACATTCCCACCAACAGTGCCAGAGGGTTACCTTTTCTCCACACCCTATCTAGCATTTATTGTTTGTAGATTTTTTGATGGTGGCCATTCTGACCGGTGTGAGGTAATACCTCATTGTAGTTTTGATTTGCATTTCTCTAATGATTAGTGATGCTGAACATCCTTTTATGTGTTTGTTGGCAATCTGTACATCTTCATTGGAGAAATGTCTATTTCGGTCTTCTGCCCATTTTTGCATTGGGTTTTTTGTTTTTTTGATATTGAGCTGCATGAGCTGCTTGTATATTGTGGAGATTAATCCTTCGTCAGTTGCTTCATTTGCAAATATTTTCTTCCATTCTGAAGGTTGTTTTTTCATCTTGTTTATGGTTTCCTTTGCTGTGCAAAAGCTTTTAAGTTTCATTAGGTCCCATTTGTTTATTTTTGTTTTTATTTCCATTTCTCTAGGAGGTGGGTCAAAAAGGATCTTGCTGTGATTTATGTCATAGAGTGTTCTGCCTATGTTTTCCTCTAAGAGTTTGATGGTGTCTGGCCTTACATATAGGTCTTTAATCCATTTTGAGTTTATTTTTGTGTATGGTGTTAGGTAGTGCTCTAATTTCATCCCTTTATATGTAGCTGTCCAGTTTTCCCAGCACCACTTATTGAAGAGGCTATCTTTTCGCCACTGTATATTCTTTCCTCCTTTATCAAAGATAAGGTGACCATATGTGTGTGGTTTTATCTCTGGGCTTTCTATACTGTTCCATTGATCTATATTTCTGTTTTTGTGCCAGTACCATACTGTCTTTATTACTGTAGCTTTGTAGTATAGTCTGAAGTCAGGGAGCCTGATTGCTCCAGCTCCGTTTTTCTTTCTCAAGATTGCTTTGGCTATTCGGGGTCTTTTGTGTTTCCATACAAATTGTGAAATTATTTGTTCTAGTTCTGTGAAAAATGCCAGTGGTAGTTTGATAGGGATTGCATTGAATCTGTAGATTGCTTTAGGTAGTAGAGTCATTTTTACAATGTTGATTCTTTCAATCAACATTGCTATATTGCAGCATTGCTAAGGACATGCTATATCTCTCCATCTATTTGTATCATCTTTAATGTCTTTCATCAGTGTCTTATAATTTTCTGCATACAGGTCTTTTGTCTTCTTAGGTAGGTTTATTCCTAGATATTTTATTCTTTTTATTGCAATGGTAAATGGCAGTGTTTTATAATTGCACTTTCAGATTTTTCATCCTTAGTGTATAGGAATGCAAGAGATTTCTGTGCATTAATTTTGTATCCTGCTACTTTACCAAATTCATTGATTAGCTCTAGAAGTTTTCTGGTAGCATCTTTCTCTATGTATATAGTACCACGTCATCTGCAAACAGTGCAGCTTTACTTCTTCTTTTCCAATTTGGATTCCTTTTATTTCTTTTTCTTCTCTGATTGCTGTGGCTAAAACTTCCAAAACTATGTTGAATAATAATGGTGAGAGTGGGCAACCTTGTCTTGTTCCTGTTCTTAGTGGAAATGGTTTCAGTTTTTCACCATTGAGGATGATGTTGGCTGTGGGTTTGTCATATATAGCCTTTATTATGTTCAGGTAAGTTCCCTCTATGCCTGCTTTCTGGAGGGTTTTTATCATAACTGGGTGTTGAATTTTGTCAAAAGCTTTCTCCACATCTATTGAGAAGATCTTATGGTTTTTCTCTTTCAATTTGTTAATATGGTGTATCACATTGATTGTTTTGCATATATTGAAGAATCCTTGCATTCCTGGGATAAACCCCACTTGATCAGGGTGTATGATCCTTTTAATGTGCTGTTGGATTCTCTTTGCTAGTATTTTGTTGAGGATTTTTGCATCTATGTTCATCAGTGATATTGGCCTGTAGTTTTCTTTCTTTGGGACATCTTTGTCTGGTTTTGGTATCAGAGTGATGGTGGCCTCGTAGAATGAGTTGGGGAGTGTTCCTCCCTCTGCTATATTTTGGAAGAGTTTGAGAAGGATAGGTGTTAGCTCTTCTCTAAATGTTTGATAGAATTCACCTGTGAAGCCATGTGGTCCTGGGCTTTTGTTTGTTGGAAGATTTTTAATCACAGTTTCAATTTCAGTGCTTGTGATTGGTCTGTTCATATTTTCTATTTCTTCCTGCTTCAGTCTCAGAATGTTGTGCATTTCTAAGAATTTGTCCATTTCTTCCAGGTTGTCCATTTTATTGGCATATAGTTGCTTGTAGTAATCCCTCATGATTCTTTGTATTTCTGCAGTGTCAGTTGTTACTTCTCCTTTTTCATTTCTAATTCTGTTGATTTGAGTCTTCTCCCTTTTTTTCTTGATCAGTGTGCCTAGTGGTTTATCAATTTTGTTTATCTTCTCAAAGAACCAGCTTTTAGTTTTATTGATCTTTGCTATCGTTTCCTTCATTTCTTTTTCATTTATATCTGATCTGATATTTATGATTTCTTTCCTTCTGCTAACTTTGGGTGTTTTTTGTTCTTCTTTCTCTAATTGCTTTAGGTGTAAGGTTTGGTTGTTTATTTGAGATGTTTCTTGTTTCTTAAGGTAGGCTTGTATAGCTATAAACATCCCTCTTAGAACTGCTTTTGCTGCATCCCATAGGTTTTGGGTCATTGTGTTTTCATTGTCATTTGTTTCTAGGTATTTTTTGATTTCCTCTTTGATTTCTTCAATGATCTCTTGGTTATTAAGTAGTGTCTTGTTTAGCCTCCATGTGTTTGTATTTCCTACAGATTTTTTCCTGTAATTGATATCTAGTTTCATAGCGTTTTGGTTGGAAAAGATATGTGATACGACTTCAATTTTCTTCAATTTACCAAGGCTTGATTTGTGACCCAAGATATGATCTATCCTGGAGAATGTTCCATGTGCACTTGAGAAGAATGTGTATTCTGTTATTTTTGGATGGAATGTCCTATAAATATCAAGTAAGTCCAGCTTGTTTAATGTATCATTTAAAGCTTGTGTTTCCTTATTTATTTTCATTTTGGATGATCTGTCCATTGGTGAAAGTGGGGTGTTAAAGTCCCCTATGATTATTGTGTTACTGTTGATTTCCCCTTTTATGGCTGTTAGTATTTTCCTTATGTATTGAGGTGCTCCTATGTTGGGTGCATAAATATTTACAATTGTTATAGCTTCTTCTTGGATGGATCCCTTGATCATTATGTAGTGTCCTTCTTTGTCTCTTGTAATAGTCTTTGTTTTGCATGGAATATCTTTTTCCATCCCCTCACTTTCAGTCTGTATGTGTCCCTAGGTCTGAAATGGGTCTCTTGTAGACAGCATATATACGGGTCTTGTTTTTGTATCCATTCAGCCAGTCTACGTCTTTTGGTTGGAGCATTTAATCCATGTACATTTAAGGTAATTATCAGTATGTATGTTCCTATTACCATTTTCTTAATTATTTTGGGTTTCTTTTTGTAGGTCTTTTCCTTCTCTTGTGTTTCCTGCCTAGAGAAGTTCCTTTAACATTTGTTGTAAAGGTGGTTTGGTGGTGCTGAATCCTCTTAGCTTTTGCTTGTCTGTAAAGGTTTTAATTTCTCTGTCAAATCTGAATGAGATCCTTGCTGGGTAGTGTAATCTTGGTTGTAGGTTTTTCCCTTTCATCACTTTCAATATGTCCTGCCACTCCCTTCTGGCTTTCAGAATTTCTGCTGAAAAATCAGGTGTTAACCTTATGAGGATTCCCTTGTATGTTCTTTGTTGCTTTTCCCTTGCTGCTTTTAATTTTTTTTCTTTGTATTTAATTTTTGATAGTTTGATTAATATGGGTCTTGGTGTGTTTCTCCTTGGATTTATCCTGTATGGGTCTCTCTGCACTTCCTGGACTTGATTGACTATTTCCTTTCCCATATTAGGGAAGTTTTCAACTATAATCTCTTCAAATATTTTCTCAGCCCCTTTCTTTTTCTTTTCTTCTTCTGGGACCCCTATAATTCGAATGTTGGTGCATTTAATATTGTCCCAGAGGTCTCTGAGACTGTCCTCAATTCTTTTCATTCTTTTTTCTTCATTCTGCTCTGTGGTAGTTATTTCCGCTATTTTATCTTCCAGGTCACTCATCCATTCTTCTGCCTCAGTTATTCTGCTATTGATTCGTTCTAGAGAATTTTTAATTTCATTTATTGTGTTGTTCATCACTGTTTGTTTGCTCTTTAGTTCTTCTCGGTCCTTGTTAAACGTTTCTTGTATTTTCTGCATCCTATTTCCAAGATTTTGGATCACCTTTACTATCATTACTCTGAATTCTTTTTCAGGTAGCCTGCCTATTTCCTCTTCATTTGTTTGTTATGGTGGTTTTTTACTTTGCTCCTTCATCTGCTATGTATTTCTCTGTCTCTCATTTTGCTTAACTTACTGTGTTTGGGGTCTCCTTTTTGTGTGCTGCTGGTTCATAATTCCTGTTGTTTTTGGTGTCTGCCCCCAGTGGGTAAGGTTGGTTCAGTGGGTTGTGTAGGCTTCCTGGTGGAGGGGACTTGTGCCTGTGTTCTGGTGAATGAGGCTGGATCTTGTCTTTCTGGTGGGCAGGACTGCATCCGGTGGTGTGTTTTGGGGTGTCTGTGAACTTATTATGATTTTAGGTAGCCTCTCTGCTAATGGGTGGTGCTGTGTTCCTGTGTTGCTAGTTGTTTGGCATGGGCTGTCCAGCACTGGAGCTTGCTGGTTGTTGAGTGGAGCTGGGTCTTAACACTGAGATGGAGATCTCTGGGAGAGCTCTCACATATTGATATTACATGGGGCCAGGAGTTCTCTGGTAGTCTAATATCCTGAACTCGGCTCTCCTACATCTGAGGCTCAGGCCTGACACCCAGCCTGAGCACCAAGACCCTGTCAGCCTCACGGCCAGGGATTTTCTTGCCTTTTGGGAAGTCTGAGGTCTTCTGCCAGCATTTAGTAGGTGTTCTGTACGAGTTGGTCCACATGTTGATGTATTTTTGATGTATATGTACGGAGGAAGGTGATCTCCACGTCTTACTCCTCTTCCATCTTGAAGGTCCTCCCCTGATAATACATTCTTAAATATAAACTTGGTGCCAAATATCCTGGTTATAGGTTTATTACTTAATGTGTTGTTTTTGTTCCATTTCAATGATAATAAACATCATTATATGGTCATCTTTAATTAGTTCAGTTTTCATCTTTATCAACTTATTATCCAGAAGTTACATCTTCACATGATAATTTTAATTAAAAAAAACAGACCAGAGTATGACAAGAGAAATAATAATAAAGGCGTATTTTAATTCACTGAAATAAAAATAACATTTAATTTTAAAGTATGGTTTGACTCTTTGTCTTCAGGTACTCAGCCAAGGACACGTTTTATGCTCCTTCCTTCATGTATGCAGTCAGGCCACCAATTTATAGATTGGCATTTAAGCTCAAATTAGAGGTTGACCTGATTGGTCCTTGCCAACCTCTAAGAATAACTTAGCCTAGTTTTAAATTTGGGGATGTTAGAACACTATGAATCATTCAGCGTTATGATAACAATTATAAAGATATCTTTTAGAGCAATCTAAAATTTAACACCATGATCAACTTAGATTTATTCCATGGTCACATGGATAGTTCACCATACAGAAATCAATCAATGTGATACACCACATTAACAAAAGGAAAGATAAAAATCACATGATAATCTCAACAGATGCAAAAAAAGCATTTGACAAAACTGATTGTCCATTCATGATAAAAAAATCTCATCAAAGTGGGTAAAAAGGGAACATATCTAACATGATAAACCCACCTACTTATGTTCAATTAATTGATGACAAAGTAGGTAAGAATATACAATGGAGAAAGAACAGTATCTTCAGCAAGTGGTGCTGGAAAAACTGGACAGCACATGTAAAACAATGAGATTAGAACACTCCCTCATACCATATACAAAAATAAACTCAAAATGAATTAAAAACCTAAATGTAAGACCTGAAACCATAAAATTTCTAGAAGAGAACATAGGTGGAACAGTCTTTAACATAAATTGTAGCAATATTTTCTTGAATCTGTCTCCTAAGGGAAAAGAAATAAAAACAAAAATAAAGAAATGGGACCTAATTAAATTTAAAACTTTTTACAATGAAAAGACAACCTACAGACCAGGAGAAAATTTTTGCAAATAACGCGACCAACAAGGGATTCCTTTCCAAAATATACAAACAGCTCATAAAACTCAATAAAAGAGAAAACCAAATAACTCAATCAAAAAATGGGCAGAAGGGACTTCCCTGGTGGTCCAGTGGTAAAGAATCCATCTTCCAGTGCAGGGGCAAGTAAGACTGCATGCTACAACTACTGAGCTCATGCGTCTCAATGAGAGAGCCCAAGTGCCGCAAACTACAGAGCCCATGCATTCTGGAGCCCACGTGCCACAACTAGAGAGAAAACCCACACGCCACAACTAGAGAGAAGCCTGTGCACCGCAATGAAGAACCTGTGCACCACAACTAAGACCCAAAGCAGCCAAAAAATTTTTTTTAAAAATGGGCAGAAAACCTAAATAGACATTTCTCCAAAGAGGGCATACAGATGGCCAATAGGTACATGAAAAGATGCTCCACATCACTAATTATTAGAGAAATTCAAATCAAAACTACAAAGAGGTGTCACCTCACACCAGCCAAAATGGTCATCATAAAAAGTCCACAAAAATTGTTGGAGAGGATATGGAGAAAAAGGAATGCTTGTACACTGTTGGTGGGAATGTGAATTGGTGCAATCACTGTGGAAAACAGTATGGAGGATCCTTAAAAAACTAAAAATAGAACTACCATATGATCCAGAACGTCCACTTCTGGGTACGTATCTGGAAAAAATTAAAACATAATTTGAAAAGATACATGCATAGCAGCACTATTTACAATAAGCAAGACATGGAAGCAACCCAAGTGCCCATCAAGAGATGAATGGATAAAGAAGAAGTAGTGGATTATATATATATATACAAACACACATACATACATATTACTCATCCATAAAAAAGCATGAAATTCTGCCATTTGCATCAACATGGATGGACCTAGAGAATATTTAGCTTAGTGAAATAATACAGACAGAGAAAGACAAATACTGTATCATATTACATTTGGAATCTAAAAAATAATGCAAATGAATATATATGCAAAGCAGAAACAGACTCACACATATAGAAAACAAACTAGTGGTTACCAAAGGGAGAGGGAAGGGAAGAGGGGTAAATTAGGTATATGGGATTAAGAGATACAAACTACTATGTATAAAATAGATAAGCACCAAGGATATATTGTACAGCATAGGGGATTATAGCCATTAATCTATCTTCCAGATCACTTCTGTATTACCTAGTCTGCTGCTAATTTTTGCTAGTGTGTTTCTCATTTCAGTTGTTGTATTTTTCTGTTCTGATTTTTTCTTTTTTATATTTTGTATTTCCTTGTTAAAATTCTCACTGTGCTCATCTATTCTTTAATTCAGTTAGTGTTCTTTTTACTAATACTTTGAACACTTTATGTGGTACATTATTTGTTTCATTGGTTGTTTTTTCTGCAGTTCTCTTATGTTCTTTCAATTGAAACCAATTCCTCTGCCTTCTCATTTTGCTTAACTTTCTCTGTCTCTATGAAATTAATTGAAAGTTACCTACTCCAGTCTTGAAGGGATGTCCTTGTGTGGGCACGTCCCTATACAGCCTGCACATGCTCACTGGATTTGGTGGAAGAGCTGGGTCTGATGTGGGCATGAGTCACGTCCTTCCCCAGTGTGTGCTGGCAGCTATCTTCTTGGTAGGAGGAGGGGCTGGAGATGGAGGGGCTAGAGCCAGAACGAGGTGTGAGCTGGAGCTTCTCCTCTGCTCAGGGGTTAACCTTGCCCTATTGGGAACGGGGTCAGGTCCCAAGTTGCTGGAGCAGAATCCCTGAGGTTCCAGCCTGCTCTGGCGCTGTTCCCTCTATGTGGATGTTCTACCTCTGCCAGCACAGTCACCCTTGTTCCAGAGGGCAGCAGTGCTGGAGCGAGTGGAGCAGATACAGGCACCCAGCATGGGTCTGGGCACAGGCTGTGGTGTGCCGGCCACCGTCAGAGTCCTGGACTGCTTTTGATGTTCTGCCTCCGTAAGCCCCAGTTACGGCTGCCCCCACCCTGCTCAGCGGCTGTTCTGGTTCCAGGCTGGCACAGTCTCTCACAACTGAGCAGTGCCCTCACCCACAGTAGCCCCTGCATTAGTGTGGAGCTGTATTGTGAAGCAAGCGGGGTATGGCGGGTGCTTGGGTCAGGCGGGGGGCATGCACTGAAATGGTCATGGGAAAACAGCCAGAATCCTAAGAAGATTTTTGCACCTTGTTTCAGGAGTAAGCAAGTGTGGGCACACTCTTCGCTAGCAGAGTCTAGGTGTCTTACAGGCCTCCTATTAGTCCACTGTTTTTCTAACCAGCTAAGGGGACTCATCTTCCTCGTGTAGAGCCCCCAGGCTGGCGTGCCTAATATGGGGCTCCAACCACTCACTCCCCAGGGAGGATCTTTGCCCTTGTAATCCCCCCTTCTATGTCCCTTCCCAGGGGCACAGGTTCCAACCTGATCATTTCTCTTCCCTTCCTGCCTGATTCCGTGTGGACCTTTCTTACAACCTTGGTTGTACAAAAGTCTTTCTGCCAGTCTTCACTTAGTTTTCAGTGAGAATTGCTCCACATGTAGATATTTTTTTTTATTGGACTAGAGTTGCTTTACAATGTTGTGTTAGTTTCTGCTGTACAGCAAAACGAATCAGCTGTACGTATACATATATCCCCTCCTTTTTGGATTTCCTTCCCATTTATAGATGTATTGTTGATGTGTTTTTGATGTGTTTGTGAGGGGAGGTGAATTCCACACCCTCTTAGTCTGCCATCTTGATTTATTCTCTCAAATTAGTGGGAAAAATTTTTCCACTCTGAAGCTAAATGTGATGGCTTCTGGCAGGCAGGACAATATTTGAGCTATGCTTATAACCTACCTGTTCTAGTCTCGTGATCCAGACCTGATGATAGTTTTGTTATTAGGGATGAGTGTCTCTGTTTTGTTTTGCTCTGTTTTATTCAGGTTTTGTTCTGGGAGGGTGCTAAAATGGAAACCACCAAGGAAGAGGTCTTGCTACCCATGCTGCAGCCACACTGTCTTCTTTTAGATTTTGCTGACTACCTTGAAGTATGGGACCTTTACTACATACTTTTAATTTTGCTTGGAATGACCTTCCCCCAACACTGATTCTTTACAATTTTAGGTCTGGCTGAAATGTTAACTTTCCTGAGAAAACATTCTGATCAGCCAATGTAAAGTAGATTTCTTCTTTTCTCTCTCATTTTCTATGTATAAGTGCATGCTTATTCTACACATAAGCACACACAGCATTTTGTTCTACATGTAATTATATGTTTCTTAGAGTGTTTACTTGTTTAGTATACTTTTTCTCCCTTAAACTTAAGCACCATGAATGCAAGAACGAAGTTTATTTTACATGAGTCTGCATTTTCAGTGTTCATCATTATGGCTGAAATATATTTGGGATCAATAAACAGTTAAATGAATTAAATAACCTACTATGTATAGCACAGGGAACTCTACTCAATACTCTGTAATGGCCTATAGGAAAAGAATCTTAAAAAAGACTGTATATATGTATACGTAGAGTTGATTCACTTTGCTGTGCACTTGAAACTAACACAACATTATAAATCAACTATACTCCAATAGAAATTTTAAAAAAGAATTGATATTTCTTCTCACTGGTACAAACATTTAAGGTGAATTAAATGAAGAACTAATTCCTGGGGTCCACTTATCTTGTTTAATGACAGAGTCCTTGCCTCTATCCCCCAATATTTATGTCAAATTGTAGCCCTGGAGGTCATGCTGTGGATGGATTTGTGCATCATCAAAGAGAATTACTGCAAATAGTGTAAATAAATACACCCATGGTCTCCCTCATCAAGCAGAGTTGGATCCCCACAGACACTTTAATCACTTGTTCCCTAGTTAGGTAAGATAAAGAGTTTTGTAGCCCTCATAGGGTATTTGTTCCCTGAGAGTTCCATGACTACATAATTCCCTCCTGGTTCCCATGTTTTAATCTTTCTGGTCTCCACATGACTCCAGTTGGCCTCATATTAGAGAGTGCAGCCCAAGATTCAGAGTTACTTTGGCCATTTATTTTTCTTTTGATTTGTTAATAGTTGTCTAGCAGCAACAATGACCTTTCCCCAAACTGTTGTTAAGAGCAGCAACAATGTCCAGGGGGAAAAAACCCCAAATAATAGTGATGATGGTTGTGATTATGATGATCACCCCTTACGAAGTATGAGGTATTTTAGGGTTTTCTTATTTTCTTATCATAGCAGCAGTCTTCAGGGAGGATGTGTTGGGCCTGCCTTTCTCTTATTTCCATTTTACAGATGAAGATATCAAGGCTCAAAGAGGTTAAGAGATTTATCTAAGAAGAGTGAGCAGAAGATCCAGGAGTAGAATTTTAGTTGCTGTTTCCAAGACCAGTAACATTTTTTCCTTCAGTTTCTTCCTGTCTCTAGAGAACTTTAAGCACTTTGGCCACACTAAAGAACAACATCACAACAGGGTGTTTACTTTTTTTCACAGATTGAATTTCTTCTTTTTTTTTTTTTAATAAATTTATTTATTTTATTTATTTATTTTTGGCTGTGTTGGGTCTTCATTTCTGTGCGAGAGCTTTCTCCAGTTGCGGCGAGTGGGGGCCACACTTCATCGCAGTGCGCGGGCCTCTCACTGTCGCGGCCTCTCTTGTTGCGGAGCACAGGCTCCAGACGCGCAGGCTCAGTAGTTGTGGCTCACGGACCCAGTTGCCCCGCGGCATGTGTGATCTTCCCAGACCAGGGCTCGAACCCATGTCCCCTGCATTGGCAGGCAGATTCTCAACCACTGTGCCACCAGGGAAGCCCACAGATTGAATTTCTGATTTAAGATTCACTCACATATGAAGGTGCTGGACTTGCATGTTGAATTGTTCAGGGAATAAGTAAACCTATAAATTTACTAGATGAAATCTACTAGATGAGATCTACTGTCTGCATAAATTTTCATGGGTAGAGGTAATC
Source organism: Balaenoptera musculus (assembly GCF_009873245.2). Taxonomy (NCBI): domain Eukaryota; kingdom Metazoa; phylum Chordata; class Mammalia; order Artiodactyla; family Balaenopteridae; genus Balaenoptera; species Balaenoptera musculus. The sequence goes on along the minus strand of NC_045792.1, from coordinate 98,363,695 downwards.
AGAAAAATGCGTCAAGGAATGGGTTTCTCCTTTTATTTATTCAGAGTTTGGGCTTGAATGTTTTGAAGATTTCTTCTGTCTGTTTCATGTAACTGGGAATTGTATGTCTAAACAATGTAGAGATCCTATTAGAACATGTATATTTATTATGTGACAGAGAGGAAAAGTACAAAAAGATCTTGAGTGTCTGCTAAGTATAAACTAGTTCAACTTTGAACAAATTATTTAAACTATTTCAACCTGTTTTCTCTTTCAGGGAATGTGATAATATTAGTTATTTTGACTAATCCCGGAGTTGTTGAGAAGACCGAATTGAGTATCAATATAAAATCTGATTGTAATCTAGGAGCTAATAGAATATTTAAAAAGAGGGAGAGGAGGAATGGAAAATAATAATGTGGGAAAAATCAGGCTTAGAAATAAGTTATAAAATGCACTAAAAAGGAGATGTGTAAAATTACACGACATAATTATGTACACAAATAGAACTAATCTCAATGTCTAATCCTGCCACTAAAGACTTACCTGGTGTTGGACACCTAATTTATTAACTATTACTATCATGGACTGATAGATAGACTATAGTGTAAATAGAATCACTTCCATCACACAGTTCTGAGAAAATAATCCTTTCTCTTGGGAATAGAGAATAAGAATAGTACATAATATTCATCAGTTTACATATCTGTCCTAGTGCACTCAATACCCTGAGGTCAGGAAATGTGCCTTGTTCATCACTGTAGACCTGGAAACCAGCACACTGATTGGTGCACCACAAGGACTTGGTGCTTATAGAGAGAATGGAGAAATGGACAGCATTATCACTTTATGTGGCTTTTTGGTTGGTGTTACTAAAGACTCATGCCACTTTTTAGCTCTTTGAGGATTTTTTGAGAGGTCGAGGTGGGTTGTAAACATTTGTGGTTCCAGTTGGTGGTATTAACTGAGATCCAGAAAGGTAAGTTATTTGCACTAAGTCACACAAGCAGGTAAGTATATTTGATTCCCAAGTTTATTGTTTTTAATGATCCACATTGACTCCCAATGACAGATTTAATCAGTCACTCAATCAATCAACCAATCAACTAAACGAGTTACTTTGTTGTGCCTAGCTTAGGTTAAATGTAAAAAGTTTAAAGGAGCATTTTTTTCATGATAAAGAGGTAAGGCTTAGGTTCAAAATAATTTGGCTTTAAATCCCAGCTTTGCTACTTTCCTCAGACTTAAGCAAGTAACTAAATGCCAGTAATCTTTGTTTTCCATACCTGTGAATTGGGGATAATATCTCACAGGAGGTGTAAGGATTAACTGAGGTAAAGTAGCACAGTTTCTAGCTTGGTGATGGGAGCATAGCAAATGCTCAATAAATCATATCTATTACAGCCTACATCATTACCAATCATGACTTCTACTATACAAAATAATAAATTATATAAAAATTTAAAAATGTTTTGAGTAACAAAGTGATAAATTTTACTCATCATAATGACATAATCATATCTGAAGAGTAAGAAGCTGGGGAAGACTTCAGAGAATCTTTGGAAGTTGTGTTATTTTATGAAGAATACATGAGAGGAGAGAGCATTTTGTCAAGACAACTGAATTTTTTAGTTTGTGCTGAGCACCAGCTCTATGGTAGGCCATTCTATAAGAAGTTTCCATCTATGGAGCAAAGAATGATAAGAGATCAATAAATGCCTCAAAGAACCATTGTAGGTTCTTAATTTCTTTTCAACTAAAACAAGTTTTAACTGTCTTTTCCTTCCAGGAAGGTGTTGAATTAAAACCTAAGATTTCAAGTGTGGAGAAGAAAGTTAGTAAAAAGTTTGAAATAATTCCAAGAACATTTTTTTCCCCAGAATTTAAGAAAATTGGAATGGCCGTTATATACATAGAGAGAGAAATGTGTAAAAAACTGAAGGAAAGGATATGAAAGATAGGAGAGTAGGAGTTTGAGAGGAAAGCAAATGTCATGAGTGATATTATCAAACCTTTGATTTCATCCTTAATCTGGATGCTCCATCTTATATCATCCACCTCTCTAATATAAGATAGGACAAGCTCTCTGTCCAAATCATAATATCAACCACTTACGTAGTTCCAGTTTGCATCATCAACCCAGTATGATGGGAAAAATGATGGCTGAGTAATGTTGCACTCTACCAATGTTCATTGATTCCATACACGGTAGAGGTGGGATTTGCATCTTTTGACATGGCTTTAACATAGCTCCAGATCAGGGACATCTGAATGCAAAAGTTAAAAACTGTATTAATGTAATAAAAGTCAAAAACTGTTATTTTATAGATGTTTTAGTCCTTGTACATTAATTTGTTTCCCATTTAATTGAAGTATAGTTGATTTACAATATTCTAATATTATATTAGTTTCAGGTGTGTACCATAGTGATTCAGTATTTTTACAGATTATAGTCCATTAAAAGTTATTACAAGATAATGGCTATAATTCACTATGCTATAAATATGTCCTTATTGCTTATCTATTTTATACATAGTAGTTTATATCTCTTAATCCCATACCCCTAATTTTCCCCTCTCTCCTTTGCTCTCCCCTTTGGTAAACACTAGTTTGTTTTCACTGTCTGTGAGTCTGTTTCTGTTTTGCTTTATACATTCATTTGTATTATTTTTTTAGAGTCCACATGTAAGTGATGTCATAAAATGTTTGTCTTTCTCTGTATTATTTCACTAAGCATAATATTATTAAGGTCCATCTATGTTGCTCCAAATGGCAGAATTTCATTCTTCTTTATGGCTGAGTAATATTCCATTGTATATATGTACCATAACTTCTTTATCCATTCGTCTGTTGATGGGCAATTGGATTGCCTCCATGTCTTGGATATTGTAAATAGTGCTGCTGAACATTGGGGTGCATATATCTTTTCTAAGCAGTGTTTTTTTTTTTTTCAGATATATGCCCAGGAGTGGGGTTGCTGGATCCTATGTTAACTCTATTTTTAGTTTTTTGAGGAACCTCCATACCGTCCTCCATAGTGGCTGCACCAACTTACATTCCCAGCAACAGTGTACAAGGGTTCCCTTTTACCCACATCCTCACCAACATTTGTTACTTGTAGACTTTTTGATGATAGCCATTTTGACAGGTGTGAGGTGATATCTCATTGTGGTTTTAGGACATGTTTTATTTAACTTTCTTTCACTACCATATACAACTGTTCTGACACAACGAAAAAGACAAAAAAATATCAGTTGCAGTAAAATTAATTCAATTTCACATTAATTTTGTTAAGCTATTCTAGCTTAATACAAAGAATAATTTGTGACTATTTTGTAAACTTTGACTTGGCTGTCTGAGCTGCTCTGGTTAGCAACTAATCTGATGATATTGCTTAAATCCTTTCTTTTTATCTTAATTCAGTTTTCTATGAAGTTAGGAGATTGGATGCATTATCTCCATATCCTTTTGCCTGGATTATTCTATGATTTATCAATAATTCAAAATTGCATTTTACCGTCATGGCCATGCTTTAGACCTAAAAACTCCTGGAAACTGGTTATTGCAATACTGAAATAAGGCACAGAGTAAACATGCTGATTGATTTCGGTGGAATCTTCCTTTCATTTAGTATTCTGATTCTGCTTTTTTTTTTTCTTTCTTTTTTTTTTTTTTAAATGTCTTTTTTTTTTAATTAATTAATTAATTTATTTTTGTTTTTGACTGTGTTGGGTCTTCGTTTCTGTGCGAGGGCTTTCTCTAGTCGTGGCAAGCGGGGGCCACTCTTCATCGCGATGCGCGGGCCTCTCACTATCGCGGCCTCTCTTGTTGCGGAACACAGGCTCCAGATGCGCAGGCTCAGTAATTGTGGCTCACAGGCCCAGTTGCTCCGCGGCATGTGGGATCCTCCCAGACCAGGGCTCGAACCCGTGTCCCCTGCTTTGGCAGGCAGACTCTCAACCACTGCGCCACCAGGGAAGCCCTCTTTTTTTTTTTTTTTTTTTAATTGCTATAGGGCAGCCACACAATTCCCAATTAATCTCCATGGAGAACACTACAGAGGTGACTGAGTTCATCCTTGTGTGGCTGATGACCCAGAAGTGCAGATTCCCACTCTTTATCATCTTCTCTCTCATCTACCTCATCACTGTAATTGGGAACCTGGGGATGATTGAGTTGGTTCTGTTGGACTCTCTTCTCCACACTCCCATGTACTTTTTCCTCAGTCACCTCTCTCTGATGGACTTTGGTTACTCCTCAGCTGTCCCAAGGTGATAGCAGGATTCCTCACAGAAGACAAAATCATCTCCTACAATGCTTGTGTCACCCAGTTCTTCTTTGCAGTCTTTATCATTGCAGAAAGTTACCTCTTGGCCGCAGTGGCCTATGACGGCTATGCAGTAGTGTGCACACCCCTGCATTACACCACCACCATGACGACTAATGTGTGTGCACGTCTGAGCATAGGCTGCTACTTCTGTGGTTTCCTGAATGCCTCCATCCGCACTGGGAACATTATCAGGCTCTCCTTCTGTAGGTCCAATGTGGTCGATCGCTTCTTTTGTGACGTTGCTCCTCTCCTGGCTCTCTCATGCTCAGACAACTACATCAGTGACATGGTTATTTTCTTTGTGGTGGGTTTCAATGCCCTCTTTTCTATCCTGGTAATCTTGATCTCCTACCTGTTTATATTTATCACCATTCTGAGGATGCGCTCATCTGAAGGATGCCAAAAGGCCTTTTCCACCTATGCGTCCCACCTCACTGCCATCTCCATCTTCTGTGGGACAGGCATCTTCATGTACTTACAGCCCAGCTCCAGCTATTCCATGGGCACAGACCAAATGGCCTCTGTGTTGTACACCATGATCATCCCCATGCTGAATCCATTGGTCTACAGCTTGAGGAACAAAGGGGTCAAGAGTGTCTTTAAAAAGGCTGTGGGGAAGACAAAGTCTTCTAGAGAATTTGTATTTTAACTACATTAAATCTACAATAAGGCGGTTTTACCCACCTCAGATCTCTCTGGTGAAAATACTTAACCTGTCTAACCCACACATTTCTAAATTCTTATGGTAATTTCTCCAGCTATTGATTAAATCTACAAAGCAAAAGTCTCAAAAAATATGATAACTAGGAATAATAGGTTAAGAAGAATCACCCATGAACATGGGATTTTTTTTTTTTTTGCTGGTCATTCACTATTATTTATTTACATCTGACGAACTATTTGTCTATGGAATTTCATAGTCAGGTCATATGCCTTTAAATAGACAGGCAAAACAGAGGAATAGAACATTCTGTTGACAGGTAAATGTGAATCAATCCGGTTTCTTTCAAAGGAAAATAATCAAGCTCTTTTCAAATAATGTAAAATGCAAAATGATTGCCTGTTGGAGGGGGTGGGGAAGCCTATGAGCTTCTCTTCTCAGAGAAATGATTGCCATATTCTAGCTGGAGGAGCATATGCTACAGCTTATCTTGTGATTTCTCAGCAGTCTCTGATATTTATTAACAGTTGATTTTCTGTCATTGCTCTTCTTCCTCCTCTTTCCTCCTACAGTGTAAATTAGTTTCCCCAAATGTACATCTCACCTTCATTTTCTTATCAGTCTTGCAAAAAGGGTGATTATTTCATTATTGGTTTTGAAGAGTCTTTCATGTTAAGTGGTGCAGCTCTGGTTTCAGGCAGACATTTAACAGACTCTTATTTGTTTCATTCTTTGTCTCATCATCTTAATCAAAGCCCCCTGAGACCGTGTCTTTTCTAGTAACAAACAAGAATAAGAGGAAATTATAAATTGTTGCTTCCGTGGAAAATGCAGTATTCATCAGGAATCCCTGGTGGGATTGAAACAGGGTAGACTTCAAACATGTGAAAACAATTGTACTCACCTATGAAAAACCTTTTAATAGCTAGTATACCTGTCTTCCAAGTCTCTTGTTAGCTTAATACCTAAGCAGCGTCCCTCTGTGGGGCTCAAGCCTTATTATATTGTCCTAAGGTTGCTAGCAGAAAAATTTTCAGCATAAGAGTTTATTTTTTCATATGAGACCTGCTGTCTTGCTTTCTCCCACATACTTTTGAACATGGGATTTTGATTTTAAAAATTCTTCTTAATAAGTATGTTCACCTACACTCCCACACGAACATGTACATTTACATGCATGTTTTAGCATATGCACACACATACATCATTCATGAGAAACTCATGAAACTCACACACCTACAGAAGGAGAAATTAATTAAGACATACATGAGATAGGTCTATTATTATAGTAGAATTTAAAACAATTATTTTGGTGTCTGGGAACACATTCTTAATATAAATATTTGACTTAATGTAAATAAGATATATGTTTGGTTTTTAAAAATTATTGTTCAATTGATCTTTTTACATATGAGAAAGCAATAGGTTTTGTATTTAAAAAATTAACTTTTATGAAAATACTTCCAAAGTTTTTTGATTGTAGATTTATTATTGATTCTTTGTTCTTATTTTTAATAAAAATGCATGCCTTTACACAGGCATTTATTTTCCTAGACAAATTTTCATATAAGTCATATCTAAAAATAATATGTTTATATATGTCATTTTAAATAGAGAAAATATACAGTAATATCGGAAAAAGAAAAGGATCATAAAGGCATGTTTTAATTCACTTAAATAGAAGTATAACATTTAATTTAAAAACTTTAAGTATCAAGAATTATAATAGTATTAATAACTTCTTTGCATATAAATGTTATGAATTTGTTAATGTCCGAATGCACTAAAATTTTGAGTCTCACAATGTTAAAAATTTTGAATCTATATATATGTCCATTCTTTTCTTCAGACTTGGGAAGTTTTTTGCAATTATTTCTGTAAATATTTTCTGTCCCTTTCTCTCTCTCCTTTTGGGAATCCCATTATGCATATGTTGGTACTTTTGCAGTATCCCACTGTTCTCTGAGACCATTTATTTTTCTTTATTCTTTTTTATTTCTGTTCCTCAGGCTGTATATTCTCAACTGACCAATCTTTATGTTGACTGATCTTTTTCTTCTGCCAGCTTATATCTGCTACTGATACACTTTAGTGAATTTTATACTTTATTTATGTCCTGGGATAAGACCACTAGAGGTCTACTATACCCAGAGTAAGTCAGGATCACTGAGAAGGGCCCCATCTCTGACACGAGGGACAAAGTTTCTGTGTAGGATGAAAGCTGTATCAGAAGAGTAGAGAAAGGACTCTGCTATTCACAACCATGCTAACAAACACTGAGTAATAAGTAAACACAGTCTACAGCTAGGAGAGGGCCAAGACACATGGAGAGCCTTTCTAAGGTTCAAATGCAAAGGAAATATTTAAAATTGCGAAGGTCAATATTCATTGCAGCTCTATTTACAATAGCCAGGGCATGGAAGCAACCTAAGCGTCCATTGACAGATGAACGGATAAAGAAGATGTGGCACATATATACAATGGAATATTACTCGGCCATAAAAAGAAATGAAACTGAGTTATTTGTAGTGAGGTGGATGGACCTAGAGTCTGTCATACAGAGTGAAGTAAGTCAGAGAGAGAAAAACAAATACCGTATGCTAACACATATATATGGAATCTAAAAAAAAAAAAAAAAGGGTTCTGAAGAACTGAAGAACCTAGGGGCAGGACAGGAATAAAGACGCAGATGTAGAGAATGGACTTGAGGACATGGGGAGGGGGAAGGGTAAGCTGGGATGAAGTGAGAGAGTGGCATGGACTTATAAATACTACCAAATGCAAAATAGATAGCTAGTGGGAAGCAGCAGCATAGCACAGGGAGATCAGCTCATTGCTTTGTGACCACCTAGAGAGGTGGGATAGGGAGGGTGGGAGGGAGACTCAAGAGGGAGGAGATATGGGGATATATGTATATGTATAGCTGATTCACTTGGTTATAAAGCATAAACTAACACACCATTGTAAAGCAATTATACTCCAATAAAGATGTTAGAAAAAAATTAAAAAATAAAAAATAAAATAAAATTGAGGTCACAGATATTGAGAAATATCTTGTAAACCAGCTCCCATCCTAAAACATGGTCATGCCATCTGAAGCCTCTTCATATGTGGTTCACTGATGGTAACTATAGAAACAAGATCCAAATCCAGTTTGACTTGTATGTAACTAGATTGACTCAGCTGTCCACACTAATGTTCTAGCCAAACAAAACAACAACAAAATGTAGGACTATCTTCGGGCATAAAATGTATTTACCACAAGATTTATTGCTTTATACACGATGTTTAACTTTCAAAAAAATCACAAGGAATACAAAGAGGCAATACTTTGCTGAAAGACAAAGCAATCAGCAGAATCAGATGCTTATATGACAGAGATATTGAAACTATCAGAGAAGGAATACAAAATAAATATACGATTAATATGTTAAAGATTCTAGTGGAAAAGTTGGAAAACATAATAGTCAGACTGGTGATTTTAACAAAGGAATGAAGACTTAAAAGAAACAACAAATGGAAATGCTAGAGTCCACAATATCCACAACTGTATGGTCCATGGAAAAAGTCTGGCTAGGACTTCTATTACTATACTGAGGTGGTTAGAGTGGGCACCCTTGTCTTGATCCTGATCTTAGAGAAAAAGCTTTCAATTTTTCACTGCTGAGTATGACATAGCTGTGGGTTTGTCATGTATAGTCTTTATTATGTTGAAGTACATTCCTTTCATACCTAATTTGTTGAGAGTTTTTATCATGAAAAGATTTTGAATTTTGTCAAATGCTTTTTCTACATCTATTGAGATGATCATATGATTTTTATCCTTCATTCTGTAATGTGATATATCACATTGATTTACTTGCATATGTAGAACTATTCTTTCATCATTGTGTATGATCAAATCCAACAATATGTAAAATTCTTAATAAGTCATGACCAAGTGGGATTGCAAATTAATTGCAAGTGGGATTTCAAAATAATGTACTGTATTAAGATGATGTGGGGTTTTTTGTTTGTATGTTTTTGGTTTTTTTTAATTTATTTTTTATTGAGGTAACATTGGTTTATAACATTATGTAAGTTTCATGTATACTGCACGTATTTCTAATTCTGTATACACTACGGCAGCGTCACCAACAAAAATTTAGTTTACATTCATTCACTATATTGATACCCTTTACCAGTTTTGCCCTCCTCACTGCCCCTTCTCCTCTGGTAACCACTACTCTGTTCTCTGTATCCATGTGTTTGTTTTTGTTTGGTTTGGTTTGTTCATTTATTTTGTTTGTCTGTATGTTTGTTTGTTTGTCTTTAAATTTTTATTGGAGTATAGTTGATTTACAATGTTGTGTTAGTTTCAGGTGTACAGCAAAGTGATTCAGTTATACACTTACATGTATCCACTCTTTTTTAGATTCTTTTCCCATATAGGCCATTACAGAGTATTGAGTAGAGTTCCCTGTGCTATACAGTAGGTTCTTATTAGTTATCTATTTTATATATAGTAGCGTGTATATGTCAATCCCAATCTTCCAATTTATCCCCCTCCCCGTTACCCCCAGTAACCATAAGTTTATTTTCTACATTTGTAACTCTATTTCTGTTTTGTAGATAAGTTCATTTGTACCCTTTTTTTTAGATTCCACATATAAGCGATATCATATGATATTTGTCTTTCTCTGACTTACTTCACTTAGCGTGACAGTCTCTAGGTCCATCCATGTTGCTTGCTTGTTTGTTTTATATTCCACATGAATGAAATCATTTGTTAGTACTACACTAAAACCATATAATCATCTCAATAGATGCAGAAAAAGACTCAGACAAAATTCATCATTTATTCACAATAAAAACTCTTAGCAAGGTATTAGTAGTGGGAAACTTCCTAAACATGATAAAAAACATCTATGAAACACTTATAGCTAGCTTCATACTTTATTTATGATGAAAGACTGAATGCTTTTTTCCAAAGATTAGAAATAGGCAAGGATGTCTCCTCTTATCATTTCAATCCATCATGATAGGCATCAATACAGTAAGGCAAGAAAAAGAAATGAAAAACATATTGGTTGAAAATGGGCAGAAGACCTAAGTAGACATTTCTCCAATGAAGATATACAGATTGTCAACAAACACATGAAAGGATGCTCAACATCACTAATCATTAGAGAAATGCAAATCAAAACTACAATGAGGTATCACCTCACACCAGTCAGAATGGCCATCATCAAAAATTTACAAACAGTAAATGCTGGAGAGAGTGTGGAGAAAAGGGAACCCTCTTGCACTGTTGGTGGGAATGTAAACTGATACAGCCACTATGCAGAACAGTATGGAGGTTCCTTAAAAAACTAAAAGTAGAACTACCATATGACCCAGCAATCCCACTACTGGGCATATACCCTGAGAAAAACATAATTCAAAAAGAGTCATGTACCACAATGTTCACTGCAGCTCTATTTACAATAGCCAGGACATGGAAGCAAACTAAGTGTCCATTGACAGATGAATGGATAAAGAAGATGTGGCACATATACAATGGAATGTTACTCAGCCATAAAAAGAAATGAAACTGAGTTATTTGTAGTGAGGTGGATGGACCTAGAGTCTGTCATACAGAGTGAAGTAAGTCAGAAAGAGAAAAACAAATACCGTATGCTAACACATATATATGGAATCTAAAAAAATAAAAAAAGGTTCTGAAGAACCTAGGGGCAGGACAGGAATAAAGATGCAGACGTAGAGAATGGACTTGAGGACACGGGGAGGGGGAAGGGCGAGCTGGGACGAAGTGAGAGAGTGGCATGGACATATATACACTACCAAATGTAAAATAGATAGCTAGTGGGAAGCAGCCACATGGCACAGGGAGATCAGCTCGGTGCTTTGTGACCACCTAGAGGGGTGGGATAGGGAGGGTAGGAGGGAGGGAGATGCAAGAGGGAGGAGATACAGGCATATATGTATATGTATAGCTGATTCACTTTGTTATAAAGCAGAAACTAACACACCATTGTAAAGCAATTATACTCCAATAAAGATGTTAAAAAAATATTGGTTGGAAAGGAATAAATAAAATCCCCACAATTCAGAGAAGATATGAATTTCTACTTAGAAAATCCCAAAGAATATGACAAAAAGCTGTAGAACTAATGAGTTTAGCAAGTTCTTAAGAAACAAGGTCAATATTCAAAAATCCATCATAATGCTATATAATGTCAATAAACAATTAGAAATTGAAATTTAAAAGCAGTACCGTTTGCAGTAGTACCAACACCATGAAGTACTTAGGTATAAATCTTGCAAGATATGTGCAAGATGTGCTGAAGACTATAAAACATTGACTAAATAAATCAAATATGACAAATGGAGCAATTTACTACATTCATGGATTAGAAGACTAAATAATTTTAAGATGTCTGTGTTCCCAAATCCCAGAGAGAATTTTTGTAAAAATGGGCAAGCACATTGTAATATTTATATGGAAAGTCAAATAAACTGGAATAACCAAACAATTTTGAAGAACAATAGTGTTGAAGCACTCACATTCCTCCTTTCCAGATTCACCATTAAGCTACAATAGTCAAGTAGTGCGGTATTGGACAAAGGATAGCTGTATTAGATTAAACGTTACTGGAGCCAGATAGAGATTCCAGAAATACAGCAATACTGATATCGTCAGTTGATATTTGCCAATTCTGCAAAGGCAATTTTAAAGAGAAGTATAGTATTTTCAACTGATACAGTTCGAATACTTGTTAAAAACTCAAAAAGGCAAGTCACGAACTGGGAGAAAGTATTTGCAAATCGCATATCAGTCCTTATCAGTAAAGGGCTTGCATTTTGGAATACATAAAATATTCTCAAATTGGAATAATAATGAAACAAATACGGTAAAAATGGGCAAAAGGTTTTAACAGAGACTTTACAAAGGAAGGTAATAGGGATGACAAATAAGCACATGAAAAGATGCTCAACGTCATTAGTCATTACAGAAATGCAAAACAAGGAGATACACTACAGACCCCTTAGAGTAACTACCTAATAAAAACAAACCTATAAATATCAAATACTGCCAAGGATGTGAAGCAATCAGAACTATCATACATTGTTGGCAGGAATGCAAAATAGTATACCATTTTGGAAAACAGGTTGACTGTATCATACAACCCAGAATCTCACTCCTAAGAAGGCACCCAAGTGAAATATATGCATATGTTCACGTAAAATTCTGTATGTGAATGTTTATAGACACTTTATTTGTGATAGGTAAAAACTGGAAACAGCCCAATTTTCTCTCAACTGTGGAATGGATAAACAATCTGTGCTGAATACACAGAATACCTCTCAGCAATAAACAGGAACCAATTACAGAACAACTACACAGCTCCATAAATTTCAAATTCATTACGCTAAGGGAAAGAAGTCAGACTCAAAAGACAACCTACAGTATGACACATACATTTGTGCAAACTGTTAGAACTATACATTAAAAAGTGTGGCTGTAACTTTATATAAATTATACATTAATTAGAAAAAAAAAAAAAAGTCAGGTAACACAAACTGCTCGGTGCACTTACTCAACAGGCACTTAAACTCCCCACAGACAGTTTAATTGCTGCTTCACTAAATAAGTGAGATGAAGAGCTGAGAACCCTACGTTCTCATAGGGGACCCCATTCCCCTGACAGCTCTGTGTCCCTATAACTTCCTCCTGGCTCCTATTCATTAGCCTTTGGAATCTCCAAATTACTCCATTTAACATCATTTTAGAGGACCAGTCTGTGTGCAGAACGCTTTTTTTCATTTGTTTATTCATCTGAATGGTAATAGATTCTAGTGTACATGTCAGTTTCCCTCCAAACAGGATTTGCTTAGAACCTGCAGCCAGAGCCAAGGAAAACACTCTAAGATAAGAATTATACTGATTCAGGTTAAAGTGATAACCCCTTTACCAAATTGTTTTGTAGATCATCTTTCATTTGCTATTCACAGACAGAATTCTGTGAGATGTGTGGGAGAGGTAATTTTATTATTTTTGTTTCATAAATAAGAAAACTAAGCTTGACAGAGGTAAATGACTCTTCCAAGGGATCTTAAATAATACATGGGAGATGTAGGACTTGAACCCAGGTTTCCTAGCTCCATGTCAATGATTTTTCTTCCATTTATTCATGCTTCAGAGACTTTAAAATCTTTTTTACCAGTACCTGAGAGACCTTCTCCAATAGGATTTATACATTCTACCCTGGTTGATTTTCTGATTTCAGACTCACAATTCATGGTTGCCTTTCCCTTTTTGTCAAGGGGGAAGGTAAGCTTCTATATTTCCTTATACATTATTAGTGAGAAGTGTAATTCATGCAAAAACCAGAAGGAGGCTACGTCTGCTATAACTCCACAAAGTAATGGATGTTTTCAATATTTTTCTCAAACAGTGAGGATGAACTGGTCACTAAGTGTCAAAATCTATGTCATTGGGGAGTGTTGTGATACTCAGGAAGCACCATGCTGCTTTCCTAAAGAGGATAAGAACAAACAAACCACCACCACCACAACAAAAACCAAAACAAAAAAACACATAGGATAGATTGTGCTCTGATTTGGTAACTTCATTTAGTTTACTAACTCTAGGCCTGTTATTGAAGGGGAAGTTAAATAGAACAGGGTGAAATGATACTTCTTTAGACTACAAGAGGACCACCATGAATTAGAAAACCCCTTACTTTATTTCAGCCTTCTTTTCCCCTTAATCTCACTCATATTATTACTAGCACATCTAGAAAAGCTAAGAGTGATGGCTAAGGCCATAGGCTTTAAAATCTGTCTGACCTGGATATGAATCTTGAGTTTATTTCTTGCTAGGTGTAGATTTTTATGAAGTCTCCTAACCCCTCAAATACTCAGTTTCCTTAATGACAAGAGGTGGATAATAATACTCCATACCTTATAACATTGTAGGATGAAGTTGTAGGATAATATAACAAATGTCTTTAGGTACTAGGCATGAAAGGTGAAGTCGTGAAGGGGAAACTGGTAGAGAAGAATGGTTAATAAATGGAAGCTGTGACACAGGCCTCAAATTCAAATGAAAAAATTTAGAATGTGAGGTTCACCACAAAAGCAGATCTGAAAGCTCGTCAAACTCAGGAGCATACAATTTCAACCCTAGATTTTTGTGATCCAGCTTATGTGTTGCAGTCGTGAGAGTAAGAATGAGTTTGAAGCAGAAGAAAACTGTTTCAACCCAAGGTAAAATATGGATCTCTAGGAAGAAATTGAACAATGGCTGGTACAGCCAATGATATGGTTAGAGGAAAGACAGAGTGAGACCCACAGGAGGAATCAGAAGACCTGAGTGGACATAGTGTGTGAAGAAAGACTAATCAAGGAGAGAGGCTATCAGACTTCAAAAGTAATCCATAACCTAAAGATCTGAATATTGCTGCCCACTTTTTCCAAACCAAGGTAGAAACCATCATTTCATCCTAATACTAACATTAGAACTAACACTAATCAGGCTTATATTTATTGTTTTTCGTGCATTATTTTATTAACTCTGACTTTTGTCCCTTCGCATTACCTCTTTGCTTTTAGCGATGAAAAATATGAGGCTCAGAAAACTTAGGTTAGGACACTGTCTCCCTGATAGTAAATGGTAGGTACTTTTAGAATGCTATTCATCTCTTCCCAGATCTTGAGATCTTACACTCAGTGCATTACTTTCTCTTCAGAATTGCCTTTGCTGTTTGGACATATTTGTTGTTGCAGTCATTGCACTGCATCTACATTACATGTACATCTCTGTTACTCCACTGTAAGTCCCATACCCAAGGAGAGTATATTAGTTATTTCAGTAGTCCTAACAACTAATATTAAACTTGGTCTAATGGATTCAATAAAACATGTGAATTGAATTAGTTCACTTCAACTCAAATTTCAGTTCATATCATGGGAATTGGAAACTAGTCTGCCTGGGTACAAAGCTTGACTCTGCCAGTTAATACTCATGTAAACTCAAACAAATTAAGCAATCTTTTTGAGTCTAAGTTATCTCATAAAATCAATGAGGGTAATGACTAATGAACCTCATAGCATTGTTAAGAGGATGAAACGAATATATATACATACAGTCAATCCTCATATTCACAGATTTCACATTTGCAATTTTTCCTATAATTAAAATTTATTTTAATCCTAAAATAAATATTTGTAGTGCTTTTGTGATCAATTAGGGACATATGCAGAGTGGTGAAAAATATAAGTTGCTTGACGTTCATATTTCCAGCAGAGGTTGAACAAGGCAATTGCTCTACCTTCTTGTTTCCGTTCCCATACTGTAACTGTTTATTATGCAGTCTTTGTAGTGCCAGTTTTCCACACTTTTATGCCTTTTGTTGGTGATTTTTAAATTTAAATAGCCCCTGAGTGTAATGCTGAAGTGCCGTTGAGTGTTCCTGGGCACAAGACTGTGATGTGCCTTAAGGAGAAAATAAGTGTATTACATAAGCTTCATTTAGGTATGAGTTACAGTGCTGTTGGCTGTGAGACCAATGTTAATGAATCAACAGTATATATTAAATACGATGTTGTTAAAGAGAAACACACATAAACAAGCTTTTGGATTGATTGATTGATGAAAATGTGACCAGAGGTTTGAAGGAACCTATTTGTGTATTTCTGCTAGGAGCAAATAAGCACTCATGAATTCACTGTTCACTGTTACTTTATAGAACCCAACTACTACAGATAATGAGGATCGACTGTGACATACTGGAATGTGGGCACTATAGAAGGGTATGTTGTTTCTTGACTCAGTAGATATGATTTGGAAGATGGAGTCATTCCAGATATGTGACTTTGGACAAGTCATTACCCCTTTCTATACCTCAGTTTCTCATATACAAGATTAGTAACCTTCATGAGTGATCCATGAAACCCCTCCATTTCAACTATCTATAACACAACAGATAGTTTATTTACTAATTTTCTTATGTGTATGCTTTAGATCTGGAGAACAAATTATTGCTGTAATTGAAATAATCCACAGAGTATACATGCATTCCAATTTCACTGTACCCTCTTTTCCATTCCTGTTCCTTTACCTCTCATTGTTGCAGGGCATCGTGTGATTCCCAAATGATGTCCATGGAGAACAATACAGTAGTGACTGAATTCATCCTTCTAGGACTTCCTGATGCTCCAGAAATGCAGGTCCCACTCTTTATAATGTTCACTCTCATCTACCTCATCACTCTAGTTGGAAATCTGGGGATGATCATGTTGATTCTGTTGGACTCTCATCTTCACACTCTTATGTACTTTTCCCTCAGTAATCTCTCACTGGTGGACTTTGGTTACTCCTCAGCAATCACACCCAATGTGATGGCAGGATTCCTTACAGGAAATAAGGTCATCTCCTACAATGCATGCACTGCTCAGATGTTCTTTTTTACAGTCTTTGCCACGGTGGAAAGTTACCTCTTGGCCTCAATGGCCTATGACTGCTATGCGGCCGTGTGTAAACCCCTCCATTACACCATCACCACGGCAACAAATATGTGTGCTTGTCTTGCCATAGGCTCTTATGCTTGTGGTGTTCTGAATGCCTCTGTAAACACTGGAGATACCTTCAGTCTCTCTTTCTGTAGGTCCAATCTGGTTCATCACTTTTTCTGTGATCTTCCAGCAGTCATGGTCCTTTCCTGCTCAGATAAACACATGAGTGAGATGGTTCTTGTTTATATTAGTACCTTCCATGTGTTTTTTGCTCTCATGGCTATCTTTATTTCCTGCATGTTCATATTTATCACCATCCTGAAGATGCATGATCATCCCCACTCTCATTTCACTCAAAGTATATTTAAGTACATGCCCGAAGAAACATCATTTATGCAAACCACATGTAATTCACACATCCATGAGTGGACAGAAAAATGAGTCCAAACGTAAGTGGGATTAGTCTACTTTTATTAGTATAATTTAAAACAATGATTTTGGTGTGCTAGTTTCCCCACTACATCTAGTTTACATATATATCTTAGTTTCTCCACTGTGCACCCACAAGCATTGAGTTTGGTCTACTGTATGCAATGAATAAATATGAATTTAGTTAAAATAAATTCAATTGAACTTCAGTTAGGATCATGTGTCTTGGAAGTCACTCTGCCTGGGTCCAAAGCTTGAATCTGTCAGCTGGTACTTGTGTAAACTTGCTCAAAACACTTAACCTTTTGTAGATTTGTTAGAAGATTAACCATATTTAAACAAATTAAACATAAATGTGTACTTGGACTGAGCACTGTATAAATGTAAGCTGTTAATAGATTGAAGTGATCTGATTTGGGACATGTATTTATGGCAAATATGTGACCTAAGACAAATAATAATCTCTTTCTGCACCTCAGGTTGTTCATTTGCACAAGTGGGAAGTTGGCCGTGTAATCCATATGGATCTTTCAGCTTCAAGAGTATGTAACTATAAGATAATTTATTTACTAAGTTTTTTTTCAATCAATGCTTTAGATCAGAGAATCATGAAGAATAATTTATCGCCATCATAAAATGAAAAAATAATGGAGTGTTTATATATTTAAATTTCAGTGCAATCTCTTTACTGTTTACCAGATGCTCCTTGCTTTCTCATTACTACAGAGAATTTAGTAATACACATGGAGAATGGTACAAATGTGACGGATTTCATCCTGGTGGGTCTAACCAATGCCCCAGAACTTCAGATTCCCTTCTTTATTGTGTTCATCTTCATTTTCCTCATCAGTGCTTTTGGAAACCTGGGGATGATCACACTGATCCTGTTGGACTCCTGTCTCCACACCCCAATGTACCTTTTCATCATTAATTTGTCTTTGGTGGACTTTGGCTACTCCTCAGCTGTCACACCTAAAGTGATAGCTGGGTTCCTTAGAGGAGGCAAGGTCATCTCCTACAATGCATGTGCTGCTCAGATATACTTATTTGTAGCCTTTGCCAGTGTGGAAAATTTCCTCTTAGCCTCAATGGCCTATGACCGCTATGCAGCAGTATGTAAACCCCTCCATTACACCATCACCATGACGACAAGTGTGTGTACACGTCTGACCATAGGCTCCTATGCATGTGGTTTCTTGAATGCTTCCATCCATGCTGGAGGCACATTCAGTCTTTCCTTCTGTAAGTCCAATGTGGTCCATCACTTTTTCTGTGACATTCCAACTGTCATGGCTCTGTCTTGCTTGGATAAACACATTAGTGAGGTGGTTCTTGTTTTAATTTCAAACTTTAATGTCTTTTTTGCTCTTCTGGTAATATTGATTTCCTACCCTTTCATATCGATCACCATCTTGAAGATGCACTCAGCTAAGGGATACCAAAAGGGTTTGTCCATCTGCACTAGTCACCTCTCTGCAGTCTCCATCTTCTATGGGACAGTCATCTTTATGTACTTACAACCCAGCTCCAGTCATTCCATGGACACAGACAAAGTGGCATCTGTGTTCTATGCTATGGTCATTCCCATGCTGAACCCTATCGCCTACAGCCTGAGGAACAAAGAGGTTAAAAGTGCATTCAAGAAGGTTTTGGGGAAAGCAAAATTCTCTCTAGCCTTTGGATTTTAATGTTGTGTGATGTACAAAATCTAGTTTCATTTCTCTCAGGTCATCCTATTCACATTTTAGCCCTACATTACATTTAATTCCTAAAATTATATCCAACTCAAAAGTCTGTTGTTTAGTAAAAATAAAATATACTTAATACTTCAACTATATATGTCTCAGGTGAAGCATAAGATATTCTGGGTCCTGCTTCTTAAAAACCTTATGAATCATTTTTGATTTATTCACTTGTTACACAGATGTTTTCTCTACCACATGCCAGTGCAAACATACATGTAAATCAGTAGGACAAACAAGCCCATGAACAGAGGTTCATACAAGTGCTCTATGTGGGCATGTGGTCACATACATATGGCAATGGTAAATTTGTAGTGTAGGTAGCTTATAATACAATAATTTAAAATAGTTTAAAGCTATTAGAATATAAATTTATATCTAATCTTATTTATTTCTTTAGTATATCTGTTCTAAGAGTCTTAATTGGAGAAAAAGCTATATAATTCTAAATGAAAGTATGTCCTTTGTTGGCACATTTTATTGAAAGACATAAATATCACATTTAAATTGAGTTATATTTCTGTCTTGGCTGAGTCATTTTGTAGAACCAATGTTTCCATTACGATTTTCAAAAGGAAGAAAGAACTGG
Source organism: Balaenoptera musculus (assembly GCF_009873245.2). Taxonomy (NCBI): domain Eukaryota; kingdom Metazoa; phylum Chordata; class Mammalia; order Artiodactyla; family Balaenopteridae; genus Balaenoptera; species Balaenoptera musculus. The sequence goes on along the minus strand of NC_045792.1, from coordinate 98,344,466 downwards.
AATACAAGAAAAATGGAAGGAAATAAAAGCATTTTCAATTATTTGTACATGAGCACAAACTTTCACAATATTTAAAAATATGCACTGAGAGTATCAATGACATTGTATGTTTTTCTATCTGCAGATGCTTTGAAATGGTTAGTGCTTCTCATTTGTTTACACTTAAGTTGAGTTAGGTCATCCTTTTCACTCTCCAAGTCTTCTCCTCCACTCCATTTACACTGATTCCCTTGCTATTTCTTGATAACTCCATATATGTTTCCACATCAGGGCCTTTGTACTTACTACTCCCTCCAAGAGGAATCTTCCCTTACTTCATTCAGGGTGTCCTTAAATGTTATCCTACCACAGAGGCCTTCCCTGACCATCTTTATAAAATGCTCTCTCCTCCCCACATACAGCAACTCCTCACCCTGCATTTTTCTTTATAGTCCTTATCAACACTCACTCATGTATGTTTGCTCGCCAACTGGTTTGTTAACTATTTCTCCTAACTAGAGTGTAAGTTCCATAAGAGCAGTGACTTTATCTCTTTTTCTCATGTGGTCCTCAGTACCTAAATGAGTATGTGTTTCACAGCAGATTCTCAATAAACACTTACCAAAAGTACAAATAAAGTTTGAGTCCTTTTGTACTATACGTTAAATCTTTGAACCATTGATGATTATATTACAGTTTATTCCCCTTAGTTACCTTGTAGATATACATATAGAGCATTTCCAGAGTTACAGCTTATTTTCTGCTTTGCTGAAATGTTTTTTTTTTTTAATTAATTAATTAATTTATTTATTTTTGGCTGTGTTAGGTCTTCGTTTCTGTGCAAGGGCTTTCTCTAGTTGTGGCGAGCGGGGGCCACTCTTCATCGCAATGCGCGGGCCTTTCACTGTCGTGGTCTCTCTTATTGCGCAGCACAAGCTCCAGACGCGCAGGCTCAGTAGTTGTGGCTCACGGGCCTAGTTGCTCCGCGGCATGTGGGATCTTCCCATACCAGGGCTCAAACCTGTGTCCCCTGCATTGGCAGGCAGATTCTCAACCACTGCGCCACCAGGGAAGCCCTGCTGAAATGTTTTAATCTACATTCTTGCTCAATGTTTTCATGCCCCACTTTTGGCACAATGATTTCCTAGATATCCCATCAATGGGTAATCTCAGATCATCTCAATATGTCTTGTAAAGTGGTAAGTAAACACCAAATAAATTCTAATTGGTAAATCATAAGAATACATTAATATGAGATTGAATAAAAGTTTACTCTCTGATTTAATTTGGAAAATTACTTCATACGTACTGTTTATACACCTAACTGAAATGCTTCAAAATGTCCGTATGGAATATAGACCAGAAAGTATCTGTCAGTGATAAACATAACATGCATTTCATATCCTAGTGTAAAGCATAATCATTATGCATTTATTTGACCCTCAGGGATCTCCATTTTATACTAAAGCTCTAATGGGAACGTGCACCAGTGGCTCCTTTTTTGTCTCTATTTAATTATTGACTTCAACATCTCGACATTTGTAAGATTGTGCTTGAATGTACTAAGATGATCATGCTGTTCCTAGTGGGCAGTGTGTTATATCACAAGATTCACTTCTGTCTTTATAGTGATGCTTCTCTTGTTGAAATTTAATTATTTAACTTTAGAATTATTTTAGAGTTACAGCAAATTTTCAAAGATCATGTAGAATGTTCCCATGTGAACCCGTGTAGGTTGAATAGTGGCTCCCAAAAGATCCACATCTGAGTCCCTGGAACATGTGAATATTACCTTATGTAGCATAAAAAGGACTGTGTGCATCTGTGATTATCTTAAGTATTTAAGACTGATCAATTACCCTGGATTATTCATGTGGGCCCTAAAGGAAATCATATATATCCTTATAAGAAGAAGTCAAAGAGGACTTCCCTGGTGGTTGCCCCAGTGGTTAAGAATCCGCCTGCCAATGCAGGGGACACGGGTTCGATCTCTGGTCCGGGAAGATACCACATGCCTCGGAGCAACTAAGCCCGTGTGCCACAACTACTGAGCCTGTGTGCCACAACTACTGAAGCCCACGTGCCTAGAGCCCGTGCTCTGCAACTAGAGAAGCCACCGCAATGAGAAACCCGCGCACGGCAATGAAGAGTAGCCCCCGCTCACCACAACTAGAGAAAGCCCGAACACAGCAACGAAGACCCAACACAGCCAAAACTAAATAAATAAATGAATAAATTTATTTTTTAAAAAAAGTCAAAGAGAGATTGGACCACAGAGAGAAGAGGAGAAGGCAATGTAACCATGGAGACAGAGATTGGAGTGATGCAGCCACAAGCCATGGAATGCCACCAGAAGATGAAACAAGCAAGAATGGATTTTATTCTACATCCTCCAGAGGGATTAGGAGCCCTACCACCACCACATCGATTTGGGCACAGTGAAACTAATTTGGAATTTCTGGCTTCTAGTACTGTGAGAGAATAAATTTCTGTGATTTTTAAGCCACCAATTTTTTGGTAACATGTTAGAGAAGCCATAGGAAACTAATAAACCCTTGCCCAGGTTCCCCTATGTCCTGTATTATTTATTTATTAAAAATTTTAATAACAAATGTATATATTTGAGTGCAACATGATGTTTTGATATACATACACATAGTGAAATGATTATTGCAGTCAAGCTAATTAACATATACATCTTCTCACCTAATTACTTTTGTGTGTATGTGTGTTGTAGCATCATTCACAATAGCCAAGACATGGAAACCACCTAAGTATCAGTTGAAGGATGAATGGATAAAGAAATTGTGGGGAGAGGAGATCCAGATGGCAGAGTAGGAGGACACTGAGCTCACCTCCCCCCACAAACACATCAGAAATACATCTAAGTGTGGAGCAATTCTCACTGAAAACAAACTAGCAACTGATGAAAGACTCTTATACAACCAAGGCTGTAAAGAACGATCTGCAGGGAGTCGGGTAGGAAGAGAAGAGAAGCAATCAGTTTGGGACTTGCGCCCCTAGGAACGGACAGGGAGGAGGCGGGGATTACCTGGGCTAGGAGATCCTCCACGGGGAATGAGCAATTCTAACCACATATTGGGTACCCCAGCCCTGGGGCCCAACACCAGGAAGACAAGTCCCCTTGGCTGGTTTGAAGACCAGTGGGACAGGCTGGGGAGCTGTGAGAAATGTGGAGTCCACTGTGAAGAGCTCACACACACTTGCTGACCCCCTCTCTCCCCCTCCAAACAAGGAGGAAGAAGCATGTTGAGACTGCCTGGACCTCTGGCCAGTTTCCCACAGTCACCCTAGCATGAGCCCAGGCCCAGGCCAAGCACCAGCTTGGCCCCTCTTGTTCCACTAAGGAGAAGGCTGCCTGGCAAGGAGAGTAAGAAGTGGCTGGGGACAGAGGCAGCTCGGACCCAGCACTATATTTGAATGGGGTAAGGGCAGACATTACTGGTGCCAGATAGAGGTCAGCCTGGCCCCCTTCTCACACTGAGTGACTGGTCTTTCCAGGCCATAGCGGACAGTGGAGCCACTAAATGGAAAGAACTTGGATTCCTAAGTCACTATATGAGTCCCGTATAGTGTATATGAACAGTATATGAGCAAGAAAAGCCTCTGTGGGTGAGCTATTTTTTTGTCTAACAGCTAGTATTATTTATACCAACAAATATAGAGAGATTCCCATAAGACCTTCTGGGTGCTGTTGGTAAGAAGTGGAGGAATATATGACAGAAAATTCTGTAAAATATCTACAGTGCAACTTAATTCCAGAAGTATTTATTTCTTAATCCCCACCCAGCTTGTAAAACATAATTAAAATGGCTGGTAGGAATAACATTAGCACAAGAAAAATAAAAGTCCACTTTAACCAAATTTTCTGATCTAAGATATCACACTAAAATCCTCTGAGCGTCTACTGGAGATAATAATTGTATTAAATGAGTGCTGAATGAGCAAGAACTTTGCACAGTGCTGGACAGAGAATAGTTGTTTAATAAATGTGTCCTTTCCCTTCTCTTCTTCTCCCTAATCCTTCTGCCTCTTCCTTTTCTGTATTGGCATCCTCCTCTGTTCATCCGAACACATTAAATACACATAACATATCAATAAATCATATATTGTATTATTAAATATTAATAGAATGTATTATAGAAATAGTTATATCGTTTATATAAACACTAATATATTTAATATATTCTTGTTACATTTAATATATATATTTACATTTACAAGTGTGGCTCTGCTATTTAATTGTGAGCTTTTCGAGGGCAGAAGTGTTATCCCGTTAAATTTGTATTCTTGGAATGTAGTCCAACGTTGGTCAAATAACCCAATAAGCGAAAGAAAATGTGATTGAGAGGGACTGAGATGATTTCAATGTCTTCTGACAACTATACAGCAGTGTGTAAACCTCTCCATTGTACCACCACTATGATAATAAATTTTTTGGTCATCTGGCCCCCATTGACTACTAGGTCTGTGGGATGTCCTGAACGCTTCCATCCATAATGATTTCACCTTAAGTTTCTCCTTTTGTCTGTCCAACATGGTCCATCACTTTTTCTGAGAAAGCAAGCAGTCATGTCTCTCTCTTGCTCTCATAAACCTACCAATGAGCTAGTTCTTGCTTTGTGGCGAGTTTCAATATCTTTTTTGTTTTTCTGATTACCTTGATTTTCTACCTGTTCATAAATATCACCATTTTGAGTATGTGCTTAGCCAAGGGATACCAGAACGTCTTGTCAACCTGTGCTGGCCACAACCCTGCAGTCTCCATTCTATGGGACAGTCCTCTTCATGTACTTATATTTAATCTCCAGGAATTCTCTGGACACAGATAAGACAATATTGTCTCATTAGTGTTTTAAATATTTAGGATCCTAAATAACCTAATTTAACCCTCTTAGATCTTGGCACAGTGACATACCTGTCAATAAACTTTATTTCCTGAGGTGATATCTTCACCTGTTCAAAATTTTGTTTTTGATTAAGAGTAAACATTATACACAGAAATGTAATAGCTTAATCATAAGAGCTCCCAGTGAGCTTAAGACATTTCGAGGCCTTAGTATGTACTGGGTACATTGGGTAATACAGAAAAAAAAAATTAAGGTAGCATATTATATTGTTTATATTATTATTCAGGCTTGGATTCAGACTTTAAAGGTTTGAATCTATATGAACTAAGACAACAGTGCCTGGTGTGAAGGGTAATAAGGTTGCAGATGTGATTGTTGCTGATATTATTGTTGTTAAGATTAAAAAGACATGTCCTATAGGACACATTTACTATCAAATTGAAAGGATAAAACTTCAACATCCTTTAATATCTACTCCTTAGCCCCCACCATCTCTCAGCTTCCATATCTGCATCTTAACTCAGATATCCTTTTCTTAAGTTTCCCAGTGTCTCCTTCTTTGTCTCAGTTCTTACCAGGTGTGACCTAAGCAAGGGTTTGCCCTGAAATGGTTATAATAAAGGTGGTGACAAATGAATGAATTTAGGATATATTTTGAAGGTAGAGATAATAGTATGTGCTCATGGACTACATGTGGATTGTGAGGAAAAGAGAGCCAGGGCTGAATAATTCTGGCATTAAGAGCTTGTTTGTTGAAGACTTTATCAGATTGGATTAGATATTTAGCCTGGATTCTGAAAATTGGGAAAGCTATTTCATAAATACAGTTGGGTGAAATAATCAGTACAACCTTCAATAGATTCCTGTGGCAGAAGTCTTGCCATGAAAGATAACGTGTCAAAATTTGTATCTGTTATTATCCCTAAATCTCAAACCTCAAGTTTTTTGTTGTTAATAATTGTAAGTATGGTATGTTTGATTATACAATTTTGAATTTAAGCTATTAGGTCACTCACCCACATAAGTTTCTTTAGTAATGTGGTTCCAATAATTTTGTTGAGCTTTTTTTGTTATTTTTTCGATAGTCATATAATACTATGACCACTATTCATATTAATATTTATTCAATAGTAGTAATAATTGTGACATTGCATGCTAACTATGTATTAGGCAGTATTCTAAGTGATTTAAACATATCAACTTATTAAATTCCCCAAACAGCCTTATGAGGTACTATTATTACCATCCCTGTTTTAAACTGAGGCACAGAGAGGTTGTGAGTTGCCCAAGGTTACCCAGCTAGTAAGTAGCAATACCAGGATTTGAATGCAGGCAAGTCACTCCAGAGACCGTGTTCTTTATCACCACAATATGCTTCCTCTGTAAATAACAGTGTTGGTCTCCAAACACCTTTTATTTATTTATTTATTTGTTTGTTTATTTTAACATCTTTATTGGAGTATAACTGCTTTACAATGGTGTGTTAGTTTCTGCTGTATAACAAAGTGAATCAGCTATACATATACATATATCCCCATATCCCCTCCCTCTTGCATCTCCCTCCCACTCTCCCTATCCCACCCCTCTAGGTGGTCACAAAGCACCGAGCTGATCTCCCTGTGCTATGCAGCTGCTCTCCACTAGCTATCTATTTTACATTTGGTAGTGTATATATGTCCATGCCACTCTCTCACTTCGTTCCAGCTTAACCTTTCCCCTCCCCATGTCCTCAAGTCCATTCTCTACATCTGCATCTTTATTCCTATCCTGCCCCTAGGTTCTTCAGAACCATTTTTTTTTCTTTTAGATTCCATATATATGTGTTAGCATGCAGTATTTATTTTTCTCTTTCTGACTTACTTCATTCTGTATGACAGACTCTAGGTCCATCCACCTCACTACAAATAACTCAATTTCGTTTCTTTCTATGGCTGAGTAATATGCCATTGTATATATGTGCCACATCTTCTTTATCCATTCATCTGTCGGTGGACACTTAGGTTGCTTCCATGTCCTGGCTATTGTAAATAGTGTTGCAATGAAAAATGTGGCACACGTGGAACATGCTGTGTTGGGTCTTCGTTGCTGTGCGCAGGCTTTCTGTAGTTGCGGCGAGTGGGTGCTACTCTTTGTTGCAGTGCGCGGGCTTCTCATTGCCGTGGCTTCTCTTGTTGCGGAGCACGGGCTCTAGGCTCACGGGCTTCAGTAGTTGTAGCACGTGGACTCAGTAGTTGTGGCTCACGGGCTTAGTTGATCCGAGGCATGTGGGATCTTCTCAGACCAGGGCTTGAACCCGTGTCCCCTGCATTGGCAGGTGGATTCTTAACCACTGTGCCACCAGGGAAGCCCCATGTCTCTTTTTGAATTATGATTTTCTCAGGGTATATACCCAGTTGTGGGATTGCTGGGTCATATGGTAGTCCTATTTTTAGTTTTTTAAGGAACCTCCATACTCTTCTCCACAGTGGCTGTATCAATTTACATTCCCATCAACAGTGCAAGAGGGTTCCCTTTCCTCCACACCCACTCCAGCATTTATTGTTTGTAGATTTTTTGATGATGGTCATTCTGACTGCTGTGATGTGACACTTCATTGTAGTTTTGATTTGCATTTCTCTAATGATTGGTAATGTTGAGCATCCTTTCATGTGTTTGTTGGAAATATGTATATCTTCTTTGGAGAAACGTCTGTTAAGGTCTTCTGCTCAGTTTTGGATTGAGTTGTTTGCTTTTTTGATATTGAGCTGCATGAGCTGCTTCTATATTTTGGAGATTAATCCTGTCAGTTGCTTCGTTTGCAAATATTTTCTCCCATTCTGAGGCTTGTCTTTTCATCTTGTTTATGGTTTCTTTTGCTGTGCAAAAACTTTTAAGTTTCATTAGGTCCCATTTGTTTATTTTTTGTTTTATTTCCATTTCTCTAGGAGGTGGGTCAAAAAGGATCTTGCTGTGATTTATGTCAAAGAATGTTCTTCCTATGTTTTCCTCTAAGAGTTTTATAGTGTCTGGCCTTACATTTAGGTCTTTAATCCATTTTGAGTTTACTTTTGTGTATGGTGTTAGGGAGTGCTCTAATTTCATTCTTTTACATGTAGCTGTCCAGTATTCCCAATACCACTTATTGAAGAGACTGTCTTTTCTCCATTGTATATTCTTGCCTCCTTTATCAAAGATGAGGTGACCATATGTGCGTGGGTTGATCTCTGGGCTTTGTATCCTGTTCCATTGATCTATATTTCTGTTTTTGTGCCAGTACCATACTGTCTTGTTTACTGTAGCTTTGTGGTATAGTCTGAAGTCAGGCAGCCTGATTCCTCCAGCAGCGTTTTTCTTTCTCAAGATTGCTTTAGGTATTCAGAGCCTTTTGTGTTTCCATATAAATTGTGAAATTTTTTGCTCTAGTTCTGTGAAAAATGCCATTGGTAGTTTCCTATGGATTGCATTGAATCTGTAGATTGCTTTGGGTAGTATAGTCATTTTCACAATGTTGATTCTGCCAATCCAAGAACATGGTATATCTCTCCATCTGTTTGTATCATCTTTAATTTCTTTCATCAGTGTCTTATAGTTTTCTGAATACAGGTCTTTTGTCTCCTTAGGTAGGTTTATTCCTAGGTATTGTATTCATTTTGTTGCAATGGTAAATGGGAGTGTTTCCTTAATTTCTCTTTCAGATTTTTCATCATTAGTGTATAGGAATGCAAGAGATTTCTGTGCATTAATTTTGTATCCTGCTACTTTACCAAATTCATTGATTAGCTCTAGAAGTTTTCTGGTAACATCTGTAAGATTCTCTATGTATAGTATCATGTCATCTGCAAACAGTGACAGTTTTACTTCTTCTTTTCTGATTTGGGTTCCTTTTATTTCTTTTTCATCTCTGATTGCTGTGGCTAGAACTTCCAAAACTATGTTGAATAATAGTGGTGAGAGTGGGCAACCTTGTCTTGTTCCTGATTTTAGAGGAAATGGTTTCAGGTTTTCACCATTGAGAATGATGTTGGCTGTGGGTTTGTCATATATGACCTTTATCATGTTGAGGTAAGTTCCCTCTATGCCTACTTTCTGGAGGCTTTTTATCATAAATCAGTGTTGAATTTGTTTGAAAGCTTTTTCTGCACCTATTGAGATGATCATATGGTTTTTATCTTTCTATTTGTTAATATGGTGTATCACATTGATTGATTTGCGTATATTGAAGAATCCTTGCATTCCTGGGATAAACCCCACTTGATCATGGTGTAAGATCTTTTTAATGTGCTGTTGGATTCTCTTTGCTAGTATTTTGCTGAGGATTTTTGCATCTGTGTTCATCAGTGATATTGGTCGGTAGTTTTCTTTCTTTGTGATGTGTTTGTCTGGTTTTGGTATCAGGGTGATGGTGGCCTCATAGAATGAGTTTGTGAGTATTTCCCCTCTGCTATATTTTGGAAGAGTTTGAGAAGGATAGGTGTTAGTTCCTCTCTAAATGTTTGATAGAATTCACCTGTGAAGTCGTCAGGTCCTGGGCTTTTTTCTTGGAAGATTTTTAATCACAGTTTCAACTTCAGTGCTTGTGATTGGTCTATTTATATTTTCTATTTCTTCCTGGTTCAGTCTTGGAAAGTTGTGCTTTTCTAAGAATCTGTCCATTTCTTCCAGGTTGTCCATTTTATTGGCATATAGTTGCTTGTAGCAATTCCTCATGATTCTTTGTATTTCTGCAGTGTCAGTTGTTACTTCTCCTTTTTCATTTCTAATTCTGTTGATTTGAGTCTTCTCTCTTTTTTTCTTGATGAGTCTGGCTAGTGGTTTATCAATTTTTTTTATCTTCTCAAAGAACCAGCTTTTAGTTTTATTGATCTTTGCTATTGTTTCCCTCATTTCTTTTTCATTTATTTCTGATGTGATGTTTATGATTTCTTTCCTTCTGCTAACTTGGGGGGTTTTTTGTTCTTCTTTCTCTAATTGCTTTAGGTGTAAGGTTAGGTTGTTTATTTGAGATTTTTCTTGTTTTTTGAGGTAGAATTATATTGCTTTAAACTTCTCTCTTAAATCTGCTTTGCTGCATCCCATAGGTTTTGGGTTGTTGTGTTTTCATTGTCATTTGTTTCTAGGTATTTTTTGATTTCCTCTTTGATTTCTTCAGTGATCTCTTGGTTATTTAGTTGTGTAATGTTTAGCCTCCATGTGTTTGTATTTTTTACAGTTTTTTTCCTGTAATTTATATCTAGTCTCATAGCATTGTTGTCGGAAAAGATACTTGATATAATTGTAATTGTCCTAAATTTACCAAGGCTTGATTTATGACCAAGATATGATCTATCCTGGAGAATGTTCCATGAGTACTTGAGAAGAAAGGGTAGTCTGTTGTTTTTGGATGAAATGTCCTATAAATATCAATTAAGTCCATCTTGTTTTATGTGTCATTTAAAGCTTGTGTTTCCTTATTCGTTTTCATTTTGGTTGATCTGTCCGTTGGTGAAAGTGGGGTGTTAAAGTACCCTACTATTATTGTGTTACTGTCCATTTCCCCTTTTATAGCTGTTAGCAGTTCCCTTATGTATTGAGGTGCTCCTATCTTAGATGTATAAATATTTACAATTGTTATATCTTCTTCTTGGACTGATCCCTTGATCATTATGTAGTGTCCTTCTTGTTCTCTTGTAATAGTCTTTATTTTAAAGTCTTTTTTGTCTGATATGAGACTTGCTACTCCAGCTTTCTTTTGATTTCCATTTGCATGGAATATCTTTTTCATCCCCTCACTTTCAGTCTGTATGTGTCCCTAGCTCTGAAGTGGGTCTCTTGTAGACAGCATATATACAGGTCTTGTTTTTGTATCCATTCAGCCAGTCTATTTGTTTTGGTTGGAGCATTTAATCTATTTACATTTAAGGTAATTATCAATATGTATGTTCCTATTACCATTTTCTTAATTGTTTTGGGTTTGTTTTTATAGGCCTTTTCTTTCTCTTGTGTTTCCTGCCTAGACAAGTAGCTTTAGCATTTGTTGTAAAGCTGGTTTGGTGGTGCTGAATTCTCTTAGCTTTTGCTTGTCTGTAAAGGTTTTAATTTCTCCATTGGCTCTGAATGAGATCCTTGCTGGGTAGAGTAATATTTGTTGTAGGTTTTTCCCTTTAATCTCTTTCAATATGTCCTGCCACTCCCTTCTGGCTTGCAGAGTTTCTGCTGAAATATCAGCTGTTAACCTTATGGGGATTCCCTTGTATGTTAATTGTTGCTTTTCCTTGCTGCTTTTAATATTTTTTCTTTGTATTTAATTTTTGATAGTTTGATTAATATGTGTCTTGGTATGTTTATCCTTGGATTTATCCTGTATGGGACTCTCTGTGCTTCCTGGACTTGATTGACTATTTCATTTCCCTTGTTAGGGAAGTTTTCACCTATAATCCCTTCAAATATTTTCTCAGGCCCTTTCTTTTTCTCTTCTTCTTCTGGGACCCCTATTATTCGAATGTTGGTGTGCTTAATGTTGTCCCAGAGGTCTCTGAGACTGTCCTCAATTCTTTTCTTTCTTTCTTTGTTCTGCTCTGCGGTAGTTATTTCCACTGTTTTATCTTCCAGGTCACTTATCCATTCTTCTGCCTCAGTTATTCTGCTATTGATTCCTTCTAGAGAATTTTTTATTTCATTTATTGTGGTGTTCATCATTGTTTGTTTGCTCTTTAGTTCTTCTAGGTCCTTGTTAAACGTTTCTTTTATTTTCTCCATTCTATTTCTAAGATTTTGTGTCATCTTTACTATCATTACTCTGAATTCTTTTTCAGGTAGACTGCCTATTTCCTCTTCATTTGTTTGGTCTGGTGGGTTTTTAGTTTGCTCCTTCATTTGCTGAATATTTCTCTCTTCCCATTTTGCTTAACTTACTGCGTTTGGGGTCTCCTTTTCGCAGGCTGCAGGTTTGTAGTTCCCATTGTTTCTCGTGTCTGCCCACAGTGGGTAAGGTTGGTTCAGTGGGTTGTGTAGGCTTCCTGGTGGAGGGGACTGGTGCCTGTGTTCTGGTGGGTGGCACTGGATTTGTCTTTCTGGTGGGCAGGACCGTGTCCAGTGGTGTGTTTTGGGTGTCTGTGAACTTAGTATGACTTTAGGCTGCCTCTCTGCTAGTGGGTGGGGTTGTGTTCTTGTCTTGCTAGTTGTTTGGCATAGGCCATCCAGCACTGTAGCTTGCTGGCCAATGGGTGGAGCTGGGTCTTAACATTGAGACGGAGATCTTGGGAGAACTCTCGCTGATTGATATTACATGGGGCTGGAGGTCTCTGGTGGTCCAATGTCCTGAACTCGGCTCTCCCACCTCAGAGGCTCATGCCTGACACCAGTCCAGAGCACCAAGACCCTGTCAGCCACACGGCCAGGTATGTGGGGATTTTTTTGCCTTTTGGGAAGTCTGAGGTCTTCTGCCAGTGTTCAGTAGGTGTTCTGTAGGAGCTGTTCCACATGTAGATGTATTTTTGATGTATTTGTGGGGAGGATGGTGATCTCCACGTCTTACTCCTCCACCATCTTGAAGGTCCACTGCCCCTCCAAACACCTTTTAAAATTGCTGTAAGACTTTTGTAACATACTAAAAGTAGGGAAGAATGCCCACTTTATTTTGTCAGATGAAGAAATTAAAACTCAGCAACATTCTGTGGCTTTTCCAAGGGGATAAAATGGGAATGACCATCTCCCTCCATTCTGTGATGCCTCCCTCAAGGGGATGAAGCCAGGCATAGGCTGTATAGTATAGAGTTTGTTTGAGTGGTCATGATTTTGATATTTTTACACTTTTGGGGGTATTTCTTTTAATGGGGGGACAATTTTCTCTGAGGAGTGAAAGGAAAGCTATCCTTCTTAGACCTTAGATGGAGCACAATGGCTTGGGTAATAATCTCATTCTTCACAGTATTCACATCCAGAAGGCAGTGATACATCATTTTTTCTCAGGTAATTACCTAAAAGAATATCTGGGAAGATTAAATGAGATATTATTTATTGTTCTCTGACTACCTGGCATATGGTAAGTGCTTAGTTAGTATGAGTGCTATCTTGCTCAGGAATGACAGTGATAAAAGTGAAAGTAATTTGCAGAGGAAGCACAAACTTTCAACCCAAATAAAAATAAGCAACAGATATTTTGAATATAACTGAGTGGTCATTTGGAATATCTGAGTGGAGTCAGGAACTAACGAATATAGTGCATACCTTTACAAATGGTGAGATGGAGGTCAGAAGCTGCCAGTCTCAGGGTTATTGGGAATCCTACACTGGTAATGGTGTCACAGTGTGCTTGTGTCATTCAGGTGACAGAATGTGCCATGAATCATTTTCCATGCATCAGTAATTCATCCATTTTGCTTCCCTTGTTTTGACAGGTGAAACACCATTTCAAAATGGCATTCATGGAGAACAGCACTGAAGTGCATGAGCTTAGACTCTTGGGACTAATTGATATCCCAGCACTGCAAGTCCCCCTCTTCATAATATTCACTTTCATATATCTCATCACTCTCATTGGAAATCTTGGGATGATCACGTGGATTCTGTTGGACTCTCGTCTCCACACTCCCATGTATTTTTTCCTCAGTAACCTCTCTCTGGTGGATTGTGTTTACTCCTCAACTGTTACTCCCAAGGTGATGGCTGGGTTTTTCACAGGAGATAAAGTCATATCCTATGGGGGATGTGTTGTTCAGACGTTCTTCTTTGTGGCTTTGCCAGTGTAGACTGTTTTCTACTAGCAGTCATGGCTCATGATCGGCATGCAGCGGTGTGTAAGCCCTTGCATTACACCACCACTGTGACCACCAGTGTGTGTGCTCAAAGGGCCATAGGCTGCTATGTCTGGGGCTTTGCTCAATCTGCCATCCACACTGGATTCACCTTCTGCCTCTCCTTCTGCCATTCCAATATGGTCCATCACTTCTTCTGTGATATTCCCCCAATCCTGGCCCTTTCCTGCTCTGATATCTACATAAATGAGATTGTGCTCTTTACCTTAGCAGCTTTCAATGTCTTTTTTGCCCTTATAGTTACCTTGACTTCCTATCTGTTCATATTCATTGCCATCCTGAGAATGCACTCAGCAGACGGAAGGAAGAAAGCCTTTTCCACCTGCACCTCTCACCTCACTGCTGTCTCCATATTCTATGGAACTGTCATCTTCATGTACTTACAACCCAGTTCTAGTCATTCTATGGGCAAGGGCCAAATGTCATCTGTTGAACCCTATAGTCTAAGGAATAAAGAGGTTAGTAATGCTTTCAGGAGAGCCATTGAGAAGATGAAGATTCTGTTCAGCACATAGATTTAATTAGAGAGATTATACGATCTGTATAGCTAATCAGTTATCTATTGCTTTGTAACACACTACCACAAAACTTAGTGGCTTAAAACAACATTTTATATTTCTCATAATTCTATGGTTGGCAGGGCAGTTACTTTGCTGCTTTCTCACGGACTCACTCATGAGGTTGCCTATCTTCTGCATAGTCAGTTGGGCTGAAAGCTTAAAGATGGCCTTACATTCCTGGATGTTGATTCTGGCTACTCTCTACCTCTTCTCCACATGGTCTTTGATCCTCCAGAGGCTGGACAAGCTTTCTTTCATAATATTTTCAGGCCAGCATTCTCACAGTGTGAAAGTAAAAATAAAAGGCTCTTGAAGTCCAGACTCCCAACTCACAACATTTTTTTTTCTTCCATAAAAGATTGGCATCGAAATAGAGGTATAAATTTGAAAGTTATCAGCATGTAGATGGTATTTAAGTCCTGAGAATGAATGAGATCTGTAAGAAGACATAGGTAGAGAGAAGGGAAGTGGTTTAAGGACTAAGACCTGGGTAACTGTCTCAATAAAAGGTCAGAGAGAGGAGCTGCCAGCAAAGGTGAGTGGTGTCCTGTAAACCAAGTGATATGAAATGTTTCAAGAGGGAATGTCTGTGTCAAAGGTGCTGGTAGGTTAAGTAATATCAAGATTAAGAATTGATGATAAGCTTTAGTGATATGAAGTTGATGAATGACTTTGAGTAGTTTTAGATCAATGGTGGGGGTAAAAATATTTTAAATGTATACCCTACAATCTAGTCCCTAATTATTCATTGTTTTAGTTACTAAATGTTTTCCCAACCTGCATAATACAGTAAATATATGTTGTGCTTTTCTTAGAGCAGCTAGGGAAATATGGCTTTGATACCCTCAACTTTTGAAAGAAAGCAGGTACCTAAAGATCTGTTGTATTGAATACTTACTTTGCAACAATTTATAGTTCTGGGCTTTACTTTCCCTTCATTGTTTCTGAATATAAGATTGTGTGTAATTAGTTCTTTGGGAGAATGAAGAGAAAGAGTGATTTATGTTACTTTTGGGGAAAGCAGTGTACAGACAGGAAAATAAAATGCTTAAGAAATGGTGTGATGCTTGAGGTGATGAAGTGAGATAAAGGCAGGGATTTGGAACAAGAATTGAGAGAAAAGTAGAAAACTTAAATAAACACAATATATACTCAAAGATGTCTCAAAAATATTTGCAATGATACTGAGCTTCCTGTCTTTTGTTGCTACTTAATTTAACAGCTAAAAGAAAGACTGGAGGGGGGAGGGATAAATTAGGAGTTTGGGAATGACATATACACACTACCATATATAAAATAATTAATCAACAAGGACCTATTGTATAGCACGGGGAAATATACTCAATATTCTATAATAACCTAAATGGGAAAAGAATCTGAAAAAGAATAGATATATGTCAATCACAATCTTCCAATTTATCCTCCCCCCTTCCCCCCCCGGTAACCATAAGTTTATTTTCTGCATCTGTAACTCTATTTCGGTTTTGTAGATAAGTTCATTCGTAGCCTTTTTTCACACTACTATATATAAAATAGATAACTAATAAGGACCTACTGTATAGCACGGGGAACTCTACTCAATACTCTGTAATGGCCTATATGGGAAAAGAATCTAAAAAAAAGAGTGGATTTATGTATTTGTATAACAGATTCACTTTGCTGTACACCTGAAACTAATACAACATTGTAAGTCAATTATACCCTGATAAAAATTTTTTAAAATAAAAAGATTACCAAAAAAAAAGAGTATATATATATGTATAGGTAAGTCACCTTGCTGTACACCTGAAACTAATGCAACATTGTAAATCAACTATACTCCAATATAAAATAAAAATTAAAAAAAAAACCCTACTCTTTTGATTTGAAGTGACCAATTTGGTTTTACCCAGGAACCCCAAAGCACTCCATCTATGGACCCTAATAAACGCATGTGCCCCATGTTCTGTCATTCCCTCTGTCTGCACTCTGGCTTGGCCTCCCTGTGTGACCCCTGGAGGCATGCTGTATACTTCTTCCACGACCTGTGAGTAATAAACTTCTCTCTTTCAATTTCTCTCCTGGTCTGTTGTTGAACTGTAGCTCACTACCTGGCACCCTTTGCTCCACTTAACAAATGTAAATTTAACATGCTCCACTTAACAAATGTTAATTTAACAAAGTCATAACAACCAGAAGGGCCAAGGGCAGGAGACAATCAGTGTTTTAAATTTAGCTCAAACAGTGCAGCTGAGAGTGAATTCAAACTTCCTCCACCTTTTTGTTTTATTCAGTCCCAAAGGGATTGGGTGATGCTCACCCACATTGGGGTGCTTCATTCAGTTCACTAATTCACATGCTGATCTCTTCCAAAAACACCTTCACAGATCCACTCAGAAATAGTGTTTAACCACATATCTGGACATCCCCTTACTTACTCAAGTTGACACATAAAATTACGCACCACAGAAGGGCTTGCTATTTTCATTTTGTTATTATTTTCTGTACCTCTTGTAGCTATTATTCCCCTCTTTTACTCTCTTGGTGCCTTTCTCTGTGTTTTGTTGATTTTGATTTTTAGTGACATGCTTTGATTCCTTTCTCATTTTCTTTTGTGTATCTTCTATTGGTACTTCTTTGTGATTATCATGGGGCTTGCATAAAACACCTTATAGTTGTAACAGTCTATTTTAAACTGATAACAACTTAACTTTCTATTATATACAAAAACTCTAATCCTTTATACCTCCCCTCCCCTTTACATTATGGATATCACAAATTATATCATTTTATATTTTTTATCCCTTAATATAGTTTTACAGCTATAGTTATCTGTTTATCCTTTAAATGCTATACTAGAATTCAAAGTGATTTACAAACCACAATTACAGTTTGCTGGATTCTATATTTGTCTGTATATTTACCTTTGCCAGTGAGCTTTATATTTTCATATGCTTTTGGGTTGCTGTCGAATGTCCTTTCATTTCAATTGGCACTTCCTTTAGCATTTCTTTTTTTTTTTTTTAACATCTTTATTGGACTATAATTGCTTTACAATGGTGTGTTAGTTTCTGCTTTATACCAAAGTGAATCAGTTATACATATACATATGTCCCCATATCTCTTCCCTCTTGCATCTCCCTCCCTCCCACCCTCCCTATCCCACCCGTCTAGGTGATCCCAAAGCACCGAGCTGGTCTCCCTGTGCTATGCAGCTCCTTTAGCATTTCTTGATAGGCAGGTCTAGTGATGATGAACTTCATCAGCTTTTTATTAAAATTGAACTATAATTGACATACATATTATATTAGTTTCAGGTGTACAACGTAGTGATTTGACATTTGTATACACTATGAGATGATGACACTGATAAGTAGAGTTACCATCTGTCACCGTTTAAAATTACTACAATATTATTGACTATATTCCCTATTTTATGTAGTACATCACCATTACTTATTTATTTGTAACTGATGAGCACCTCTTAATCTCCTTTCCGTATTTTGCACATCCCCCACCCTCTCTTCCCTGGCAGCCATGTTTTTCTCTGTACCTATGAATCTCTTTCTGCTTTTTTTGTTCATTTTTTTTTTGGTTTGTTTTTAGATTCCACAATAAATGAAATGATAAGGTATTTGTCTTTCTCTGTCTGACTTACTTCACTTAGTCTAATACCCATCAGGTCCATCCACATTGTCACAAATGGCAAGATTCCATTTGTTTTTATGGCTGAGTAATATAAATTGTATATCTACACCACACCTTCTTTATCCATTCATCTATCTGTGGACACTTTGGTTGTTTCCATATCTTGTCTACTGTAAATAATAATGCTGTGATGAACATAGGGATGCATGTATCTTTTTGAATGTGTTTTTGTTTTCCTTGGGTAAATTCTCAGAAGTAGAATTGCTGAACTGTATGGTAGTTCTATTTTAAAATTTTTGAGAAAACTCCATATTGTTTTCTATAGTGGTTACACCAATTTACATCTCCACCAACAGTGCAGGAGTGTTCCTTTATCTCCACATCCTTGTCAACATTTGTTATTTGTTATCTTTTTGATAATAGCCATTCTGATAGATGTGAGGTGATATCTCATTGTGGTTTTGATTTACATTCACCTGATGATTAGTGATGAGCATTTTTTCATATGCCTGTTGGCCATCTGTATGTATTCTTCAGGAAAATGTCTGTTCAGCTTCTCTTCTCATTTTTAATCAGTTTTTTGTTGTTGTTGTTGTTGAGTTGTATGAGCTCTTTATATATATTGGATATCAACCCCTTATTGGATATATCATTTGTAAATATCTTCTTCCATTCACTAGGTTGCTTTTTTTGTTTTGTTGATAGTTTCTTTTGCTGTGTAAAATCTTTTTAGTTTGATGTAGCCTCATTTGTTTATTTTTGCTTTGGTCTCCCTTGCCTGACTAGACATATCCAAAAAAAAAAAAAATTAATAAGACCAATGTCAAAGAGCTTATTTCCTATGTTTTTTTCTAGACGTTTTATGGTTTCAGGTCTTACTAAAATTTTAGTGTGGGAATTATTTCAGATTTACACAAAAATTTCAAAGATAGTATTGAGAATTCCTATATCCACTCACCTAGTTCACTTTACATGTAAAGTTTCATTATCTTATGTTACTGTGGTTCATTTTTCAAAACAAAGAATCCAACTTTGGTACTTTGTGGTTAACTGAAAAGTCCAGAGTTTATACAAATTTCACTAGTTTTTCCACTATGTAATGTTTCTTTGTTTCAGGATCCAATCCTGAACATCAGAAACAAAGTAGTCATTTTGAAGTCTATGAGGTAATAGTGTGTTACCAACAATGTGTAACTTGCACAGCCACTATTAAGATAAAAGAGAAACATATGGGGTATGAAGGAAAATAAATGAAGCAGGCTAGAGTCATAGCTAGAAAAAAATCTGGGGTGTGATGATCAGAATATGGGAGAAAATTGATAAGAAACCTCTAGGTTGTTGAAGGAATTGCATTGCTAAGAAAGCTATGCTTTCATTTAAAAAGTCTTTGAGCATTAGATTACCTCTGAAAAGTCCAAACTGCATGGATGGAAGTAAGCCACAAAACAATATTCCTCAAGGAGAAAAGACTTCAATACCACTTCAGAAGTCATCATAAAAAAAGAATTCAGAAAGCAATATCCAAAAGATTGGATGAGATGCTAAGAAAAAGAATGCAAAATGGAGTTCTTAACCAAGAGACATATCAAGATGTAATGAAGAATTGTCTATCATTCTCAGGGCTGGCGGGGGGCAGTCTTTGTGATGCCAACTCAGCAAAATTTCAGAATTGGCTAACATGTCTACCATTATTCTCTTTTATGAATGAGGGTTTTTCCCCTTATTATCATTACCCTGCTTCAACATGATAGATTGGATGTGTATATGGGATGAGCTAAGTTTTCTTTTTAGTTCACAAGTTGTTGGATGAGAAAGAACCACACTGGACTGGATGGAGGTGACAAAGTTATCACTTAGATATACTGATAATTGAGCTTCTAATGTGATTAGCTAGAAATTTAAGTTGTCCCCTGCCAGAAATTTGGATTGGAACTCTAGTGCGTCTTTGTCTCCTCAAAATTCAGAATTCTCCAGTCCAGCCCTCTAGCATCTTATTACCTTCAAAATATGACTATGTCCTGTGAGTGAGATTGTCCTTGTCTTGAGACAGTCTCCTCCTGTAGCAGTTATTTGTTTCCTTTGTATAAAAAGACTGCAGGGCATTTTACTCTACCTTTTAGAAGAGTCTGGCCAAATTCTTCAGCCTCAAGCAATCCAAAACGTGAAGACTACCAGTAATGTATGAAGATTCTGTCAGGAACACTCACCTCTGTTGTAGACAGCACTAAGGGTTGTCAATGACATGAAAGAATTGAGATTATCATGTATCACCAGTGGGATTGCAAAATGATGCATCACTTTTAAAAGCCAGTTGGCAGTATCTTATAAAGCTAAACATAAACTTTACCATTATCAGTCAACAATTCCACTTCAAGGTGTTTACTCAAGTGAAATGCAAACCTATGTTCATACACAAGCCTGTAGGCAGATGTTTATAGCAGATTTAATTGTAATCAATAAAAACTAGAAATAAACAACTTGGTTAGATCCGTGTAATAAAATACGATTTGATAATAAAAAGGAACAAACTACTGATGCATGCAACAAATGGATGAATGTCATGTGTATTATGCTAAATGAAAATAACCAGACTCAAAAAGCTACATACTGCATGGTTTCATTTATATGACATTTCTTGCAAAGGAAAAGTCATAAGGACAAATATAGTCTCTGGGGGGTGCCAGGAAATTTTCTCTGCAAAAGAACACAGGAAAATTTGGGGGGTATATAAGACTGTTCTTTATTTTGATTGCATTGGTGGTTACATTATTATATACATTTGTCCAAACTCTCAGAACTGTACACTAAAATGCATAAAATTTACTGTAAATAAAACATACTGAAACTGGAAAAAAAGGAAGAAACAACAACAAAATAATGTAAACACATCTCTGTGCTATCTCAATAAGCCAAGTTGCGTCTTCACATGCAGTTTAATTGCTTCTTCCTGAAGTAAGTGAGCAGGACCTGTATTTTTCCTCATGGGGGCTTATTCGCCTGAGATCTCCAGGTCTCTAAAATTCCCTCCTGGTTCCCATTCATTAGCTTCTGAAATCCCCAAATAGTTCTTCTCTTTGACATCATTTTAGAAGTGACAGACTATATACAGAGCCTCTTTGGTAATTTATTTACTCATCTGAATGTGAATAATTGTTAGTACACATGCTGATCTTTCCCCAAACTAAGGATTATCCGTGAGTTTGCAACCATTGACAGGAAAAATCACCAAGATAAAAATTATATTGAATGCAGACAAAATGACGATTTACTGACTTGTTTTATAGACCTTATTTCAATAGCTATTCACAGCCACGATTCTGTGAATTAGGCTATGTTAATAATATTATGTCTATTTCACAAATAAGGAAATTAAGATTGTCGTAAGGTAAGTAACAACTACAAGGGCACCTTTTGATTAGTGCTCCAAGAGAGTTTCTCCAACAGGATTTATACATTCTTCTCTGAGAGAGTTTCAAATCCGACTAAAAATTTAGGATTTCCAGGACCTTGATTTCAAATAACAGGTAAGATTCTATATTCTATACACATTTTGAGTGAGAAGTGGAGTACTTGTAAAAGCAGTAGTGAAACTGATACTATGAGTTATTTGGGCTCAAAATAGAATGTCATAAACATTTTTCTGAAACAACTGGGATCAAGCCCAATTACAAGCTTGATCAAGCCCAATGCTTCCCTTAGTAGGAAGTTCAGTGATACTCATGAAACACTATGCTATGTTCCCAAAGAGGATGGGCAAAAAGATTAGACGATGCTCTGAGTAGGTAGCAATTTCATTTGGTTTATTAGCTTCCCTTGTTACCATAGGGGACGCTCACAGCAAAAGTCTGAACTGACAGTTGTTTAGATTCCAGAAGGGTCCTCATGAGATTATGTAGATTTGTATCCCATTCACTATTATTTACCTCATAATTTCACCCTTTTCATGACATCTATAAAAGCTGACAAAACAGTCATTCAGAAAATAGATTGTAAAACCAATCATATATACATTTGAATCTTGAACCTACTTCATATTAGACATGTAATTTAGGAAGTAACTCCTAAAATTCTCAGTTTTCTTATCTGTAAAATATTGGTAGTAGCACTTTTAATGGAAAGATTAAATGAAACATATCTATATCTGCATATATAATTCTCTTATTAGTGGTCATAGAACACAGAATATGCTATTAAAAAGCTACGTTATCATGTTTGTCAGAAATTTGTAAACAGAAATGTCTTTAGAGACTAGGAATGTAAAGTGAAGTTGCAACATGGCCAGGAGGAAGATTGCAGAGAAAAGTAGCTGCCAGACAATGGGTGTCCTGCCAAAGGACCTCCTACACTGTTGGTGGGAATGTAAACTGGTAGCGCCGCTATGGAGAACAGAATGGAGGTTCCTTAAAAAACTAAAAATAGAGCTACCATATGATACAGCAATCTCACCCCTGGGCATATATTAAAAGAAAACTATGGTTCAGAAGGATACATGCACTCCAATGCTCATTGCATCACTATTTAAATAGCCAAGACATGGAAGCAACCTAAGTAATGTCCATTGATGAATGGATAAAGAGGATGTGGTACATATTATATAGAATGGAATATTAGTCATTCAAAAGAATGAAATAATGTCATTTGCAGCAACATGGATGGACCTAGAGATTATCATACTAAGTGAAATAAGACAGAGAAAGACAAATAGGATATTGCTTATATGCGGAATCTAAAAAAATGATACAAATGAACTAATTTACAAAACAGAAACAGACTCACAGACTTCAAAAACAAACTTATGGTTACCAAAGGGGAAACTGGGGGAGGGGGGCGGGAGGGATAAATTGGGAGTTTGGGATTGATATATACACACTACTACATTTAAAATAGGTAACCAACAAGGACCTACTGTATAGCACAGAGAAGTCTGCTCAATATTCTGTAATAGCCTGAATGTGAAAAGAATTTGAAAAAGAATAGATATATTTATACATATAAATAAATCAGCTTGCTGTACACCTGAAACAAACACAACATTGTAAATCAACTGTAGTCCAATATAAAATGAAAATTTAAAAAAATAGGCAATTGACTTTTCAAAAATCTTCCCAATGCTGACTGGATATCACATGGGCTTTTACTATTCTCTATCAAAGACTAGTTTTACTTTGTATCGTAAACACTGGAATATAGCTGCATCTGAGACAAATGTGAAAGATATGTATAACTAGGTAACACTCCTTGTGTATTTCAATAAATCTTTCTAACCCAGAAAATAAATTAAATTAAAAGCACAAGCATATCATTAAAAAATAAAAATATGGACCTTGCCAGAGAACAGATGTGCAGGCTAGAATTAAACTCCTGGTCCATGACTTTTCAACCCTCATCTCTGTGATTTAGCTACGGAATGAGAATAAACTGAGTAAGAATGAGTTTTAGGGAAGGAACTCCTTCAAATACAAATCAGAAGGAAAATTAAGCAAGATAGACTGAATGTCCCTGGATTTTCACATGAAATGGCTGGTATAGAGTGAGATATCCTGGAGGACACAGAAAAGGCTAAATGAACACAATGTGTGAGGAAAGGCAAGTTGAGAAGTGAATGTACTGGACTTCAAACTCACCCACACCTTGAGACCCTACATATCAGTACCTTTCTTTCCTAAATCAAGATGGAGACCATCATTTCATCCTAATAAGAAGATAGTAACTCATCAGGATTATGCTGAACACCCAAGTTGTGCTTTTTAAAAAAAATGTATTATCTCATTTAACTATTTATAATAATCTAATTTTAGATGTCCCATTACCATCTTCATCTTGGAGATAGAGAAAACAAGGCTCTCAGAAGTTATATTAAGAATAATGTCTCCCAGATAGTAAAAGGTGGGACTGCTTTTTGAATGCATATGTACTTCTTTCCAGAGCCCTAGCTCTGCCTTGATCTGAAGCTTGACTCTGTCAGTTGACATTTGTGTAAAGGTCCACAGAACACTTAACCTTTTGTAGGTCTGTTGAGAGGATTAAGCATTTTAAAATACATTAAACGTAAATGTGTACTTGGAATGAGAACTGTGTAAATGTAAGCTGTTAACAGACTCATGCGATCTGATTTGGGAGATGTATGTATGGCAAATATGTGACCTTAGACAAATCATAACCTCTTTCTGCACTTTAGTTTGTTCATTTGCACAAGTGGGAAGTTGGCCATGTAATCTCTATGGATCTTTCAGCTTCAACAGTGTGTAACTATAAGATAATCTATTTACTATGTTTTTTGGTTCAGATCTATGCTTTAGATCAGAGAATCATGAAGAATAATTTATTGCCGTAATATTATGGTAAAATAAACAGGGTGTTTTTATATTTAAATTTAAGTGAAATCTCTTTGCTCTTTACCAAATATTCCTTGCTTTCTCATTACTACAGAGAATTTAGAAATTCTCATGGAAAATGGTACAGAGGTGACGGATTTCATCCTGGTGGGTCTAACCAATGCCCCAGAACTTCAGATTCCTCTCTTTATTGTGTTCACCCTCATTTTCCTCATCAGTGCTTTTGGAAACCTGGGGATGATCACATTGATCCTGTTGGACTCCCATCTCCACACCCCAATGTACTTTTTCATCATTAATCTGTCCTTGGTGGACTTTGGCTACTCCTCAGCTGTCACACCTAAAGTGATGGCTGGGTTCCTTAGAGGAGACAAGATCATCTCCTACAATGCATGTGCTGCTCAGATGTTCTTATTTGCAGCCTTTGCCAGTGTGGAAAATTTCCTCTTAGCCTCAATGGCCTATGACCGCTATGCAGCAGTATGTAAACCCCTCCATTACACCATCACCATGACGACAAGTGTGTGTACATGTCTAGCCATAGGCTCCTATGCATGTGGTTTCTTGAATGCTTCCATCCACGTTGGAGGTACATTCAGCCTTTCTTTCTGTAAGTCCAATGTGGTCCATCACTTTTTCTGTGACATTCCAGCCGTCATGGCTCTCTCTTGCTCGGATAAACACATTAGTGAGATGGTTCTTGTTTTAATTTCAAGCTTTAATGTCTTTTTTGCTCTTCTGGTAATATTGATTTCCTACCTTTTCATATCGATCACCGTCTTGAAGAGGCACTCAGCTAAGGGATACCAAAAAGGTTTGTCCACCTGCGCTAGTCACCTCTCTGTAGTCTCCATCTTCTATGGGACAGTCATCTTTATGTACTTACAACCCAGCTCCAGTCATTCCATGGACACAGACAAAGTGGCATCTGTGTTCTATGCTATGGTCATTCCCATGCTGAACCCTATCGTCTACAGCCTGAGGAACAAAGAGGTTAAAAGTGCATTCAAGAAGGTTTTGGGGAACGCAAAATTCTCTCTAGCCTTTGGATTTTAATGTTGTGTGATGTACAATAATCTAGTTTCGTTTCTCTCAGGTCATCCCATTCTCTTTTTTAGCCCTAAAATGCATTTAATTCCTAAAGTTATATCCTTACCACTTTAAAATATGTTATTTAGGGATAATAAAATATGTTCAGAAATGTAATACTTAGACTAGTATGGTTCAAGGAAAGAATAAGATGTTTTGCGTCCTGCTTCTCAAAAACATTACTCATGGCATTTGATTTATTCACTTGTTACACAGGCATTTTCTCTACCACATGCCAGGGGAAACATACATGTAAATCAGTGGGACAAACAAGGCTATGAACAGAAACACATATGTGTGCTGTATGTGGACATGTGGTCACATACACATGACAGTGGTATAAATGTAAGCAATAAATAAAGTGTAGGTAGTTTTTAATAAAATAATTTAAGATAACTTTTGGGTTATTAGAATATAAATTTATGTCTAATCTTATTTATTTAGTTGACTCTTCTAAGAGTCTTAACTAGAAAAAAATATTATGTAATTCTAAATGACAGTATGTGCTTTATTGGCACACATTATGGAAAGACACATAAATATTACTTTTAAATGGAGTTATGTTTCTGTCTTGACTGAGTCATTTTGTAGAACCAAATGTTCACATTAAATTTTTTGAAAGGATGAAAGAGCTAGAATAGAAAAAAAATGGAGGAAAATAAAAGCATTTCAATTTTTCATATATGACTTTTGAACCAGACACCATTTTAGGTATTAAGACTAGAGTTGTGAAAAAAGCAGATAAAGTCAGTAATACTCTCATGGGGTTTACATTCTAATTGGGGGAAAATACTTACAAGTGAACATATAAATATACAATGCTTTGTTATAAAGCAGAAACTAACACACCATTGTAAAGCAATTATACTCCAATAAAGATGTTAAAAAAAAAAGTCCATTGGAGGAAAAATAAATAAATAAATATACAATGAGTGTTAATAAAGGCTATGTAAAATAAAGCAGAGTGATAAATAAGGTTGCATGAAAAGGAGGAATTTTATGAAGGAGGTAAAGGATTGTATCTATGATATGGTATCATTTAATCAAGCACATAATGAAATAAGGGGACATCCTAGGTAGAGGAAACAGGTAGTAAAATGTCCTGCGCTAAAAGTATGCTTTGTATTGTCATAGAGTAGAAAAAATCAGAGTTTATACAACTAGCTGAATGACTAGAGGAATGATAACAAATGATGTAACTCAACTAAAGTACGAGTAAATGGGTTGCAATAACCATTTAAAAGCATTTAAGGACAGAACAACGTGTAACATTATTGTTATTCTCGTTATATTTATTTAACGCAATGTGAAGAGTTGGTGGTCATATGAGCATAAATTGAAAACAGCCTTTATTTTCTCTCCTCTTGTATGCTGCCATTTTAAAAAAATTATTATGAGAACATGTTGTTTTAAACAAATAAATCAGTGCTAACATAAATGATAATTCTATGAAAATGCTATGTTTATAGATAAAATGTACCAACAAAAATTTACACACTTTAGCAAGGTAGAGAGAGAGCAAGAAAATGGTACCTGCCAGCACCTCTGGTGGACACTTTAAGAATAGCAAATAAACCTCCACCACATAGAGTCTGGGAGCTTTTCAAACTGCTGTTTCTGCCCTGGACCCCGGGGTGAGGGAATCTGTGCATGAGCCCTTTGAGAGCAGTTTCTCAGTTTGCTATAGCACTTTGGGGCTCACGGATTTGAGCCCCATTTGTTTTCAAAGCCAGATGCTTTGGGGGCTCATCTCTCAGGTGCAGGTCTAAAGAGGTGGGGTGCCGGATGTGGTGTACAAACCCTTTGTTCCTCAGAGAGAAGCTCCAGAGTAATGAGTTCCCTCCCAATTGTGGGTTGCTCTGCCAGGGGTGAGGTTTATGTCTTATCCTCTCCTATCCACCTCAGTGTGACCCTGCTATTGTCTAATGCAGAGCTGATCATCTGTTCTCAGAACTTTTTCAGAGGGAATTGTAGTATGTGTAGGTGTAGATTCAGTGTGTCCATGGGAGGAAGTGAGGTCAGGATCTTCCTATGTAGCCATCTTGGAACACAAAAAAAGGCTACTTGTACCTGATTTTAGGTGGGGGGACAGTTTTTCACTTTTGAAAATTGTTAGCTGTGTGTTTTCATAAATGCACTTTGTCAGGTTGAGGAAGTTCACTTCTATTCCTACTTTTCTGAGTGTTATTTTTCATGAAGGCATGTAAGATTTTGTCAAATGCTTTTTTTTTTGGCCGTGCCGAGTGGCATATGGGGTCTTAGTTCCCCAACCAGGGATTGAACCCACGCCCCCTACATTGGAAGCGTGGGGTCTTAACCACTGGATGGCCAGGGAAGTCCCTCAAATAATTTTTTTGAATCAATAAGATGATTATGTTTATCCTTCATTATATTGAAATGGTTTACTTCACTTATTGATCTTCATATATTGAACCATTCTTGCATTCCTGGGATAAATCCTACTTAGTCATGGTTTATAATCTTTTTAATATGTTCACTGATTTACTTTGCTAACATTTTGTTGACTATTGTAGCATCTATATTCATGAAAGATATTGGTCTATAGCGTTTTGGGGGGTTTTTTTGGCTCATGTTTTTGACACATTTTGCCATCATGGTAATGTTGCCCTCATAAAATGACTTAGGAAGAGTTCTCTTCTGTACTATTTTTTGGAAGAGTTTCAGAAACACTGATATTTATTGTTTTTTAAATACTTTTGGAATTCACCAGTGATGCCATCTTTTCCTGTTTTTGCTTTTGTTGTTGTTGAAAAGTTCACATCGATTTAATCTCTTCCTGTTATATGATTGCTCAGATTTTATATTTTGATATTTTGACACAATATTGGTAATTTAGGTTTTTCTAAGAATTTGTGTATTTCATCTGGACTACCGATAGTTGTACAGTTGTTAATAGTTAGTATTATAATCTTTTTTATTTCTGTAAGAGTGGTAGTAATGTCCCTCTTTTTATTTCTCATTTTAGTAATTTGAGCCTTTGCTCTTTTTTTTTCATAGTCAGCCTACAGAGGTTTGCCATTTTTGTTGTTTTTTTAAAAGAATCAACTTTAGCTTTGTTGTCTCTTCTGTTGTTTTTATTGTCTATTTCACTTATCTCCACTCTAATCTGTATTATTTCCTTCCGTCTTTAAGCTTTGGTTTTAGTGAGCACTTCTTTTCCCTTAAAGTGCAAAGTTAGGTTATTGATTTGAGATCTTTCCTCATTTTTAAAATGAACACTCACAGCTGTAAGGATCTCTATGAGCACTGTTTTTGTTAACTATTCAATATTTGATGTGTAGTGTTTTCATTTATATTTGTCTTAAAGTATTTTTTATTTCTCTTCTGTTTTCTTCTTTAACCCATTGGTTGTATAAAGCATGTTTTTTAATTCAAAACTATGTGAATTTTCTTAAAATATTCTTTCTGTCCTTATCCATTTCTCTGCTCTCATTTCTTTTTTTACATCTTTATTGGAGTATAATTGCTTTACAATGGTGTGATAGTTTCTGCTTTATAACAAAGTGAATCAGCTATACATATACATATATCCACATATCTCCTCCCTCTTGCATCTCCCTCACACTCTCCCTATCCCACCCCTCTAGGTGGTCACAAAGCACCGAGCTGACCTCCCTGCTCTATGCGGCTGCTTCCCACTAGCTATTTATTTTACATTTGGTAGTGTGTATATGTCCATGCCACTCTCTCACTCTGTCCCAGCTTCCCCTTCCCACTCCCCATGTCCTCAAGTCCATTCTCTACATCTGCGTCTTTATTCCTGTCCTGCCCCTAGGTTTTTCAGAACCTTTTTTTTTTTTTTTAGATTCCATATATATGTGTTAGCATAAGGTATTTGTTTTTCTCTTTCTGATCTATTTCACTCTGTATGACAGACTCTAGGTCCATCCACCTCACTACAAATAACTCAGTTTCGTTTCTTTTTATGGCTGAGTAATATTCCATTGTATATATGTGCCACACCTTCTTTATCCATTCATCTGTCGATGGACACTTAGGTTGCTTCCATGTCCTGGCTATTGTAAATAGAGCTGCAATGAACATTGGGGTACATGACTCTTTTTGAATTATGGTTTTCTCAGGGTATATGCCCAGTAGTGAGATTGCTGGGTCATATGGTGGTTCTATTTTTAGTTTTTTAAGGAACCTCCATACTGTTCTTCATAGTGGCTGTATCAATTTACATTCCCACCAACAGTGCAAGAGGGTTCCCTTTTCTCCACACCCTCTCCAGCATTTATTGTTTGTAGATTTTTTGATGATGGCCATTCTGACTGGTGTGAGGTGATACCTCATTGTAGTTTTGATTTGCATTTCTCTAATGATTAGTGATGTTGAGCATCCTTTCATGTGTTTGTTGGCAATCTGTATATATTCTTTGGAGAAATGTCTATTTAGGTCTTCTGCCAAATTTTGGATTGGGTTGTTTGTTTTTTTGATGTTGAGCTGCTTGTAAATTTTGGAGATTAATCCTTTGTCAGTGGCTTCATTTGCAAATATTTGCTCCCATTCTTAGAATTGTCTTTTCATCTTGTTTATGTTTTCCTTTGCTGTGCAAAAGCTTTCAAGTTTCATAGGTCCCATTTGATTATTTTGTTTTTATTTCCCTTTCTCTAGGAGGTGGGTCAAAAAGGATCTTGTTGTGATTTATGTCATAGAGTGTTCTGCCTATGTTTTCCCCTAAGATTTTTATAGTGTCTGGCCTTAAATGTAGGTCTTTAATCCATTTTGAGTTTACTTTTGTGTATAGTGTGATCTATATTTCTGTTTTTGTGCCAGTACCATACTGTCTTGATTACTGCAGCTGTGTAGTATAGTCTGAAGTCAGGGAGCCTGATTCCTCCAGCTCCATTTTTCTTTCTCAAGATTGCTTTGGCTATTCGGGGTCTTTTGTGTTTCCATATGAATCGTGAAATTTTTTATTCTAGTTCTGTGACAAATGCCATTGGTAGTTTGACAGGGATTGCATTGAATCTGTAGATTGCTTTAGGTAGTATAGTCATTTTCACAATGTTGATTCTGCCAATCCAAGAACATGGTATATCTCTCCACCTGTTTGTATCATCTTTAATTTCTTTCACCAATGTCTTATAGTTTTCTGCATACTGGTCTTTTGTCTCTTTAGGTAAGTTTATTCCTAGGTATTTTATTCTTTCTGTTGCAATGGTAAATGGGAGTGTTTCCTTAATTTCTCTTCCAGATTTTTCATCATTAGTGTATAGGAATGCAAGAGATTTCTGTGCATTAATTTTGTATCCTGCTACTTTATCAAATTCATTGATTAGCTTTAGTAGTTTTCTGGTAGCATCTTTAGGATTCTCTATGTATAGTATCATGTCATCTGAAAAAAGTGACAGTTTTACTTCTTCTTTTCTGATTTAGATTCCCTTTATTTCTTTTTCTTCTCTGATTGCTGTGGCTAAAGCTTACAAAACTATGTTGAATAATAGTGGTGAGAGTGGACATCCTTGTCTTGCTCCTGATCTTAGAGGCAATGGTTTCAGTTTTTCACCATTGAGAACAATGTTGGCTGTGGGTTTGTCATATATGGCTTTTATCATGTTGAGGTAAGTTCCCTCTCTGCCTACTTTCTGGAGGGTTTTAATCATAAACGGGTGTTGAATTTTGTCGAAAGCTTTTTCTGCATCTATTGAGATGATCATATGGTTTTTCTCCTTCAATTTGTTAATATGGTTTATCACATTGATTGATTTGCGGATACTGAAGAATCCTTGCATTCCTGGGATAAACCCCACTTGATCAGGGTGTATGATTCTTTTAATGTGCTGTTGGATTCTGTTTGCTAGTATTTTGCTGAGGATTTTTGCATCTATGTTCATCAGTGATATTGGCCTGTAGTTTTCTTTCTTTGGGACATCTTTGTCTGGTTTTGGTATCAGGGTGATGGTGGCCTCGTAGAATGAGTTTGGGAGTGTTCCTCCCTCTGCTATATTTTGGAAGAGTTTGAGAAGGATCGGTGTTTGCTCTTCTCTAAATGTTTGATAGAATTCGCCTTTAAAGCCATCTGGTCCTGGGCTTTTGTTTGTTGGAAGATTTTTAATCACAGTTTCAATTTCAATGCTTGTGATTGGTCTGTTTATATTTTCTATTTCTTCCTGGTTCAGTCTCGGAAGGTTGTGCTTTTCTAAGAATTTGTCCATTTCTTCCAGGTTGTCCATTTTATTGGCATATAGTTGCTTGTAGTAATCTCTCATGATCCTTTGTATTTCTGCGGTGTCAGTTGTTCCATCTCCTTTTTCATTTCTAATTCTCTTGATTTGAGTCTTCTCCCTTTTTTTCTTGATGAGTCTGGCTAATGGTTTATCAATTTTGTTTATCTTCTCAAAGAACCAACTTTTAGTTTTATTGATCTTTGCTATTGTTTCCTTTATTTCTGTTTCATTTATTTCTGATCTGATCTCTATGATTTCTTCCTTCTGCTAACTTGGGGGGGTTTTTGTTCTTCTTTCTCTAATTGCTTTAGGTGTAAGGTTAGGTTGTTTGTTTGAGATGTTTCTTGTTTCTTGAGGTAGGATTGTATTGCTATGTACTTCCCTCAGAACTGCTTTTCTGCATCCCATAGGTTTTGGGTTGTTGTGTTTTCATTGTCATTTGTTTCTAGGTATTTTTTGATTTCCTCTTTGATTTCTTCAGTGATCTCTTGGTTATTTCGCTGTGTATTTTTTAGCCTCCATTTGTATTTTTGTATTTTTTACAAATTTTTTCCTGTAATTTATATGTAGTCTCATAGCATTGTGGTCGGAAAAGATACTTGATACGATTTCAATTTTCTTAAATTTACCAAGGCTTGATTTGTGACCCAAGATATGATCTATCCTAAAGAATGTTCCATGAGCACTTGAGAAGAAAGTGTATTCTGTTGTTTTTGGATGAAATGTCTTATAAATATCACTTAAGTCCATCTTGTTTAATGTGTCATTTAAAGCTTGTGTTTCCTTATTTATTTTCATTTTGGATCATCTGTCCATTGGTGAAAGTGGTGTGTTAAAATCCCTTACTATTATTGTGTGACTGCCGATTTCCCCTTTTATGGCTGTTAGCATTTGCCGTATGTATTGAGGTGCTCCTGTGTTGGGTGCAGAAATATTTACAATTGTTATATCTTCATCTTGGATTGATCCCTTGATCATTATGTAGTGTCCTTCTTTGTCTCTTGTAATAGTCTTTATTTTAAAGTCCATTTTGTCTGATATGAGAATTGCTACTCCAGCTTTCTTTTGGTTTCCATTTGCATGGAATATCTTTTTCCATCCCCTCACTTTCAGTCTGTATGTGTCCCTAAGTCTGAAGTGAGTCTCTGTAAACGGCATATATATGAGTCTTGTTTTTGTATCCATTCAACCAGTCTATGTGTTTTGGTTGGAGCATTTAATCCATTTATATTTAAGGTAGTTATTGACATGTATGTTCTTATTACCATTTTCTTAACTGTTTTGGGTTTGTTATTGTAGGTCTTTTCCTTCTTTTGTGTTTCCTGCCTAGAGAAGTTCCTTTAACATTTGTTGTAAAGCTAGTGTGGTGGTGCTGAATTCTCTTAGCTTTTGCTTGTCTGTATAGATTTTAATTTCTCCATCGAATCTGAATTAGAACCTTGCTGGGTAGAGTGATCTTGGTTGTAGGTTTTTCCCTTTCATCACTTTCAATATGTCCTGCCACTCCCTTCTGGCTTGCAGAGTTTCTGCTGAAATATCAGCTGTTAACCTTATGGGGATTCCCTTGTATGTTATTTGTTATTTTTCCCTTGCTGCTTTTAATATTTTTTCTTTGTATTTAATTTTTGATAGTTTGATTAATATGTGTTTTGGGGTGTTTCTCCTTGGATTTATCCTGTATGGGAATCTCTGAACTTCCTGGACTTGATTGAATATTTCCTTTCCCATATTAGGGAAGTTTTCAACTATAATCTCTGCAAATATTTTCTCAGGCTCTTTCTTTTTCTCTTCTTTTTCTGGGACCCCTATAATTCGAATGTTGGTGCATTTAATGTTGTCCCAGAGGTTTCTGAGACTGTCGTCAATTCTTTTCATTCTTTCCTCTTTCTTCTGCTCTGTTGTAGTTATTTCCACTATTTTATCTTCCAGGTCACTTATCTGTTCTTCTGCCTCAGTTATTCTGCTATTGATTCCTTCTAGAGAATCTTTAATTTCATTTAGTGTGTTGTTCATCATTGTTTGCTCTTTAGTTCTTCTTGGTCCTTGTTAAATGTTTCTTGTATTTTCTCCATTCAATTTCCAAGAGTTTGATCATCTTTACTATCATTACTCTGAATTCTTTTTCAGGTTGACTGCCTATTTCCTCTTCATTTGTTTAGTCTGGTGGACTTTTACCTTGCTCCTTCATCTGCTGTGTGTTTCTCTGTCTTTTCATTTTGCTTAACTTACTGTGTTTGGGGTCTCCTTTTCACAGGCTGCAGGTTCGTAGTTCACGTTGTTTTTTGTGTCTGCTCCCAGCTGGTGAGGTTGGTTCAGTGGGTTGTGTAGCCTTCCTGGTGGAGGGGACTGGTGCCTGTGTTCTGGTGGATGAGGCTGGATCTTGTCTTTCTGATGGGCAGGACCACGTCCAGTGGTGTGTTTTGGGCTGTCTGTGACCTTATTATGATTTTCTCTGCTAATGGGTGGTGTTGTGTTCCTGTCTTGCTAGTAGTTTGTCATGGGGTGTCCAGCACTGTAGCTTGCTGGTCGTTGAGTGGAGCTGGGTCTTAGCATTGAGATGGAGATCTCTGGGAGAGCTTTCACCATTCGATATTACATGGAGCCGGGAGGTCTCTGGTGGATCAATGTCCTGCACTTGGCTCGCCCACCTCAGAGCCACAGGTCTGACACCCTGCCAGAGCACGAAGACCCTGTCAACCACACGGCTCCAAACTCCAGAACTCCACACTCCAAGGGCCCTCCTTTGGATGTGTTGCCTTCCCCTTCCACCCTACACTTTCCTTTTAAAGTTCTTTGTTGTGCATCTTCCTGTCATTCATCATAGAAGTAAATGTATGTGGTACATACATATAATGGAATATTACTCAGCCATAAAAAAGAGCCAAATAATGCCATTTGCAGCAACATGGATGGACCCAGAGATTGTCATACTGAGTGAAGTAAGTCAGACACAGAAAGACAAATATATGATATCGTTTATATGTGGAATCTAAAAAAAAAAAAAAGTTCAAATGAACCTATTTACAAAACAGAGATAGAGTCACAAATGTAGAAAACAAACTTGTGTTTACCAAGGGGGAAAGGGGTGGGATTAAATTGGGAGACTGTGTTTGACATATACACACTACTATATATAATATAGATAACTAATAAGAACCTACTCTATAGCACAGGGAACACTACCCAGTACTCTGTAATGACCTATATGGGAATAGAATCTAAGAAAGAGTGGATATATGGATATGTGTAACTGATTCACTTTGTTGTACAGCAGAAACAAACACAACATTGTAAATCCACTCTACTCCCATAAGAATTAATTAAAAATAATAAAAATTTGAAATTTAAAAATTTAAAAAAGAATTAAATGTAGTCAGTAAACATTTAGAGATATTACCACCTTTATCACCACCAACACCAGCATCTTTCCCAGATTAATAAAAACAAGAAAATGTCAACTTATTTCAGAGCTTATTGAAGGAAAGTCCTCTCCTTAGAATATTGTGATAAACCTATTGTGCCTGCAGAAATTGAAGTCCACGTTAAGAACTTTCTGTAAATGGGAAGTAACCAATTCCCTACAGAACAATGGGTTTGGAGTCTAGAGCCTTCACAAAGCAAGGACAAGAGGAACCTGTTGATCAGAGTAGTAACTTTCTCCTAGTAAGTGTTTCTTAATGAGGTGACCATCAAAATGTGCCGCTCAGATCTCCTCCTTCAGGAAGGATTGCCCCAGATGCTGAGTTGAATCCACCACTGTGTCCATGCCATGGCTGTACTGCCCACAGGCTGCTTTTAGCTAATGTTTGACTGTGTTAGCAATACTAAAGCAAATCTATTCCTGCAAGATGCAAGGCTCCTATGGCTAGAGACTGTGCCTGAGGAGATGACATTGGCCTGGTTAAAACTCTCTTAGAACTACACTGCAGTCTGAGACTCTGGCCATCCCACCCTCCTTCCCTCTCTTCCTCCTCCGTAAGTATCAGATCTACATCACAGTCCAACATCTCTCCCTGCCTCTGCTGGCTCCAGCCCCCTTTTCTCAGATGAGCTTTTACCCCAATATCTCTCACACATCTAATCTTGTCTTGATATCTGCTTCTCTGAGTATCCAGATCAATGCACTTAATAATAAGGAACTGGCAGCTCATAGCATACCTTCTAAAATGTTATATTATGTTGTCTGTATTTTAATTAGGCATAAGATAACTCTTCAGTAAAGTGTATAGAGTCTTATCAGGATGTGAATTCATTATTTTCTAGTTAGACATTTCCCCCACCATAAAATTATTTGGTAAATAACCTCTCCAACTACACACACACACACACACACACACTGACAGATAATGATAGATGATAGACCAACAGGTAGATATAGAGATACAGAGATACAGAGATGACAGAAATAGAGATAGAGATCTATAAAGAGAGTAAGAGGCATAACTAACAGTTTGGGCCTTATAGACATCCCAACAATGTGAACTGAAAATCTTATGGAATACCAGCTTAATAAATATAATTTATGCCTGAGTGTACTACAGAGTAGCCTTCCAATTATTTAACTATTTTTTTAAATTTATGTAATACCTTATATTAATTTGCTTGTGAGCCATGTGAGCATGGAATACATAGATGAACATGTCCTACCTTGTCCCAGTAAAGTACCCACTGTATTAGCTGTCTTGGGCAGAGAATTCCTAGAATAAGAACAGGTATTTGGGTGATCAGAAAGCTCTAAAAATGCCTAATACAAAATAATGGAATAAGCAAACACAGGTTCTGGTGCAAACCTGAATTCCTCTAGAGCAGTAAGTGCGGTCAGCTGGATTCCTGCATCAGAATCACCGGCAGTAATTGGTGAAATTGTTGCTCCCAAGGTCCCATACCCAATACCACCCAATCAGAACTTCTATGAAGAATGGAGAAATATCCTTTTGAAACAAACATCCAGTGACTCCACATAAACTAAAGTTTATATAAGGATATGCAAATCAAATCTTCTTTTAACATTGACCCACATTAAGATACCAGAGCCTACTTATCTTCATTTTTACTGATGTTCCTCGGTCAATGTTGATAATCCTTAGGGTTCAGCGGTTGAGGTCACATCCCCAGTGACCCTCTGCTAAGCCTCTCTCTAAAGTCTTTACTTTTGTTTTGTGCTTGTCTAAACTAGGACATGAAAGCTCCTGAGAAGATGGCATGTATAAGAACTCCACAAGGAATTTTTCTGCATTGATAATTGATATTCCCACTCATATTCTTTAATTTCTTTTGTTTTTAAGTTTGCTCTTTAAAAATAGTTTTTTGAAGGAAAGTATGTCAGTAGGCTTTACTTCTTTCACCCAAGTTCCCTTTGGGATTAGTTAAATCCAGTCCCTGTAAATCAGGGAAGAAAAGTAGAGTTATTGCAGCAACAAATTACTCACTCCATGAAGTGCTGGATCCATCACTACAGTATTTCCTAATAGTTTTGTTTATAAAATATGGCACATGATAAACACATTCTTGGTTAATCAAATATCTGAGTTACCTTCATCCAATTCTCCAAGTTTTTTCCCCCTGAGGGATAATGAATGGGAATGGGGATACAGGTGGAATTGGGAACAGTGGCTCTAACAATGCACCCATGCTCTTACAGGCAACCAATGGCTGAACCAGGATGCAAACCCAGGTCAAGACAATCCCGAAGTCTAAGCACTTTCTATTTTGCTGTGGTCAGCTATTTTGCATGAACAAGTGTGTGTGTGTGTGTGTGTGTGTGTGTGTGTGTGTGTGTTCACAGTCATAAGTCCCCTTTCCAAGCTCCCGTTACCCCAGATGTGTCTTGGCTTCTTAGGACCATTCACTTGTTCCCTCATTCCCCCAAACAAGGATCCACACAGACAACTTGCTTCTGAAGAAATCTTTCAGACAGGAGTTAATCTATATTATTCAAAATGAAGAGCTGGTAAGAAAGAATCGATATTTCCTTAGAAATAAACAGAGAAAAGGATGCTCTGATTTCAGATAACCATCCCTAATTCATTTAACTGAAATATCTTTACAACAGTCAGGAAAATGCATCAGACAACCTTAGATGGATAGAAAGAAGATTTAAACACGTACAGCCCAGCTAGCTACAATTCTGTGTTCACATACCAACTTCTCAATCTTTATCTTGAGTTGAATAATTCATTCCCATAGAGTTGCAGACCTGAGTCTTAAGCTATTTATTCAATTATTCAACAAATAGTTTCGGGCACCTTCTATATCTCCAGCCCAGTGGTTCTCAACTGAGGGCAATTTAGCCTCCCAGGGAAACATTTTTAATGTCTGGAGAAATTTTGGGTTATCATAAACAGTGGGTAGGAGCTGATGCTACTGTCATCTAGTGAGTAGAATCAAGGATGCTGTGAAATATTCTACAATGTGCAGGACAGCCCCTCACAACAGAATCATCCAGCCCAAAATGTCAACAGTGCCCAGTTGGAAGCACCGTTTGTTACACGTAAAATATACATACAAGTTGAAGAGAAGGAGACAGTCTTTGTCCTCACTGAGCTTACACACGGCTAATGGAGATGGAAATTAATCAAACATGTAAAATTACAGCAGTCACAGTTGCAATGACGGAGGGATACATGAGATTCCAAAAAGAAAGTTCCCAAAAGTGCTTTTGACCCTGACATGACCAAAGTCAGGGAAAACTTCCCTGAGGAAATTGTAATGGAAATGGGACAAAGGATAAGTAGGAGTTACTTCGGTAAAGAGAAAAGAGGAGGGGCAGTCTCAGCAGAGTGAACAGCATGTGCAAAGGCCTGGTGGTGGGAAGAAGGATGGTGAGAAGGAACTGCAAGAAACACATGGTCTCTGGAGCAAAGAACTAGGAGGAGGATAGAAGTTAGTAGTTTCAGCCTTTACATGGCCTGTAAGCAATATTACGGTTCATCTTTGACATAAGAGCCATACTTTACTTCCACTAAAAAGTAATTGAGAGCAATGTGGCTGGATGAAGCTTGCTGTAGAGGAATAAGAATATGCTTTAGAGTCAAGCAAACTCCATCTCAGCTACTTGCTGCATCTATTCTTGGTCAAATTACTCAAATTCTATCAAACTTTTACCTTTGACTTACACCTGTAAATAGAAATATCACTCACTTTGCTGAGTTCTTGTAAGGATTAAATAACATAATAATAAAATGTGTAAATAGGATACCAATAGTACTTCCTTCTTAGAATTGTTGTACAGACGAAATGAGTTAATATATGCAAAATGTGTGAAATATAGTAGTGCAATATAAGACATGCACATGCACACACATCAAAGTACTACATTAATCACTCTAGACCCATGCAGAGGACTTGCCTTTGAATATATGGGGCACGTGGGATCATACATTCACACACAGACATATAAACATCTATAAACACATGACCAGGCAACAATTTTTCAAGGAATAAGCTAATTTGCTAAAACCTAAGGGAATGTCTCTGCTCGTGGAGAGTTAAACAAAGAAACATACCATGGAAAAGGTG
This sequence comes from Balaenoptera musculus, assembly GCF_009873245.2. Classification (NCBI taxonomy): domain Eukaryota; kingdom Metazoa; phylum Chordata; class Mammalia; order Artiodactyla; family Balaenopteridae; genus Balaenoptera; species Balaenoptera musculus. The sequence continues at coordinate 98,305,522 of NC_045792.1, read as the reverse complement.
AAACATTTGATAAATATTCACTGAGGATCTATTAAATATATAGCACTATGCTAGGTCGCATGGAAGCCAGATAAAATATAAAATATGGTCTCACTTCTCCAGGGTGATAATAATTTGAGACTTGGGCTGAACTCAGCTCTGGTCATCTGGTAGGTATAAACTCCTTGGAACAGGATGTTCAACTGACCTTGATTAGGTAACTTCCTATTTCTCAGAAAATTATTTTGAACACTGAAAATGTTGATAAAGGGTTTAATACTGGCTCTTGCTATGACAAACATACCCCAGACCTTCCATTGACCGGGTATCCCAAGTGGAGAGACAGTTTCAGTTGGACTAATTATCTTGTAACAGGGGAGGAGATCAGCAATCACTACACCACCTTCTTCTGGGAGATGGAATTTATGAGACAAGACCCTAGATAGCAAAGTAATTTACTCCTGCCGTGGTTTTTAATTTAGGAAGGTTACTGAAGTCTCAGTCCAACTGGGTAATCTCTCCAGGCTCATGGTCCTCGTTTCTCTATCCATCAGAGTGGTCAGATATCACCTGCTAGGTCCTGTCTTTTATGAATGTAACCAAGAATACTGACTCAGTAAACTCCTCTCCCTTCTCATGCTAAAGGTAAGGGAAAGTCTTTTTCTACCTCCTTGTAGATTTGCAACATACCAGGCACTTGCTGATGCTGGCTAGAAAAGCACATAATGGCTTAACAAGTAGATACTTCAGGATTTCAGAACTAGTTCAGCCCATGACTTAACAGAGTTTCTCTGAATTCACTTGGAAAGCTTATTCTTCTGTTTAAAATGATAATTACTAATCTCAGTCCAAGAAATATTAGGGGAATGACTAATATACATTTAAGGTTTAAGGATTTATAAAAACCTTTTCCTCACAAAGTACCTCATTTAATCCCCTGCTATGAAGCAGCTATTATTATCATCCCCTTGAAAGATTTAAAGGAGAGAAGAATTAACATTTATTATGCAATTTAAACGGTTTCATACACCAAGCCAAGAGTTCTAAATACTTTATCTCATCACAACTCCATTAGGTAAGTATTATTATTTACATCTTTTAAACATGAGAAAAGAGAAATTAAAGTAAGATGATCTGCCCAGGCGAGAATAATAGATGGAGATTCTACTGCAGGTCTAGTATTGCTAAATCCAGTAACCTTTTTTTGCACGGTGCTAACTAGACAATTGGAAAGCTGCTCCAGCCTACACTTTCTGTATTTCCAGAATGCACATAGACAACATTTCTCATGACACTTTTGCCAGCTACAGATGCTCTTGCTGAAGAAGTAAGAAGGAAGATGAGAATGTAATGTGGGGTGTGACTTGGAGGCCCTGAGATGGGTGTGGATTAATGAATAGATGCCAGCCTGGGGCAGACTTCTGGGGATGATGCCAAAGTGCTGTTATCTTGCCTCTGTCCTATGCAATATATTTACTTTCAAACTGGAATAGCAAGGTGACAATATGTTGATGTAATACACTTCACTCTCTTTGAACCACAAAATTCACTATTTTGTCTGTCCACAATATGATCTCCACTACTCTACCTACCTCTCTTAATTTCTATTTTTTCAGATCTAAGATTAAATATTACTTCCTCTAGGAAGCCTTTTAAGAAACCCTTAATCACAGCTATGCCAGAGCCCCAGGTTGCACAATCTTATAACACACTATTGTGCATGCCAGATTCTTTAACAGTGTCTGTCTCTCTCATTAAGATATATAACCACTTGGACACAATTGTGCCATTTTGATCACCATTGTATATGGGCTTGGCACTTAATTAATAAAAAAAAAATGTGAGTGACTGTAGGAGGAAGGATACATTAAGATGTGGAGTCACAGACTGAGGATTTTTTTTAAATGTCAGTCTCAACAGATTAAAGCTATGGACCAATGTTCAAGAAGTGATGAAGGATGTTCTGCTTTTCTGAATGAAAAAACAAGTGTTTAGAGTTTCAGCATCCAGAGAGTTACATATCAGTCCAAGTCTTTCCTAGTCATCCCTAAACTCACAGAAAGGATGCTTAGTTCTCCAGCAGCTTATGATCACATATTTTCCCATACCACCACAAGCCAGGAGGAAGCTGATGATAAAACTCCCTGATTGGATATGGATAGAGAAACCAAGAGTTGAGAGGGCTTTGCCTTCTGAAGCTTATGCCTGACACTGTCAGTCTCAGACCTATGGCAGCTCTTTGCCCATGGGCATAGGGTTTGGGTTTTTTTCTTCATTTTCCGTCATATCACTAGCTTTTCAGTGTTACATTCGTATATCCCTGAGTCAATACCTCAGGAGGCATTGTGTGTAAATAAATATATGAATGAATGAATAAATTAATAACTTCCTGCTCTCAACTTAACAACCCCTGCTCTCAAGAATTCCTCGACGCTTTCTTGTGAATTTACTGAAACAATTTAATTTTCATTCCACTTCTATTGAAAATAGCTTGGAATTCCACAAACTTCCTCTGCCTCTTTTCCTCAAAAATATATAATTTAGACCAACTTTCGGAAGTTAGAATATAAGTCATAGATATTTAGATGAAAAAACTTAGTAAAAGGGGATGAAAAAAGAGAATTAGTCCTAATTCTTCTAGTTTTTAACTCCAGCCCTGATTTAGATCATAGCTCAAAGTATGAACTAATTTACTATCAGTCTGATTCTTTATTCTTTCTTTGTAACTCGACATAGAAAAGCTGTTAGCTCAATGACCTGGGAAAATCGCTCAGTGTTAACAGAATTTGTGTTCCTGGCCTATCCCTCCCACCCAGAGCTGCGTGTCTTGTCCTTCCTTGGGATCAGCCTGGTTTATACATTGTTCGTCATTGGGAATGTCCTCATTTTGGTGGCCATCCAGACAGAAGCCTGCCTACACAAACCCATGTACTATTTCCTGAACAGCCTCTTGGGAGTAGAAATATGCTACACGGCTGTGGTGGTGCCCCACATCCTGGCAACATCCTACACTCAGCGAAAACCGTCCCCCTCCTGGGCTGTGCCACTCAGATGGTTTTTCTCACTGGATCTGGCAGTGCCGATCGCTTCCTCTTGGCTATCATGGCCTATGACCGGTATCTTGCCATTTGCCACCCCTTGCGATACCCTCTCATGCTGACTTTAACTCTTTGTGTCCGCTTGGTTGCGGCCTCTGTGGTCATTGGCTTATTCCTGTCCTTACAGCTAGTGGTCTTCATCTTCTCTCTGCCGTTCTGCCCGGCTCGGAATATAGAGCACTTCTTTTGTGACGCACAGCCAGTGATGCGTCCCGTTTCTGCCAGCAGCCTCTTCCGTGGGCAGTCAGCGCTGATGGCAACCACACTGGTCATAGCTGTGCCTTTCTTCTTTATCACCACCTCCTACGCCTTCACTGTGGCCGCCGTGCTCGGGATTCGCTCAGCAGCTAGCCGCCACCGGGCCTTCTCCACCTGCTCCTCCCGCCCCACTGTGGTCCTGCGGCAGTATGGCTGCTGTATCTTCATGTACCGGTGCCCCAGCTCCAGCTACTACCCCAAACGAGATCAGTTGGTCTCCCTGGTGTACACATTGTGAACCCCAGTTCTCAACCCATTTGTCTACACCCTGAGGAGCAGTGGGATGAAGGGGGCCATAGGGGGGAGTTCTTACCAGGAATTGCCTCTTCCAGAAAAGCCAGGGGAGGGTATGACCTCTCAGACAAGGGTTTGGTTCCAGCTTGTGCAAATTCTCATGCAACTAGAATTTCTCTCAGTGGATGTTAAAACTTACCTTAAAAATGGTATAAATGATGTGGATACTATTTAGCTATGTGTGCCAGAGATCTTTAACATGTTTCCACCATTTGACTCAATAATTTCTCTTCTAGAAAAGAATTAACAGATGAGCGTAATACAATAGAAAGTGGCAAGTCTAAGACTGTGCCTCAGGTATCAGCTGGAAACAGATGGTTAATACAACAGTGTTTAACTGAAAAAAATTATAAAGGGACTATATTCAGAACTATGAGTAAGGGAAACAATAATTTGTGTCAAGGCACTTACATACTAGCAATAGCAGGAAGACGTTTTGACCCCCAGACCTCAGAGGCATAAGAGGGTACGGTATTATCAGAGACAAAAGAGAGCTAGATTTATCAAGATAAAACTCTTGGTTGGAACTATGTTGGAACTATGGCTTTGAAAAAAAGCAACTATTGATAGAACTATGACAGTGCAAGGAGAAAGTGGGAGATAAATACCCCAACCTCTCTCTGCTTGTGCCCTCCCATCTCTTGCCTGTTTCCCATTGGCCAAACCCAACTGGAAGCAAGAGGGCAGAGGAGACTGAGTATTTCAGCTCTCAGAAGTTAGCCTTTTGGAATGGGAAAGGACAGAAAAGGACTCTGAGAGTTAGGGGCAAACAGAATAATCAGGAAAATATTGTTTATTATAGCATTTTATGTAAAAATGAAAATATGTTAATGATTATGTGCTTTCTTCACAATAAAGTATTAGATAAACAATTATTGTATGAAAGAATATTATGCAGCCTTAAATTTATGTTTTCAAATACTAGTTATTAGTGATAGGTAACATGAATTAAGTACTTACTGTGCACCATAAATTATACATATGCATATATATTCTCTTAATCTTCAAAAAGCGTATGAAGACTGTTATTATCCTATTTCCAATGAGGGAACTGAGAGTTTAAGTACTTGGTGTAAGGTTATGCAGCTAATATGTGATGGAATTAGAATTTGTAATTTGAACCCAGGGATTCCAGATTCAGAGTCAATGTTTATTTGTATTTCCCTGGCAAAATGATGATGAGTACCTTTTATTGACTATTTGGATATCTTCTTTTGTGAAGTAATACATTAAGCATCTGCCAATTTTAAGTGGCTTTTTATCTATTTATGAGTTTATTACACATTCTGGATATAATTCCTTTGTCAGATATATTTATTGTTAACATTTTCTTCCTAATTTTGACTTTCCCTTTCATTGATTTTTTTTTCAACATCTTTATTGGAGTATAATTGCTCTACAATGGTGCGTTATCTTCTGCTGTATAACAAAGTGAATCAGCCATACGTATACACATAACCTCATATCGCCTCCCTCTTGCGTCTCCCTCCCAAACTCCCTACTCCACCCCTCTAGGTGGTCACAAAGCACCGAGCTGATCTCCCTGTTCTATGCAGCTGCTTCCCACCAGCCATTTGTCCATTTCTTTCAGGTTGTCCATTTTATTGGCATATAGTTTCTTGTAGTAATCTCTCATGATCCTTTGTATTTCTGCAGTGTCAGTTGTTATGTCTCCTTTTTCATTTCTAATTCTATTGATCTGAGTCTTCTCCCTTTTTTTCTTGATGAGTCTGGCTAATTGTTTGTCAATTTTGTTTGTTCTCAAAGAACCAGCTTTTAGTTTTATTGATCTTTGCTCTTGTTTTCTTCATTTCTTTTTCATTTATTTCTGATCTGATCTTTATGATTTCTTTCCTTCTGCTAACTTTGGGGGTTTTTTTTGTTCTTTTTTCTCTAATTGCTTTAGGTGTAAAGTTATGTTGTTTTTTTGAGAAGTTTCTTGTTTCTTGAGGTAGGATTGTATTGCTATAAACCTCTCTCTTAGAACTGCTTTTGCTGCATCCCATAGGTTTTGGGTCATCGTGTTTTCATTGTCATTTGTTTCTAGGTATTTTTTGATTTCCTCTTTGATTTCTTCAGTGATCTCTTGGTTATTTAGTAGTGTATTGTTTAACCTCCATGTGTTTTTATATTTTACTCTTTTTTTCCTGTAATTGTTATCTAGTCTTATATCGTTGTGGTCGGAAACGATACTTGATATGATTTCCATTTTCTTAAATTTACCAAGGCTTGATATGTGACCCAAGGTATGATCTATCCTGGAGAATGTTCTATGAGCACTTGAGAAGAAAGTGTATTCTGTTGTTTTTGGATCGAATGTCCTATAAATATCAATTAAGTCCAGCTTGTTTAATGCGTCATTTAAAGCTTGTGTTTCCTTATTTATTTTCATTTTGGATGATCTGTCCATTGGTGAAAGTGGGGTGTTAAAGTCCCCTACTATGATTGTGTTACTGTTGACTTCCCGTTTTATGGCTGTTAGCATTTGCCTTATGTATTGAGGTGCTCCTATATTGGGTACATAAATATTTACAATTGTTATATCTTCTTATAGTTGAGGTGAGAAGAAGGTTTTTTGGAAGTTCAGAGAAGGAGTACCTATCACTAGAGTTGGGGAAAGATGAGGATCAAGGAAAGCTTTCTAGGGGAGATGACACCTAAACTGAGCTCTGAAGGAGAAGATGTAGCTAAGGAGCAGAAGGAGAAGAGTGTCCAAGGAGGAAGGAATAGATAATGCCAAGTCCCCAGAGCAAGAGGGACCATGGGAAGGAACTGAAAGTGGTTCAGTAGATCTGGGGCAGAAAGTGCAATAAGGAGAATGGAAAAAGAACACCTACTAGAAGTCAGGCAGAACACTTGATTCATCTTACTGTTAATTCTCACAATAACTCTCTAGGGTAACTATATGATACCCTTTGTAGCTAAAAATCTGAGATTCATAGAGATTAAGTAACTTTGTCCATGGTTCTAAAACTATTAAATGTCAGATCCAGAACCCACACTCTTATTGAGAGATCAAATGTCTCTTAATTATCTTGATCTTGGTAATCATTTCAAAATGTATATGTAGATATCAAATCATCATATTGTATAACTTAAATATATACAATTACATTTGTCAATTTTTCCTCAGTAAAGCTGGTGGTGGGGGGAACTAAAAAAAAAAAAAAGGTATAATTAACTTGGGAATGGCACAGTGGTCACATTAGGGGAAATCGTTTGGAACAGGAGAAGTTTTAAAGAGTTTTCAAACTATTCTACAAAAGATGTTGCTTCTCTTGTGAGCATAGTATCAGACTGAGCTTGGGCATGTTTTTCAGCATCACTGTCAGAATCATACTGTGTCCTTTCTGCATGGATGTTTGCACTCTCTTAAATAAGTTACATAGCCTTTGTTGTAGATGAAACGTGAGATAGACTCAAGGCCTGTATGTACACATTACACTCTGGTAACTAATCAAATAGAATGTAGATTCTGGCCCCAGATATGCTCATAACTAGCCATATGCCTCTGAATAAGGCTGAATCTCAGTAGACCTTGGTTTTTGCATGTAGGATATATGTGGGACTAGGTGCCTCTTAAGTTCCCTTACAGTTCCCAGGTATAGAGATTCAACTTTATATATGCTTTATAAATGAGCACACATTTGACCTATGACTGGGCTTTGCTATGGTTTCATGGGTCCCTGACATTTTCACAAGTGCTTTGGTTTTATATGCACAGTGTTTGTGGATTAGCAGCAAGCATACCTGACACCTTGCAATACTGCTTCATCAGTCATTGAAGATAACAGTTAACTAGACGAGTTTCCCAACATTATCAAACTAATTGTTTCAACAAGCACATCAATAGTTTAATTGTTGTGCTTTCCACCATCCATTAATCAAGTGAATCTACCCCATCAAAGCCCTCCTTTTTTGCATGCAGCAGACAAATATAGGCAAAATAACCATTGGACTGAGAAAGTCCCAATCTATGTAGGGCTAAAGCAATGGCAGCATAACTGGGTTATAGAAGGTGCCACTGGATATTGGCTTTGAAAGAACATGAGATTTAACTACAAAATAATTCAATCTAGTTCAAATCAAATTAATTGTGATAGAGATATACTGGTGAACAAGACAGGCATTCTTGCCCTTGTGGTGCTTAAAAACAGCCCTGATTGAAATGTTTATCAAAATGGCATTGCCAGGAGTTGGGTGTTCCACAAGGAAGGAATGTGGCACCCAGAAATAAAGTGAATTCTGTGAGTAGCAAAGATAACAGGGTTGCAAGATTCTCTGAAAAGAGTTTTGGGAAGAGTAGTAGAAGACTGAGAAGAATAAATGCAGCTTTATGGATTTACATGGATTGTTAAGTAATAAAGAAATGAAGTTTTGAATGCCTCGTGAAATACAATAGGATGATAAAGATTCAAAAGTATTTACACAGAGCTCTTTTGGACGTGAAATAAAGAGCTGGCACCAGGATGATGTCTATCAAGAACTTTTTTAGATCCAATCAACCCCTCACACATAAGCCAGATGAAAATGTTGAAATGGTCAGATTTTTCATTTGTGCCAATGGAGAGATTACTTTAAGGTCAGTGGCCAAAACAGATGAATTGGAATGACAAAATCAATTACTTATGGTTGAAAACTTGAACATGAGGAAAATTTTCACAAAGATTTTGCCACGCATCTTGAATGGTACACCTAATAGCACTGATAATATTTATTCTTTTTTTTTAAAATTAATTAATTTATTTATTTATTTATGGCTGTGTTGGGTCTTCGTTTCTGTGCGAGGGCTTTCTCTAGTTGTGGCAAGCGGGGGCCACTCTTCATCGCGGTGCACGGACTTCTCACTGTCGCGGCCTCTCCCGTTGCGGAGCACAGGCTCCAGACACGCAGGCTCAGTAGTTGTGGCGCACGGGCTTAGTTGCTCCGCGGCATGTGGGATCCTCCCAGACCAGGGCTCGTACCCGTGTCCCCTGCATTGGCAGGCAGATTCTCAACCACTGCACCACCAGGGAAGCCCCGATAATATTTATTCTTACATTTCAAAAAAAAGCTGAAGATAAACATATGTTTCTACTCACAACAATGTTATCTTCACCAACTCCTGTTCTGATCAAACTCTATAGTGCAAAATGGGGCCACCTGGTTAATTTACTATATTTTATCTCACCGTACCTCAAATATTTTGCTATTAAGTAATAAAAAGCAAATGCATTCTCCAAGTGTGAACATACGTCACAACTAATGATATTCAAGAAAATGTGCAGTCTTTTAAAATAACCCCCAGAGGCAATCCTAAAATGGTTTGAAAGAAACACCATTAGAGTAAGTGCAAAACCTTTGAAAGTGACCATTGAAAGGGAAAACCCTCATATGTAAGTACAAAATTTGATGCGTTTTATTTTTTAATAGATTATAGCCTCACCTTAAATATATGTGCTAGTTTTTTCCCTTGAAATTGCCCTAGTATAACTTGTCCTGGCAGACATCAGGCTCCAATACTATATATCTTCCATTATCCACAGATTAAGTATGTTTTGCACCAAATCTTGCTCATTTGATATTCAAGTCTTAATAAGATAGATTCTTTTTTAAATGTTTTCCTGAGCCAAGGTCTATCTTACTTGGCTTTGATGGTATATAATCACATTATTTTACTGAAATGTCTCATCCATTTTATTTTATTCTTCTTCCTTTTCTCTTTTACTCTTCTTCTGATTTTCAAGGTTTAGCAGTGCAACTGCAAGGCCTGGGAGGATACAACTCTAGAGGAGCCTCACTGTCTACTCTGGAAAAGATAAGAACTGAAGGGTAAATATCCAAGGGAAACTCACCATCATGAGAAAAGAGAAAGGAAGGCAGTTGTGTTCACTGGACACCTGTTATGTCCAGTGTTATATCCAGGCACATTTTATATTTGAAACATTTAATTTTCATAAAGTCCTCATAATGCTCCATATTCACATCTCCAATCACACATTAGTGAATCAAGGCTCATCAAGTAACATAATTAAGTAAAAACTAAATTAACAAATAAGGGTAGTTTTCACACCCAGATCTAATTGACTACAAAAATCCATGCGATTAACACTCTACCATTCTTCCTTCCCAACATTATGTTAAAATAACAAAAGACAAAGGAAAATTTTAAATGTATTATATGATTGCAAAATTGGGTATATTCATTGTAAAATTTGTAAATATAGAAATTTGTAAAATTTGTAAATATAGAAGCCATAAACTAAAATCCCACCAACCTGGTATACTCATTGTTAACATTTTAAGGTATGTTCTTTTATTTTTTATGAACAGAAATAATTATTTTTTAAATGGAATCATGATTTAACACTTGTTTATAATCTGTTTTTGCATGAGCTTCCCAATCTTACTAAGTATTTTTCTGCAACATCATTTTCAAATGACTGCAGTGTTCCATCACATGGATAGACCACAGTGAATTTAAGCATTTTCTCATTATTGATATTTACAATTTTTCACCATTATATTGAAAACTTTAATGAACACTCCTGTCAACAATTTTATGCACATACACATGGTTAGTTTATAAAAAATTCCTTAATACATTATTGCTGAATCAAAGTGAATGCATTTCTTCAAGTCTTTTATTGTATATTATCAGATTGCACTCCACACATCTTTATAGCACTTTATACTTCCAGTAGCAATATTTGGGAATATACTCCTCTTCGCAACTTTCACAACCAGGTATTACCTTTCTTCTAAAACTGTTGGTTTCTAAGCAGAAAATAGTATCCAATTTTATTTAAATTTATATTTATTTGAATAATAATGAAATTGAATTTTTATATTTTTGTTTGCCTTTGAATTCTTCTTTTTTGAATTGCCTGTTTTCCTGATGATGATTTTTTTCTGGGTTATAAAATTTCATTTTCTATTCAGTTTGCTTATTGTACTTTTGACACACAGAAATTTTAAATTTTTATTCTGTCAAAATATCAATACTTTTATGTTCTCTGCTCATTTGGTTTTAAGTCACTTGGTTGTACTCTGAGATCTGAAAAATATTTATCTACACTATCTTCTAGTTTTCTTCCACTTTTTAAAATATTTGAATGTCAGGACTTCCCTGACGGTCCAGTGGTTAAGACTCTGTGCTTCCAGTGCAGGCGGCACGGGTTCAATCTCTGATCAGGGAAATAAGACCCCACATGCTGCGTGGCCAAAAGAATGAAAAATAAATTTAAAAATAAAAATATTGGAATTTTAATGTAATAAAATTATATCATTACAAAAATGAATCCAAATGGTCTAATTAGGCTTGGGTGAAATTCAACTGACTTATAGACATACAATTCAATTTGTGGTTGTAGGAATGTTCAAACATATCAGAGAATAAGCCATAGGTCTTTTGTGTTCAGTACTTCATGGTCATAATCTAGTATATTGTACAGAGGGGATGAGGAGCATTGGTTACTCTGACACATCAGTTAAGTAAGAATTAGTTGCGATTCCCTACTACATTCCGTTTGGAACTAACCACCATAATGAATATCTTATTCATCTCAATTTTTCAGTTTGTTCTGTGATGTTTTAAATTAAACAATCAAATCTTCTGCATCCTTTTTCTGTCTTCTTGCATTGGCTATGTCATAAAACACAATGCTAAATAAAAGTGATGCTAGCCTTTTTATGTCAATATATGTAAACTTGGTTGAATTTTTTCTAATGTAAATGTGAGACTCCTTTAATAAAACATAAACCTCACTTAAACTTATTTTCAGAAGTGAATTATTTACTTTTCTCAGCTTATGTTAAGCTATTTTATCTTATATGTTTGTTCACATTTTCCTTTGTTTTCAGCTTTTTTCTCTCTGCACAATATTTACTTGTTTTAATTGGTATATTTACTTTTTAAAATCAGGTCGTTTGGAGTGGATATGCTGTGTGTATATTCTGCTGATGATTATTATTCAGAATTACATGTTTGAATAGAGATTTCTCTAATTAGTCACATCTACATGAAATAGCTCTTGAATCCTTCCTTCCATAGATTGAGGAAATTAGTATACTTTCATTTCTCCCATCCTTCCCCACCAATTTCCCAGTTGTATAATTTGTGGTTTTAAATATGCATAGCTATTTTAATGTTTTTGCATTTTATATTATGTATGTTTTCAATAATTATTCTTAGAAGTTTTTTGCTTTTAACAATATTTTCATTAACCATTTAGTGTTAAATATATATTTTACTCTTTGATTTCTCAAATCAGGTTTTTATATTACAACTTCCTCAATCTTGAATTATATGTTCTAATTAATCACCCAGCAACCCAGAGTTTTTGTTGAGGAATTGTTTTAATTGTATTTAGAATGGTATGCAAGCATTTTATCACGCTTCACTTTATTGTGCTTCACAGATATTGCACCTTTTTTTTTTTTTACAAATTGAAGGTTTGTGGCAACCTCGTATCAAGCAAGTCTTTCGGCACCATTTTTCCAACAACATTTGCTCACTTCATGCTTCTGCGTCACATTTTGGTAATTCTTGTAATATTTCAAACCTTTTCATTATCGTTATATTTTTTACAATGATCTGTGATCAGTGATCTTTGATGTCACTATTGCAAATCTGAGGCTCAGATAATTGTTAGCATTTTTTAGCAACAAAGCATTTTTTAATTAAGGTATGCCCATTTTTTAGACATAATGCTATTGCACACTTAATAGACTATAATATGGTGTAAACACAACTTTATATACACTGGGAAACCAAAAACGTTGTAACTTGCTTTATCACGATATTCATTTTCTTTCTGTGGTCTGGAACTGAGCCCACATCTCCGAGGTATGCCTGTGTTTCCTGAACCCTTGTTAATCTGAGAAAATCTTTCTGTTGCTTTTTAAAATTTATTTATTTATTTATTTATTTATTGGCTGTGTTGGGTCTTCGTTTCTGTGCGAGGGCTTTCTCTAGTTGCGGCGAGCGGGTGCCACTCTTCATCGCGGTGCGCGGGCCTCTCACTATCGCGGCCTCTCTCGTTGCAGAGCACAGGCTCCAGACGCGCAGGCTCAGTAGTTGTGGCTCATGGGCCTAGTTGCTCTGCAGCATGTGGGATCTTCCCAGACCAGGGCTCGAACCCGTGTCCCCTGCATTGGCAGGCAGATTCTCAACCACTGCGCCACCAGGGAAGCCCCTTTCTGTTGCTTTTGAGCATATATCGCTAAACCTGGGTATAGTATTCTTTTACAAGAATTTGTTTTTCTTAAAACTCTGTAGACATTGCTCTATTGTCTCATGGGGTTTTGTATTGAAAATAAAATTGTAGTCCAAACTGTAGAAAGTGCTTACTTGACAGGTATTTTCCCCTTCCCAGATGCTCATAAAACTCTTACTCACCTGATTGTTTTAATGCCTATTTGAATTCTGCTATTGTATTTTTAGTTTTCTTATTGTCTTTTCTTCCCTCAAGCAGCGCCACTTCATTTTTACCTGATTCCTTTACAGGTTCCTTTCATCTGAATCTGTCCAAGTCTTAAAAGTTTAGGTTCATGGTTGGAAACTTTTTTTAAATACTCAAATAAGAGGAAATAGATAAAGAATATATATCAGAAAGGATTGGAATAAAAGGTGTTTGCCTAGTTTTATATGGACTCAAAACTGGATGAAAAGTGAAAAATTCATGAATAAATTATAGTATAGCCATAAAAAATGGGATACCATAAAGCAATGGAAAGAACAGTCTTGCTATACAAAACAGCAAAAATAACTTTGCAGACATAATGTTGAAGCCAATTACAATAAAGTACACACTTTCTTATTACATATATAAATTGAAGCTTAAACTAATCTTCAGTGATAAAACTCAAGAGAGTAGTCATCTTTGTGAAGGATAAGGACTGAGAGAAGACATAAAGAATGCTTGTAGTTTACTGGAATTGTTCTATTTCTTAATCTTGGTAGTGTTTATATTGGTATATTTACTGTGTAAAAAACAGATCAAACTGTACACTTAGAATTTGTAAAGTTCTCTGTATGTATGCTATATTTCAAAAAGAATGTTTACCAAAAAAGTAAACATCACGTCCACTTATCTAATTTTGAAACTATCTACAGCTAGATCGGCCCTCCCTATCCGTGTGTTCTGCACCCGTGGGTTCAACCAATCAACAATAGAAAATATCTGAAAAAAAAATTTCCAGAAAGTTCCAAAAAGCAAAACTTGAATTTGCCAGGCACCAGCAACTATTTACATAGCATTTACATTGTATTAGGTATTATGAGTAATCTAGAGAGTATGTAAAGTAAACGGGAAGATGTGTGTAGGTTATAGGCAAATACTATCCAATTTTATAAAAGCGACTTGAGCATTCATGGATTTTGATATCCAAGGAGGTCCTGGAAGCAATCCCCCATGGATAACAAAGTAAAACTGTATGCAACTCTTTAGTTTAATTAAATACAAGCAAAGAGTTAGCGTTTGTCAATTGGATTTTAAATACCAGAGTTAAAAAAAAGAAAAAGTTTCTCCAGGAACATCTGGCGACATCTCTGTCACCAGAAACTTTTACAGATTAGAATCTATCCCGTTCATGAAGATTTTCAAGGAATAAGATACCATGCCCTCTATTGTGATTTCATTCCCAAACATGGAGATTGGAAACGGTATACTAAATAGGTAATTCCAAATCAAAAATCAAATTTTAAATGCCTGATTCTACTCAGGCAATTAAGTAACTCAGTAAAGGAAGGTTCAGCACTTTCTGCTCTTCTTTTGCAGGAGACAAGTTTGCTAGAAGCCCTGTCCTCAACCAATCCGGCCCCACTGAATTTGTGTTTCGAGTCTTCACCACCGTCCCGGAATGCCAGGCCCTCCTCTTCATCCTCTTCCGCCTCCTCTACTTGATGATCCTTTGCGGCAATACAGCCATCACCTGGGCAGTGTAAGCACACAGCGCCGTCCGCACCCCTATGTATTTCTTCCGGTCCAATCTGTCTTTCCTGGAAATCTGCTACACCTCTGTTGTGGTGCCTTTGATGCTTTCCAACATTCTGGAGGCCCGGAAGCCCATTCCCTTAGCTACTCGTGGGACCCAAATGTTCCTTTACGTCACGCTTGGCAGCACTGACTGTTTTCTCTTGGCAGTCACGGCCTATGACCGCTATGTGGCCATCTGCCACTCACTTCACGACCGCTCATCATGACCCAGAAGCTGTGCATCCAAATGGTGGTCTGTGCCGTGGGCCTGGCCCTCTTCCTCCCCCTGCAGCTCACCTCCTTAATCTTCCCCCTGCCCTTCTGCGGGCACCGCCGGGAAATCAGCCACTTCCTGCGTGATGTGCCGCCAGTCCTGCGGCTGGCCTGCGCGGACACCCGCTTGCACCAGGCTGTCCTCTATGCCGTGAGCCTCCTCGTTCGGACCGTCCCCTTCGTCCTCATTTCTGTCTCCTGTGTGTTCATCATCTCCGCCATCCTGCGCTTCCGTTCTGCTGAGGGCCGCCACCCAGCCTTCTCCGCCTGCTTCTCCCACCTCACCGTGGTCTTGCTGCAGTATAGCTGCTGCAGCCTGGTCTACCTACGTCCACGGTCCAGCACCCCAGAGGACGAGGATCGCCCTGGTCTACACTTCTGTCACCCCCTTACTCAACCCCCCGATTTACACTCTGCGGAACAAGGACGTCAAAGGCGTTCTGAGGAATGCCGTCATCAGTAAAGCAGCTTCTGATACCAACTGAAGGCTTAGGGGGACTGGGGTGGGTGTCTGTCACTTGAGATGATAATGACAAATATAGCATTATAATACTTACTGTCCCACACTTTGCAGTTAATATGTTTTGTTTTGTTTTGGGTTTTTTTATTGTTGTTGTTTTTGTTTGTTTGTTTGCTTGCTATACTTGTCCCATGTCTACAATCTATACTCATTTTCCTGAAGCGCTTCGAATAAGATTTGAAAATTTGGATAAAACTTTCAATGAAGGAGCTCTAGGCTGCTAGTCTGACTTAAAGATCACAGCTCACCCATGGCAATTGTTCTATCAACACCCCCCCCCAAACATGCTGTGAATGAAAGTTGATACCTTTAGACCTTTAGACATCCTGCCTCCTGAGGAGACAATGATTTCAATTTATCCCATGAAGCATGCATTAAGTAGGGACTATCCATAAAAACCTGTATTTTACTTAAAGAAATATTTTTTATTATTATTTTGGAAATGAACGTATGGCAAACAATAGCTTATTTAATGCATCAACTTCCTTCATTCCATCCATCCCGCCTGGTCACCTTCATTTTCTTTCATTCTGCCATGGCAGGATATGGTCAGGAATTAGCATTCATTGACTAAGCACCTACTAGGTGCTAGCCATGTTAGAGTACGGAAACTGTATCTGGATGATGCCAGGACTGCCGGCATGTGCTTTCTCTGTTCTGGTGGCTTTCACGTCGTCTTTTTGCTGTTCCTCCTTTCTCACTTCCTCCTGTGTCTTCATAACGGCTGCTGCTCAGATCCACGCAGCGGGTGGCATTACTGTTTCTCCCACCTCCACAAGGTCTAGCTGCCACATGTGCCCCAACTACAGGTAAATAGTCAAGTAGAATTGGCTCCCTCTCTGGTTTTCACACCTGACTTCACGCTGCCCAACCTTCTTATTTACACCCTGAGGAAAAAAGAAGTGAAGAGGGCTCCCAGGACACTTCTTTTTTTTTTTTTTTTCTCTTCTCAAAATTTATTTAAAACATACAGGGAAAAACCTCATTATTTTATGAGGAATGTGGTTTCTCAGTAAGAAAACAGAATCTTCTGAGTAATCCTTAACTTCAGTGGGAGAAACCCATTTTTCTTTTTTTTTTAATTTTTATTTATTTCCTTTTAAATTTTTTAATGTTATTTAATTTATTTTTTCATACAGCAGGTTCTTATTAGTCATCAGTTTTATACACATCAATGTATACATGTCAATCCCAATCGCCCAATTCAGCACACCACCATCCCCACCCCCCCACGGCTTTCCCACCTTCGTGTCCATACATTTGTTCTCTACATCTGTGTCTCAACTTCTGCCCTGCAAACCGGTTCATCTGTACAACTTTTCTAGGTTCCACATACATGCGTTAATGTATGATATTTGTTTTTCTCTTTCTGACTTACTTCACTCTGTATGACAGTCTCTAGGTCCATCCACGTCTCAAAAAATGACTCAATTTCATTCCTTTTTATGGCTGAGTAACATTCCACTGTATATATGTACCACATCTTCTTTATCCATTCGTCTGTCAATGGGCATTTAGGTTGCTTCCATGACCTGGCTATTGTAAACAGTGCTGCAATGAACATTGGGGTGCATGTGTCTTTTTGAATTATGGTTTTCTTTGGGTATATGCCCAGTAGTGGGATTGCTGGATCATATGGTAATTCTATTTTTAGTTTTTTAAGGAACCTCCATACTGTTCTCCATAGTGGCTGTATCAATTTACATTCCCACCAACAGTGCAAGAGGGTTCCCTTTTCTCCACACCCTCTCCAGCATTTGTTCTTTCTCTAGTTCCTTTAGGTGTAAGATTAGATTGTTTATTTGAGAGTTTTCTTGTTTCTTGAAGTAGGCTTGTACAGCTATTAACTTCCCTCTTAGAACTGCTTTTGCTGCATCCCATAGGTTTTGGATCGTCGTGTTTTCATTGTCATTTGTCTCTAGGTATTTTTTGATTTCTTCTTTGACTTCTTCAGTGATCTCTTGGTTATTTAGTAAAGTATGGTTTAGCCTCCATTGTTTAGCTTCCTGCATTGTTTTTTCCTTTTTTTCCCTGTAATTCATTTCTAATCTCATAGTGTTGTGGTCAGAAAAGATGCTTGATATGATTTCAATTTTCTTAAATTTACTGAGGCTTGATTTGTGACCCAAGATGTGATCTATCCTGGAGAACGTTCCTTGCGCACTTGAGAAGAAACTGTAATCTGCTGTTTTTGGATGGAGTATCCTATAAATATCAATTAAATCTATCTGGCTTATTGTGTCATTTAAAGCTTCTGTTTCCTTATTTATTTTCATTTTGGATGATCTGTCCATTGGTGTAATTGAGGTGTTAAAGTCCCTCACTATTATTGTGTTACTGTCGATTTCCTCTTTTATAGCTGTTAGCAATTGCCTTATGTATTGACATGCTCCTATGTTGGGTGCATTTATATTTATAATTGTTATATCTTCTCCTTGGATTGATCCCTTGATCATTATGTAGTGTCCTTCCTTGTCTGTTGTAACATTCTTTATTTTAAAGTCTATTTTATCTGATATGAGTATTGCTACTCCAGCTTTCTTTTGATTTCCATTTGCATGGAATATCTTTTTCTATCCCCTCACTTTCAGTCTGTATGTGTCCCTAGGTCTGAAGTGGGTCTCTTGTAGACAGCATATATTTGGGTCTTGCTTTTGTATCCATTCAACAAGCCTTTGTCTTTTGCTTGGAGCATTTAATCCATTCACGTTTAAGGTAATTATCGATATGTATGTTCCTATGACCATTTCCTGAATTGTTTTCGGTTTGTTTTTGTAGGTCTTTTTCCTCTCTTGTGTTTCCCACTTAGAGAAGTTCCTTTAGCATTTGTTGTAAAGCTGGTTTGGTGGTGCTGAATTCTCTTAGCTTTTGCTTGTCTGTAAAGCTTTTGATTTCTCCATCGAATCTGAATGAGATCCTTGCCGGGTAGAGTAATCTTGGCTGTAGCTTCTTCCCTTTCATCACTTTAAGTATATCATGCCACTCCCTTCTGGCTTGTAGAGTTTCTGCTGAGAAATCAGCTGTTAACCTTGTGGGAGTTCCCTTTTATGTTATTTGTCATCTTTCCCTTGCTGCTTTCAATAATTTTTCTTTGTCTTTAATTTTTGCCAATTTGATTACTATGTGTCTCAGCGTGTTTCTCCTTGGGTTTATCCTGTATGGGACTTGCTGTGCTTCCTGGACTTGGGTGGCTATTTCCTTTCCCATGTTAGGGAGGTTTTCGACTCTAATCTCTTCAAATATTTTCTCAGGTCCTTTCTCTCTCTCTTCTCCTTCTGGGACCCCTATAATGCGAATGTTGTTGCGTTTAATGTTGTCCCAGAGGTCTCTTAGGCTGTCTTCATTTCTTTTCATTCTTTTTTCTTTATTCTGTTCTGCAGCAGTGAATTCCACCATTCTGTCTTCCAGGTCACTTATCCGTTCTTCTGCCTCAGTTATTCTGCTATTGATTCCTTCTAGTGTAGTTTTCATTTCAGTTATTGTATTGTTCATCTCTGTTTGTTTGTTCTTTAATTCTTCTAGGTCTTTGTTAAACATTTCTTGCATCTTCTCGATCTTTGCCTCCATTCTTTTTCCGAGGTCCTGGATCATCTTCACTATTATTATTCTGAATTCTTTTTCTGGAATGTTGCCTATGTCCACTTCATTTAGTTGTTTTTCTAAACCCCTGAAGGAACAGGGGTTTTGTCCTGTTCCTTCATCTGGTACATAGCCCTCTGCCTTTTCATCTTGTCTATCTTTCTGTGAATGTGGGTTTTGTTCCACAGGCTGCAGGGTTGTAGTTATTCTTGCTTCTGCCGAAACCCATTATTTCTTGGCCCGAGTTAATTTTTTTGTTGATACTGCATAACTCTTGGGAGCTACAGCACCTTAACTTAAAGCAAAACTTCTTGATGATGAAACTAAGCAAGAAATCTAAACTTGCCCAAAAGAAGTCAAAATTTTAAGGATCTGTAAAAGTCTCAGCTTTACATGGCCTAATTGTCTCTGTCGAAACTTGTCCCAGCAAAAGACCACCTTTTAGTCTCAAAGTGCCTCAAGGACTTACAAGTATGCACTGCCAGGACATTTCTTAACTGGAATGACCTCTCCCAGAATAACTACAAGACAAGGGTCTTGACCCAGCTGCTAAAGCTGATTTTGTCTAGCAATTCTAGGAAGAGAGTGTTGACCTAAAACAAATAGACTGCCAGTTATTTTTCCAGCAAAAATGAGTTTATTCAGGATCAGCAAAGAACTGTAGTTCAGAGTCTGCAACCAGGGCAAATCCCACACAAATCCTCACAGAGCAAGGAGAGGAGAACACTTTTAAAGAGGGGGAAAGGAAGTTGGTAGTACTGTAGTAAACAGAGTCCATTGGAGGAAGTGAGAGTTCCAAAGTATAGTGGCTTTTCATTGGCTGAGTTGTGACAGTCCCTCATTGGCTGAACTCTTACCAGGCAAGAATAGGAAGTATTTCTTCTTCTTCTTGGGCTCTGCTCTCATTATAGGGCATGAGAGCTCCCCCTTCTGGACTCCTGACTCTGTCTTAGTTGAGGTTTTTGTTTCTTAATTTTTACAAGAGTGAGAGTGTCTGCAGTGGATATTTAAACTGTTCTAAGAAATTGATATAACCCTTTGTAACGGAAAATTCAGTCCTTGTGCCCAGAGCTGAATGAGAATAATGAAGACAAGGTTGTGAGGATAAAGGAAAGAGAAATGTATTAATTTGCCAGCAAATGAGGAAGGTAGCCAACTAGCGTCTTAAAAACTACCGTCCTGCTCTCTGAAAGAGGGCAGGTCTACTTCAGGAGAATTTTGAAGGTAGGGGTCGCAGGACTATGTGATCAAGGTCTTGCTGAGCTGGCGCCGTGATTCTTGACATTTTCATGATTCATGGCTATTTTGGTTGTCTGCCTTCGGTCAAGATGTTCTGACAGTTTTTCTGCTCACCACTTGGTCCTACACACCTGTGACTCAAGATAAGAAGAACTAGCAAAACAGGAAAGAACTTATCAGCATAGTTAGCAGAGAAAAACAGCATGTGTACATTATTTGATTTAATGCATGTGTTTAAAGAGAAGGTTAGTTGTTAAATTTTTAACTCTATATTTGGCTATACCTTTTGAATGCTAAATGACTAAGTATGCCAAAGGCCTACAAAAGTTTCTATTCTTTGATTCAATAATCCTTATTCTAAAATTGTAACCTCAAATAATGAACAGAGAGTCAAACAAAAATGAAAATATAAAGCTGTTTCTTACATTTATAAAATGAAAAGTTATTTAAATGTAGTTTCAAATATTGGACACATAAATACAGTATATTTAAATTGTATTTAAATCAATACTTTATAATAAGGGGCATTTATAACTATAAGTGATTAAAAACAAGGTACAAATCTTTGTTTACAATAGGAGCCCAATTTTGTAAAAATACGTATGCATAATAACGAGTAGAAATACACCAAAAAGTTAACGGTTGCTATCTGTGATTTGTAGAATTATGGATAATCTTTTTCTTCTTTATCCATGTATGCATTTTTCATGATTTTTAACATAAGATTGTGTTACTCTTATAACTGGGAAAATAATCATTTCTAAGAGGAATCTGTGGCTCATGTAGATTTATTTGGCATGTAAACGTTCCATCATACAGCATGATCCTCCTTCACTTTTCATATTTTTCCTAGATTTACACTTTTTGTTTTGGTTACTACTTTTTCTCTTCAAAACTACTTTTGATGCTTTAAAACTTTTAAGCTGATTTAACATGGGGATAAGGAGAACTAAAACATGTTACTTATTCCAGGAACAGCCATGGATTTAACAATATTGGAAATGACTTTGCTTCCAACTAAATGTTGGAGAAGAGAAACAAAGCTCTCTGGTTGGCAAGTTGCTTATGAACAAATTCAGGCCAAGTCACATCAGAACATAATGAATCAATTAAATGTACACACTGTGCTAGGCATTGTCTGGATTGCCAACGAAAGGAAAGTTTGCAACTGCATTTCCTTGCCTCTTTTCATTTTTTTTCAGTGTCACAAATCATACAGAAATTTAACTTGGAATTCAAAAAGAAGAGGGTGAAATGTTACCCTGTTGGAAAGAAGGCCCTGAAGTGTTGATCAATCCTTTCAACAGAATTACTGAGCTCCCCCAGTTACCTTTCTGAACATATTTAAGTTGAATGTAATGAACTCCTTCTTCTTATAAAAAAAATTATTCCCTTAAAATGAGTCTTTGCATGAAGGTGTTAGATTCTAGAATTAGAACATTGAGTGGAATATCAGTACATTATGAGTCACACCATGGGACTGAAATGTCAATCAATGATGCTTCCCTTGAGAAAATGATGTTTCCCCCTCCCCCCCACCCTCCACTCCCTGGTAACAAGGTAGAGTCCCGGTAGCATAAATGGAAGTCAGAACTTGCAAAACTATTTTAGGTTTCCTCCACTTTTCCTCTCCTCCATCTTCACCGCTACTTTCAAATTTCCACTCCTTCTTTCAAAGCCCTGCTCATCCTTTTCATGCAGCCTTTTGGGTTTTGTCTGTCCTTGGTATCAAGTGACTTACAGAAAAGTACTTGCCCAGGAAGTAACCTCTCCCTCTGCTGGCCTTCTCTACCAATGCCTCTCTCATTAGAATTTTATTAAAATACAGTCCATCACATAGTGTAATTAAGTACACATATGTTTCCACTATGAATCAATAAACACCTTATGACCAGAATACATGACAAAAATGTCACTGGTATGTTGATACAGTGGATTTCTTCAACTCTTTTCTTACAGTTTAACTGTTGGGTGAAGAGAAGGGTTAGTCACAGCAGCAGGAGTAGTGCTTCTATGTGGAAATTCCTTCCCAGCATTTCTCCCCCAAAAAAGGTATTTATTTTTAAATCCAAACTCTGAGAAAAGGTAGTTGAGAAAACAGGAAAATTGAGAAAATTATTATAATTCTCCTGCAAGAATTAAAGCATAACTATCACTCGACATCACTAATTATAAGGGAAATGCAAATCAAACTCTACAATGAGATATCACCTCACACCTGTCAGAATGGCTATCATCAAAAAGTCTACAAATAACAAAAAGTCTACAAAAGTTCTACAAAGAACAAACTAGTGGTTACCAGTGGGGAGAGGGAAGTGGGGAGGGGCAGCACAGGGATAGAGAATTAAGAGGTGCAAAATATGTACAGTTTATGTATAAAATAAGTAAGGTCCAAGGATATATTATACAGCATAGGGAAAATAGCCAATATTTTACAATAATTTTAAATGGAGTATAATCTACAACAATATTGAATCACTATGTTGTATACATAAAACAAATACAATGTTGTAAATAAACTACATGTTAATTTTTTTTAAAAATAAATTTTAATTTAATTTAAAAATAAATAAACAAATAAAGCGTAATGATCAACGTAGAGAGGTTACTTGTTCAGCGGAATCCACTCATGCCAAGGAGAAAGTAGGAACCAGGAAATGTGACATACAGAGTCAAAAGTTAAGTCTACATTTGTGGAACCAGAACTAGAAGCACTGGTAGAGACTCAATCACAAGCTAATCAGTCAGTCTTGCTGGTAGCTATTCCCACGTGTGTGTTCATAACCCTGTTTGCTGTTAACAGTGAGTCATTCTTGCAAATAAAATATTCATAAGTTTATATGCATAGGATACTTTATACAAATCCTATGAGTGATGTTCCAAGAAATAATAAATTTTAGAAACAAATAAGTCCTTAAACTGGCAGTTTTGACATGTGATTCTGTATAATGTTGTTAATCTTATTGGGAGATCTGAATGTTTAGTTATTCAAGTACTACCCAGTAATGTTCATGGGGCATTTTCCAGTGTTTGGCTATTTGTTATAGTCTACAATACTTAGTATATACTAATACACCTAAAATTTATAATTATTAAACAAATTTTAGATACCTACACTAATGAGTAAAGAGTATAAAGAATGCTGAAAATATTTTAAGAATGACTTATAATTTCATGCTTTCCTAAAAATTCCCAGGAATTCCAATATCCTATTCCCACATATTGAAGACTAAGAAAACCATATAGGAAGTGTGTGTTCTTGCATGTCTGTGCTGTCTAAGTACAACTAATGCATGTAGATGAAAGATGGGTAGATAAGGAAATCATTGAATGAGAGAGATTATCATGCAACCACACATCCTGGACAGACTGTTCGTTTTATGGATATTGGGTGGATCAAAAATAACCTGCAGTACCACACCATCAAGAATCTCAACAGGTATTTTCATAACGATGATAGCTCTCTCTCTCTCTCTCTCTCTCTCAGCAATGACTTTGAAAACCACATAGTAAAATCACAGATTCTAGTGAACATCAGTACAAGTTTGAAACATGATGGTGATTATTGCTTGGGCCTCTCTCTGTTCACTAGCTCCAGTCTGAGAATTGTCCTAGTTGCCTCTTTTTGGTTTCAGGCCAGCTCTCATGAGAAGGGAAAAGTATGGCACTCATAGCATTGGGAAAAATAGGATACTCAACATAGACGGGACACAATTTTGTGTAGCAATCTTCAGAGACAGACCACACACTTGGTGATCTTTGTGAAACTGTTTTAGAAAGACTCTTTTATGCCATCATACAACAATTCCTTCAACTGGGATTTAGGAGATTTAGGAGACTACTGAGGAATTGTGACTTGGGGATGAAGATGGGACCATATTATTTGCCAGGTATCGGTTTATATGTTTGCAATTTAGAGACAAAAACACAAGACACCTACTTTCAAGAAGTTTACAGACCATTGGGAAAATAAACACACAATTATGTCTTTTTTTCCCTAGAGTAGAGGAGAATAATATTTGCAAGAAGACCATGGTGTAAAGATATGCTAAGGTCTTCCTTGAGATAAGTTTTGGCAAGTCCTTCTGTGTTTTCCAAGAAGAATATTATTTTTTTCCATGGCGAAAGAGCTTTTCTTAGGAACCTTAGCTCCAAAATGTCTACACTGACAACTTCTTCCACACTCACATATGAGGCCACAAGCCTCCAGCAAATAGTCCTTGTGGCTATACACAAGTGTCTCCCACTGGCTTGTCTGGGTCTTCTTATTCCTGAGAAACTATGACTTTTCTGGTCTCTTCTCTCATGTCTAATGTGTATTACTTTTTTTTTTTAACATCTTTATTGGAGTATAATTGCTTTATAATGGTGTGTTAGTTTCTGCTTTATAACCAAGTGAATCAGCTATAAATATACATATATCCCCATATCTCTTCCTTCTTGCGTCTCCCACCCTCCCACTCTTCCTATCCCACCCCTCTAGGAGGTTGCAAAGCACCGAGCTGATCTCCCTGTGCTATGCGGCTGCTTTGTATTACTTTTTATTAAACTATCTGGGGGATGATAGCTTCACTCTGGATGTTATCACGTGTAGGAGCATCCTTGGTTCTTCTCTGCCTCCCAGCTTCTGCTTCCAGAATCATAGCAAAGATTCAACATCTCAACCTCTGCTTATCTGGGAGGAAAGAAAAGGCAAGAAAAGATTTTCCATTGACTCTAATGTGATACAGTAAGTCCCTTACATACAAACGAGTTCAGTTCCGAGAGAGCGTTCGTAAGTCCAATTTGTTCGTAAGTCCAACAAAGTTAGCCTAAGTATCCAACTAACACAATCAGCTATATAGTAGTGTACTGTAATAGGTTTATAATACTTTTCACACAAATAATACATAAAAAACAAACACAAATAAAGAAAACATTGTTAATCTTACAGTAGAGTACCTTGAAAAGTTCAGTAGTAGAGTACAACAGCTGGCATACAGGGGCTGGCATCAAGTGAACAGGCCAGAAGAGTTACTGACTGGAAGAGGGAGAGGAGGTGGGAGATAGTAGAGCTGAAGGACTGTCAGCAATAGGAGATGGAAGGCAAGTTGCAATTTCACTCATGCCTGAATGCACGTTCTCATTTTTGAAAGTTTGCGACTTGAAGGTTCATATGTAGGGGACTTACTGCAATAGATTTAAATTCCACTTGAAGCAAAAAGGAAAAACTGGTGAGCTTGTCTTGTTTTTGTTACATATTAGAATTGAAATGTAAGTAACGTACGATAAAATGCATAGATCTCAACTGGTTCAGTTTGATGTGTTTGGGAAATTGTACTCAATAATGAAATATTTTCATTACCCCAGAAAATTCTCCTGTCCTCCTCACCAATCAATTCCTCTCCCTGCCCAATCCACCACGATTCTGACTTCTATCATCATAAATTAGTGTTGCCCATCCAGTAATTTCATATGAATGAACTCATACAGTGTATATTCCTTTGAGTCTGGCTTCCTTCACTTAACATAATGTTTTTGAGATTCATACAGGTGGTTGTGTATTTCAGCAATTTGTTCTTTTTAATTCCTGAGTAGCAATCCATTGTATGAATATACCACAATTTGTTTATCCAATTTCTTTTTCCTTTGTGAGCTTGGTTTTAACGTCTTCTTCACACTCCTTTTTCATGGTATTTTGTGCTTGACACGTAAAATTGGGCACTTATCGTTGGATGGTTTCTGTGACTGACCCCCATATTCTGATGCTTCTCCATTCGCATCCCTCACTGTCCCAGAGCCTAATATACCTGTGTTCTAGCCTGGTCTTTCTGGAGATACTTTGTTATCTGACCCCTTGGTGATTTTATCAGTGTTTATCTCAAACCAGCTCAGAAAAGAGGCTGGGATTATGGAACTCTTAAATTATAATCCCTAGGATGCTGACCCCTCTGAAGGAAACAGAGGAGGAGAAACTAACACCTGTTGAGCTGCTCACTATGTTCCAGAGGCCAAGATAGGTGCTTTGCAAACCTCATCTCCAGTTTATTGATATGGAAATGGGAGCTTTAAGATGCTAAGTGACATGCCCAAGGTCACCCACCCATCAAGTAGCAAAGTTGGAATTCATATCCAGGTCTGTCTCATTTCAAAGTCCCTACTCTTTCTACCACATCACGTTGAAAGAGAATCAACAAGAGAGCACTGGACTAGGAACCACTTCACGTGGATTCTCATTTTGGTTCTGCCAAAATTAATCAACTGATGTTGACAAGAGACCCATCCTTCTGGGGGGTCAGTTTACTTATTTGTACAATGAGTGATGTTCTCATTGACCTATGTGGTACCCTCCAGCTATAGATTTTATGACTTCACTCATGGAATTACGCGACACTGTATAATTTATGAATGACTACGAAGTGTTTGGTAAGGAATTGGTAAATGCAAATCCAAACACCTTATCCTGACTTGAAAAGCCTGTCAGGATCAGGCCCCAAGCTACAACTTTGCAACTTTATTTCTTACTTCTTTTTATAAACCTCAGTCTTAGCAGTGCTGGTCTCTTTAGTCTCTTTACTGAACCAGAATATGCCGTGCCTGGGCCTACCACCTGGCCTTTGCTCGTACCATCCACTTGGTTCAAAACCCTTCTCTGTGTCTTTCTACCTGTATAAACCCTACCCATTTTTAAAGCATAGCTCTAGTTCACTTATTCCATGAAATATTTACTTATTACTCTAGTTCACAGAAAGCTCTCTCTCCCCTGAATTCCTGCAGCATTTTCCCTCCCATGCTTGATATCTGATGGGAACCATTATATTTGTCTCCACCTGCCATTGGCAACTACAGACTCTTGCTTTTTGTTCACGTCTTATATCTCAAGTCAGTCGTGGACTTTTGGAGGAAAGAACCTGAGTGTTAGCCCTCATGACTTCCCCCATAATACTTAGGCTAGAACAGAATATAAAGCAAAGCCTAAGTAATGTTTCATTAATAAACTTGGAGCAGATAAAATTCATTTAGAGGCTCTGACGATTTTTCCAAGTCCTTCTCTTTAGATAGGGTTAATACTCAGGTTCTAACC
This sequence comes from Balaenoptera musculus, assembly GCF_009873245.2. NCBI lineage: Eukaryota > Metazoa > Chordata > Mammalia > Artiodactyla > Balaenopteridae > Balaenoptera > Balaenoptera musculus. The sequence continues at coordinate 98,278,261 of NC_045792.1, read as the reverse complement.
TCCACAAGTTCACGGCACAGTAGGGAAGATGGGCTTCCTATTCTGGAAACCTTGAACCAGGGTAATTCCGAACTCTGGAGGAATGACTGTAATAAGCAATTACAGCCACCACAACCCAAAGGTCAGGGCCACTAAGAATTATACCCTTCAGGGCAAAAGTTCTGGGTTCCACAGAGAACAACCTAAATCAGCCACAGTATAAGCCAAGAGTGGGGGAATCTAATGAGTGATGGCAGAGGGAGAGGAAGAATATCAATCAGAGCCTCAGCACCAGCTAATGGGCCATGAGGATTGTGATGCTTTCCGATGACATTCTTGCCTTAGTTTTCCAGGAGGGCAGCACTGGCCAACTTGGAGGGGTTTCAACAGGGATGATACTACCCAGAAGTGGGAAAACATTAGTACTTCGGGGTGAAAAAAAATCTAAGACATTTTAATGGTTTGTGCCTCTCCAAAGTTCAACACTATCTGACAAAATCTTATTTCATAGCATTTGATTTCACGGGAGGTGGAGAGAATTGAGGATAAAAGATCTATAAGCCTCCTTAAGGGGGTTCTCGGGCAATAATGAATAAAAGGATGAGAAACTGCTCTAGACTGACTGGACTTGTACTTCCCTTCTCAGAGTTTTTTCATTCTCTTGCAAAAATTATACTATAGAATCTAGAGATAATGAGAGGGCATGAGTAGATATGAGTAGCACAAGAAGTGGATTGCATTGGACACAAACCTTATATTACCTTCTTCTTTCTAATGACATAGTTCACCTCGGGAACTCTGCTACCTCTTTCCAAGCTCTCTCAGCTGGCTGAGACCCACATTAAACTTATATGTCAAACCTGCCCACACAAAGTTTCCCTCATCTTCTGGATTCAGATATAGCCGTATTGTGGAATACGGTTCCTGATTTCCTGTGTGGCCACCAAGGGGCCAGATGATGCAACCTGGAAGTTCGAAAGGGTCAAGTCCCCATGGATGAACCTTGGCTAATGGGAAGCAAGAGATGAAAAGGAATGGGACATATAAGTATCCCTTTTTTCTCTCCCTGGACTGGTCCTCCTAGCTATGATTTTTCCTGCCAGAGGAGTCCGACATGCTGGGCGAATATATCTGATGAGTAATCTTCTCTGTCTCTTCTGTGCTTGTTGGGAACAATCACCCTTGCAGTGATGCATTTCATTGCACTGTTTTGCATCTAGCCTAGCCTCTGTTGCCTCCATTGGCCTCCTCCTTACATCCCTGGGATTTCATCTTCCAAATCAAATGTTAAGACATAAATTCTTGTTTCAGTCTCTAGAAACAAGAAGACCTATGCTAAGATAGTATTTATCATAGTCCCTTTGGGCTGCTATAACAAAATACCATAAATCGGGTGGCTTATAAACAACAGAAATTATTGTTTACAGTACTGGAGGCTAGAAGTCCAAGATCAAGACACTAGCAATTCAGTGTCTGGAGAGAGTGTGCCTCCTGGCTCATAGACTGCCATTTTCTCACTGCATCCTCACATAGCAGAAGGGGCAAGGGAGCTCTTTCGGGCCTCATTTGTAAGGACACTGATCCCTTTCATGAGGGCTCTGTTACCATGACCTAATCACCTTCCAAGACCGTACCTCCTAATACCATCAGCTGGGGTCATGTTTCAACATATGGATTTTAAGGGGACACAAACATTTAGACCGTAACAGTAGTATAGGAAGGAACTCATAAATATGCCTCATGGACAAATTGTAGAAGCAAGGGTTCCGGTTCCACCCACATTTCTTTCCTAGCTGTGACTAGATAGATAGATAGACAGATAGAATAACTTGCCTTTTGTTTCTTCTCCATTACCTAGTTATTTTAAATATTAGTCATGAATATTTATACAGTTAGTCCATAGGTTAAGTCATTTCCTGTTGAGGAAGGGGTGAGTATTCTTGTTTTGGGTGAGACATGGCTGTACTATGTTATGAGGCACAGGCAATCATTAGAAGAGAGAGTCTATTAATTTTAGTTCTGTCTCTGGCTATGCATCCTCCCTTTCTCCTATTTCAGAGTCTATATTTCCAGCCTTCCCAGTGTATCTGTGAACCACCCAATAACATTTCAATATATTTCTTTTCAATATTAAACATCCAGAGTTTATTTCTTTAATTTGGAACTAAGAGCCCTGAATGCTGAATTACTGGGTCCCCAGATTCCCTTCCAACACAGACATTCATTCAAGCGGTACAGAAAGCTGTAGCCTATCCCCTTCCACTAGAGATGGCATCTCTTTGGAGCCATAATCCCTAGTGCAGGAATTAAACTCAATTCTCAAGGTATTTACTGAGTGTTTCCCCTCTACTAGGCACTAGAGAGGAAACAGAAGGAATTCTCAAAATGTTTACCATCTCTATCACCTCACACCGGTCAGAATGGCCATAATTTAAAAATCTACAAACAATAAATGCTGGAAAGGGTGTGAAGAAAAGGGAACCCTCTTGCACTGTTGGTGGGAATGTAAATTGATACAGCCACTATGGAGAACAGTATGGAGGTTCCTTAAAAAACTAAAAGTAGAACTACCACACGACCCACCAATCCCACTACTGGGCATATACCCTGAGAAAACCATAATTCAAAAAGAGTCATGTACCAAAGTGTTCATTGCAGCTCTATTTACAATAGCCAGGACATGGAAGCAACCTAAGTGTCCATCGACAGATGAATGGATAAAGAAGATATGGCACATATATACAATGGAGTATTACTCAGCCATAAAAAGAAATGAAACTGAGTTATTTGTAGTGAGATGGATGGACCTAGAGTCTGTCATACAGAGTGAAGTAAATCAGAAAGAGAAAAACAAATACCTCATGCTAACACATATATATGGAATCTAAAAGCAAAAAAAAAAAAAGGTCATGAAGAACCTAGGGGCAAAAAGGGAATAAAGACGCAGACCTAATAGAGAATGGACTTGAGGACATGGGGAGAGGGAAGGGTAAGTTGGGACAAAGTGAGAGAGTGGTAGTGTATATATGGACATATATACACTACCAAATGTAAAATAGATAGCTAGTGGGAAGCAGTCGCATAGCACAGGGAGATCAGCTCGGTGCTTTGTGACCAGCTAGAAGGGTGGGATAGGGAGGGTGGGAGGGAGGGAGATGCAAGAGGGAAGAGATATGGGGATATATGTATATGTATAACTGATTCAATTTGTTATAAAGCAGAAACTAACACACCATTGTAAAGCAATTATACTCCAATAATAATGTTAAAAAAATAAAAATAAAAATAATAATATAAAAAAAAATACTACACTGTGATCAAGTACAGTTTATCTTAGAAACACAAGAATTGTTTAACATTTCAAAAGCAGTCAATGTAGTTCACCATATTAATAAACAAAAACTAAGACTGTGTGATCATTCTAGTGGATGCAGAAATTGATTTTGGACAAAATCCATTATTCATCCCTGATTTTAGGGAAAAAAAAAAAAAACTCTCAACAAACTAGGAATCAAAGGGAACTCCCTTAACCTGGTAAACGTCATCTGTGAAAAATCTACATAATGAAAGGTGAGAGACTGAAAAGTTTCCCCTAAGGACAAGAACAGGACAGGGATTTTCAGTCTCATCACTACTCTTCAACTTTTTATTGGAAGTGAAATAAGTCAGCCAGAGAAAGACAAATACTATATGATGTCACATATGTAGAATCTGAAAAACTCAAACTCATAGAAATAGAAATTTGTGGTTGCCAGAGGCAAGGGTTGGAGGGTGGGGGAACTGGGTGGAGGTTGTCAAAAGGCACAAACCTCCAGTTGTAAAATAAATAAGTTCTAGGGATGTAATGTACATGATGACCATTGTTAACAATGCTGTCTTGTATATTTGAAAGTTGCTAAAAGAGTAAATCTTTTTTTTTTTTAAAGGTTAGACTTTATTTTATTGCCTAGATTCTATTTTTTTTTTAATTTTTTTATTTATTATTTATTTATTTTTGGCTGTGTTGGGTCTTCGTTTCTATGCAAGGGCTTTCTCCAGTTGCGGCAAGCGGGGGCCACTCTTCATCGCGGTGCGCGGGCCTCTCACTATTGCAGTGTCTCTTGTTGCAGAGCACAGGCTCCAGACGCGCAGGCTCAGTAGTTGTGGCTCACGGGCCTAGTTGCTCCGTGGCATGTGGGATCTTCCCAGACCAGGGCTCGAACCCGTGTCCCCTGCATTGGCAGGCAGATTCTCAACCACTGCGCCACCAGGGAAGCCCTAAAAGAGTAAATCTTAAAAGTTCTCATCACAAGGAAAAAGTTTTCGTAGTTCTCACCTATGTGAGGTGATATTAACTAATTGTAGTAATCATTTCACAATATACACATATATCAAATCACTATTTTGCACACTTATGTCATATGTCAATTATATGTCAATAAAACTGGAAACATTAAATAAATAAAAATAACAAAGATATATAAAATAAAATAATATGCCACAGGCTCAGAAAGCAGTGCCCAAGGAGAACTGACGGTAGCAAATTTGGAATAAAAAAACAAAGAAACATTGTATTAAAGTTTCTAGCCAGTGCAGTGAGGCAAGAAAATGAAATAAAGTCACTCAAATTAGAAAGGAAAAAATAAAACTATTTTTATTTGTATGACTTTCTAAGTAGAAAATTGAATGGAATCTACAAAAAAGCTACTAGAACTAATAAGTAAGAGTAGCAAGGTTGCCAGCTCAATATAAAAAAAATAATTGTATTTCTATACACAAGCAAGGAGCAGTTGGAAACTGAAATTTAAAAATCAATACCATTACAACTGCATCAAAAATAATGGAATATTTAAGAATAAATCTGACAAAAGATTTGAAAAATCTATACCCTGGAAAGTACAAAACACAGAAATTAAAGAAGACCAAAATAAAAGGAGAGATACATCAATCTCATGGATCAGAAGAATCAGTATTGGTATTATGTAAATTGTTCCCAAATTGACCAATCAGATTCCATGCAATCCCAGTCAAAATTACAATAGACATTTTTGTATAAATTGACAAATTGGTTTTAAAAGTCATATGGAAATTCAGAGGGCCTAAAGTAGTTAAAATGATTATGAAAATGGATGAAGCTGAAGGACTAGCCCTACCTGATTTCTGACTTATTAGTATTCAAGACAGTGTGGTATTGGAGTAAAAATAGACAAATACATCATTGGAACAGAAGAGACAGGCCCACCCATATGTGGACAATAGATTTTCAACAGAGGTGAGAGACAACTCAGTGGAGAAAAGAGTCTTTTCAACAAATGGTGCTGGAACACCTGGATGTCCATATGCAAAAGTGTTTACTTTGACCCATCCCTTTTTCATATACAAAACTCAACTCAAAATGGATCCTACACATAAATGTAAAACCTAAAACTATAAACTTCTAAAAGGCAGGAGAAAATCTTTGTGACCATGGAGACAGACAAAGATTTCTTAAATATGATACCAAAAGCACAATCATAAATGGCAAAATTGATAAATGGGATTTCATCAAAATTAAAAGTGTTTCCTCTCTGAAGGACACTGTTAAGAATAACAAAACTAACATGTAGAAAATGGGGGGAAATATTTGCAAATCATATACCTGATAAAGGACTTGTTTCCAGAAATATAAAGAGCTCTCAAATGTTAATCATAAGAAAATGAAAAGTGCACTTAAATATGGGCAAAAGATTTGAAAAGATATTTCACCAAAGAAGATTTACTAATGGCTATTGACCACATTAAAAAAATTAAACATCAACATCATTTCTCATCAGAGAAATGCAACTAAAACCACAATGAGGTAGCGCTACATACTCATTAGAAGGTTAACATTATAAAGAATGGCCATACCAAGTGTTGGCAAGGATGTGGAGGATGTAGAAATGTTAAGTGATACAACCACTTTGGAAAACAGTTTGGATATTTCATAAAAAGTTAATCATACATACCTTATGATCCAACCATTCTACACTTAGTTACCTAAGAGAATTGAAAGTATGTATCCATACAAAGACTTTCCATGAATGTTCATAGCAAGTTTATTTAAAAGAGCCCAAAACTAGAAACAACCAAAATGCATATCAATAAGTGAATGAATAATCAAACTATAGTATATCCATACAATGGAAGAGTACTCAGCAATAATAAGGAATAAGCTATTGCTATCCACCACAACATTAGTGAACTTCAAAATAATCATGCTAAGTGAAAGAAGTCACACATAATTCCATTTATAAAAAATTTACATAAAATTCTAAGACATTCTAACTAATGTAAGTGAAAAAAGCAGATAAGTGGTTGCCTGGGTTTATGAAGGTGTGGGTGGTGGGAAGGGGCACATAGGAGAAAGTACGATGGGGTAAAAGAAACTTTGGGGAGTGATCATATGCTCATTATCTTCATTGTGGTGATGGTTTCCTGGGTGTATTCCCATGTCAAAACTTATCAAATTGTACATTTTAACTCTGTGCAGTTTATTGCATGTCAATTACACCTCAATGAGGCTGCTTTTTAAAAGTTTTAGCAAATCAGGAGGCATTTCAGGTACATCCCTTGAGTAATATCTTATGAGACAGACAGATGAATAGTTAGATACAGACAATAGATAGATAGATAGATTATTGATAGATGATGATGATGGTGATGATAGATGATAGATAGATAAGTAGATGATAAATAGAACAAAATAAAATTATATTTTAAAATGCTATTAAATGGTAGGAAATAACAATGATCAGTGTTTGGAAAGGAATCTTGAATTCTTAGGCAATCACTGAAGATTGAAAAAGAAAATATGAAGACAAGTTTGGTGACTGCTTGGAGACCCCATACTGATGAACAACTTATCGGAGGAAGCTTTGACTCCAGAGGTGCTCAGAAGGGCTTCAGAGAGCAATAGTTGATTTGAGCCAATCCTGCTCTTTCTGAGGGAGCTGCAAATTCCCCTAGATCCTCCTCATTGCCCTACAAGAGGGCAAAGGTGAGTTCCATGAACTTCACATCTATGTCAGGCCATAAGACACATCCATGCCAGCCCAGACCTACCAAACATTGAGACCAAGAATGCAGCTGAAATTCAGACACCTCTGAAGCAAATTGCAACTGAGTACTGGGGTCTGGGAGAAAGAGAGGGAAAAATACAGAAGAGTGGACATCATTTAAGAGTACATACTTAGGAGACTTGAGATCAGATCCTCCCTGCTCTGCCACTTTCCTGATAGATAACTTGAGCAAGTTACTTAAACTCTTTGGGTCTTACTTCTTCCTTTTGCTAAATGAGGTCAATAATAATTACTTTCCATTAAAATTGTCCGGAGGACTAAAATAAATGATTCATGTGAAGCTTTTAGCATAGTATCTAGCATTAGTTTAAGTGTGCATTTAAGTGTACACTAGTTTGAGTTACATTTAAAAAATATTGGTGAACTCTTTACTTCTGGAGGTATCTGCATCCAAGTCTAATCTTGGCCCAAGAGAGACTGCTCTAGACAGTTCCGAAATGAAGTTGTCCACTGATCAGCTGTGGGTCCCTCTACCCATTGGTGCACATAGGCTGTGGAACCTGGGACAATCACCATAATAACACTATTTATGAATTAATGTTTATGCCTATAGAACTTCACCCAGCACTTTCCCATCCTCCACGTGCACCAAGTTGTTGTGAGAACAAATGAAGTACACAGAAAATCTGGCCCAGAGTAAATGCTCAATAGTTGAGAAAGCAGGCTGATAGGCCCTAACTAATCTGAAGCCATAATAAGCTAAGAAGTGACAGACTGGACACTTTAGTGCCAAATTCTGAGCTCTTTCTACAATACAAATGTCTCTTACCAACTACTACAGAAGTTGATGTGTCAGGGAACATTGCATGGCAGCTAATATTTGAAAAATGGCCTCCAAGATGTACTCCGTGGAGTTGCTTCACCCCACTCTGCAGTTTTTAAGTGATTTGTGCAAAAACATGAACAAAGGCTGATGTGTGAATCTTGGCTGCCAGTGCAATTTTTCCCAATATCTTTTCCTAAACATGTCTATACAACTCTTTTCTAGAATTTTTGTTATATGTCCTTAAAATGAAAGTTCCTAGAGTTCAGAGCTGCTATCTATTTAATCTATGCACTTCATTTTCTCATACACAACTACATGCACACACACACACACATTGACACATGCTGCCACATTACACAGTGCTAGAGCATCAGGGCTATAAAATAAATGTTGTTGACTTCCTTCTACCTCTACAGATTGGACTTTTATCTTTTCTTTACTAGGTAAAAGGAAAAAGAACAGTGCAATAACAATAAATTCCAGATTGAGTGATTATATAGGGTGGGCAGAAGATCAAAGCTGGAGACTGTGTGCATGGCAATGAAAAGCTCAGGCTTGGCTGGGGTGGGAGCCCCACTGTAGCATTTGCTTGATGACCTTGGCACAATTAACTCAAAGTCTCAGATGCCTCATCTACCTATAAATCAGGAATAATAACAAAACACCTCACAGTGTTGTGGTGAGAATTAAATCAGGTAATTCCTGGAGCAAACATTACAATTCCTGGAAGGTGATAACTGCCTAATAAATCTTAGTTGCTATCTCTCATCGTCGTCATTATCATCACTAATTAAGTTATTATTATTCAGAACCCACAGAAACAATAAGAAGAGAATAAATGAAAATATAAACGATGGGATTCAGAAAATCTCTTTGGATCAAAACAGTAGGTGCATTGGTAGATAGCTTTTTGATTTGTTTCACTCATCAACTGTGCCAGCCAATGTCTTACATTCCACAGATGCTAGTGAATAAGACCGACATGGTCCCTGCCCATTCATGCACTGAATCCTCAAAAATATAGTCCTATGAATTAGGTGAACTCACTTGGCAGATAAGAAAACTGAGGACTGAAGAAGCTGGAACTTAAAGGTCGACACTGGAACCTAAGATTCATTCATTCATTCAACAAATATATATTGAGAGTCTTCTGCGTGTTAGGTGCTTTGTTAAGCACTGGGTGTACAGAAATGAATCTCACAGATAAAAGTGCTTCTTTTCATGTAGTTTACTTTCTAGTTGTGAGGACTAGATAATATCAAATATGTAAAACATAGTATATCAGATCATGACAAGTATTACATGATATAGTAAATCAGAAAGTGGAGGTGGGAAGTTTAGGTGCAATATTAATAAGGTTTTCTGGGAAAGTCTTCCCAAGTAGGTGATATTTGAGGAAAGACAAAGGATGGAGATACTAAGGAATGACATGTTTGATGAGGGTCCATCTAGGGCCTTCCAGAAGCCTTTGATCGGCTCAGGGATTTCACAACGGACTCCTTGATCTCCTTATTCCTCAGGCTGTAGATGAGGGGGTTCAACATTGGGGTCACCACTGTGTAGAGCACGGACACCACTTGGTCTGCCTCTGAGGACTGGCCCGAATTATCTCTCAGGTACATAAAGATGAAGGTCCCAAAGAAGAGAGTAACAGCAGTGAGGTGAGAGACGCAGGTAGAGAAGGTCTTGGCCTGGCCCCAGGCAGAGCAGACCTGCATGATGGCCACGATGACGAACAGGTAGGAAACCAAGATGACCGATATACAATCAGGCATGACAATAACGGCGAACACAATAATCACCACCTCCTCGGTGTAGCTTTCCCCACCAGCGAGTTTTAACAGAGGGGGTAGGTCACAGAAAAGAAAGTCGATCTCGTTGTTTCCACAAAAGAAGAGAGTGAAGGCAGTGACCGTTCGAATAAAGGCGCTGGAAAAACCAGCAACATAAGCCCCAGCTACCAAACCCAAGCGGGCCTTCTCGGTCATGATGGTGACCTAAAGCAGCGGTCGGCACACGGCCACGTAGCGGTCAGAGGCCATGATCGCCAAGAGGCAGCAGTCAATGGAAGCAAAGAAGGTGAAGAGGAAGAAGTGGGCGGCACAGCGCGCTTTGGAGATGACTCTGCCGTGTTCCAACAGCGCTGCCAGCATCTGGGGGACGATGGCGGAGGTCTAGCCGACGTCCCCGAAGGAAAGGTGGCTGAGGAAGAAGTACATGGGGGTGTGGAGCCGGCGATCTTTGCAGGTCAGGAAGATCATTCCCGAGTTCCCCAGCAGAGTGTGTATATAGAAACCCAAAAAGACCAGAAAGAGAGGAGACACCCCCCGCCCCCGGTATGTTCAGCGAACACAGTAAGGAAGAACTCTGTCACTACGGTGTAATTCCTCCCAGCCATCCATTCAGCGGTTGACCTGTGAAAGCTAAGACAAAAGCGCCCGATACCCGGATCCCTGAAGACAAATTCAAGTCATTTTATATTTTTAACCAATAATTTCATTATGACAATTTAATAAGGATACTTTACTTGTTTTACCACGGAAACCAAACACAATTTCTCCCACAATTTAGTCTGGGTACCCTTAGGCAAAACTGTAGCTAGTCTCTCTCAATATCTTGTTTTTCTCTTCTCTCTCCTTGTTCTTATTTTGTGGTATTGATCCTCCTCGGGAACTTAAAGTTCTTAGGTTTTCTGTTCTTTTGTTTTCTCTTTATTTATTTATTTATTTTTTTTTAGAAACCAACACAACATTGTAAAGCAGCTATACTCCAATAAAAATTTTAAAACAAAATAGGAAACAAAAGATCGAGTCATTTTAAAATAAAAGACTTTAAACTGAGTGTCTGATAGGTAGGCATTCGACTTCAACACACTTCGCAGCCTAATGTGGAAATGGACAAATATAGAGCTCAATACAAGATAAAAAGTGATGAATGCTTCCATTATACTAAGAACAGAGAGCAAGTGATTCTCTAACTTATAAGTCAGCTCTTGTATTTGCAACTCTGTCCCCAATTAGCTGTTTGATCTTCCACAAGGCACTTAACCTCTCTGAACCTCAATTTCCTCTTCTGCCAAAAGGGGATCATAATATCTGCCCTGCTTATAAGATAAGGTGAATGCATAGATTAAAACAGATGCAAAAGTGCATTGGAAAGCTAAAAGCACTCTAGTATATATGGTGGCTATTTAAAATTTTAAATGAACATTTTAAGGAAGGGTAATTTATATTCTATGAACAAAAAAAGCACAAACCAAAAAAAAAATCCATTAGCAATCAGCAATGGGCTCTGCTTATCGGAATATTTCTATTTTCAGTCTAACAACAGGCATATTTAACAAATAGCTGTTATCCTAATTAGAGTTAGCTGGCTTATTAAGGATTTTCTGTTTGTTTTTTGTAAGTACTCGCATTAACCTTGGAATCAAAAGAGCAAACATAAGCTCCTTTTAGCCCCTCTCAAAGCTCCATAAGCATTGTTTGGCTGTTCTCATAGTCCTTAATAAAAGCAGCAGTTTGATAATAAACAGCATCCAAATTTGAAAGCAGAAGTATTTCCGCAGTCTGTTGTTGTCTAAGCACTGTTGGAGGAATCTGGGTTGATGGAGTTGAAGGTTCTTAATAGAGTTCTAGAAAAGAGCTGTAAAGGAGGGCTTTGGTCATATCTGATTACCTGATATACCAGCAGCCAGACCAATACTAAGCTGACCCATTAGAAATAATAACAAAGAAGAGAAATTAGATTTGGAAGCATTAGCAGGACACGAACCATCCTCACCTGAATTCCACTTCACCAGTGTCTTCTTCCCTTGTTTAGTGTTTCCTCTGCCAGTGACCTGCCGATCCAGAGGAGACCTAGGTCGTAGCTCACTCACACTAGATATGTGACCCTGGGCAAGTCACTTTTCTTCTCTGAACTTCAATTACGTTGTCTTTGTTCCCTTTAAATAAACAACAATGCAGCGTGAGTCCATAATCATAGTAACTTGGTTGATAAAGGGTTGCTTCCAGAACCACTATGTCTTATTCTCACTTCATGGCGTTCCTCTCACCCTTGACAAAACAATACATTCCTGACGTTAGAATTGCCCAGGACTTTTTGCAGACTCAACCCAGGATAGCAGGGCTTGTGGACCAGCCTCTCTCCCTGAGCTTCTGATGCTGCACTAGACCTTCCTGGTGGTGCTTTTTGTAGTTGCTGTCCCAGCATCATGCCATAATTGGTTCCTGAGTAAGTCTCCAGGGAAAGGCAATTTATCTTCCTAACAAGGTGTCTAATATCTTTGAAGATTTCTCTTTAACTTCAAACTCTCAAAGCCCCATCCTACATCCTGCCACCAGGGTCTGATGAGGCTGGTTCCTACTGTTGCCTCATTCCTATTTTGTACCAAAAGGAATATATTCCTTGGAAGATTTCCTAAGTTCTTTCTATAGAGTAAAAAGTATATCGAGTCTCACATGCAACGTTGGGGCTTCGTGGCCACAGTACCCAGAGGCTTTTCAGTTAGCCCTTCCTTCTTAAATAAAAGTCTTTAACTGTCTGCTTAGAATTTAATCAGAAAGAGGCATTAAATTGTCTCCTTAGACCTGACAACCCATTCTCTCAGTAGTCCCTGTCAATTCGTTGTGTTCTCCCTGCCTTCTGGCAGATTCCAAGAGAGCAAATAACTCTGCAGTATACTACTCTTATTCAAACAGACCCTATATTGTCTTTTTCAATCAGGAGGAAACTTTTTAACTAATCCCAAGCTTTCTAACTACTAGCTTAATTTTTCCCACCACATTTTTCCTGTAACACAATTGACACAGGAACTATTTATTAACGATCCCCCTTTTAGAGGATCTATACATTTTCAGCTGGGGTTTTAATAACCAGACCAACCATCATTAAAGGGATCAAACATTTCTTATGAAAATTATAATATGTATGTTAAAGCATCCTGTCTTCTAGAATAAATATCATGTCTTCGAAGGTCTAAATGTTTTATTTTAATATAAGTGATCTTAAACTTAATATTCTTTGGCTGCCTTCACACTGAATTTCCATGTTTCACTTATCTGCTTCTTCTGATTTAAAATCCTGTTACTGGAATTCCAGGTGTGACACATCATTTTTGGCTGGCTGAGCTTGGAATCATCCTCTGTCTGTAGGATACTGTCACCCCCTTTATGCCCTCCCATGATGGTTTATATCATTCATACTCCTGGGATCTTGTTTTTTTGGTCATCCAAGGGACAGGTAGAAGAGGAGTTTGAGTTCTAAGAATAGGGATCACAGGAAAAGCAGAAAATGATGAGTAGGTGGGGCCTGTCCCCTCCCAGTACCTCGGATTTGATGGAGGTACCTACAGTCAGAGAAGTGAAGAGCAAGACCCAGCGGAATCCTGGGAAGCTTTGGATGCAGGCTGAGCTGTTGCAGAGCCCAGGGACCCAGTGCAGACTAGGATTCCCTCCTGCCCACTCCTGCATGGAACACAGCAATGCTCTGCCTCCCCAGGGTCAAAAGCTTTAAGAACCTAAAGAGTTGACATCTATGATTCAGATTCTGCAAATACCATTATGGGCAGAGGAAATGGTATAAATCACTAAGTGGATTCTCAGGCAAAGGATGTGACAAATGGAACAGGTGGGGAAGAAGAAAGAACAGGGCATATTTCCAGTGGTGACAGCAATTGACAGACATATTATTGTGAGCACATAGAGGTTCACGTGAGGCATCCCTGGAAACTACTACAGGAGTTTGAAGAATCCTTTGAGCAGGGTCAGCTTTATTAACTGGACTATCAAACTACTACCTTAATTTAATCATTAAAAATAAACATAACCTGCATTTCTCTAACAATTAGTGATATTGTGCATCTTTTCATGTGCCCGTTAGCCATCTGTATATCTTCTTTGAAAAAATGCCTATTCAGATTTTTTGCCCATTTTTTGATTGGGTTGTTTTTTTGACATGGAGTTATTTGAGCTGTTTGTATATTTTGGATATTAACCCCTTATCCATAATATCATTTGCAACTATCTTCTCCCATTCTATAGGTTGTCTTTTCATTTTTGTCAATGGTTTCCTTTGCTGTGCAAAAGTTTTTAAGTTTAATTAGGTCCCATTTGTTTATATTTGCTTTTATTTCTTTTGCCTTAGGAGACTGACCCAAGAAAATACTTCTGTGCTTTATGTCAAAGAGTGTTCTGCCTATGTTCTCTTCTTGGAGTTTTATGGTTTCCGTTCTTACACTTAGGTCTTTAAATCATTCTGAGTTTATTTCAACAATGAGCTATCACCTCACATCTGTCAGAATGGCTGTCATTAAAAAGTCTACAAATAACAAATGTTGGAGAGGATGTGGAGAAAAGGGAACCCTTGGGTGCAGCCATTATGGAAAACAATATGAAGGTTCCTCAAAAAACTAAAAATAGAGCCAACATATGATCCAGCAATTCCACTCCTGGGTATATATATCCAGAAAAAATGGAAATTCTCAAAAGAAGCGTGCACCCCAGTGTTCATAGCAGCACTGTTTATAATAGCCAAGACATGGAAGCAACCCAAGTGCCTTTAACAGATAGTGGGATTAAGAAGATATTCATATATATATATATATATATATATATATATAGGCACATAATTATATATAATGGAATATTACCTAGCCATAAAAAAGAAATACTGCCATTTGCAGCAACATGGATGGACCTATTATGCTTAGTGAAATAAGTCAGACAGAGAAAGACAAATACAGTGTGATATCACTTATATGTGGAATCTACAAAAATAATACAAATGAATGTATATGCAAAAGAGAAGCAGACTCACAGACATAGAAAACAAACCTATGTTTACCAAAGGGGGAGGGACAAATTAGGAGTATGGGATTAACATATTCAAACTACTATGTATATAGCTCAGGGAGATCAGCTCGGTGTTTTGTGACCCCCTAGAGGGGTGGGATAGGGAGGGTGGGAGGGAGACACAAGAGGGAGGAGATATGGGGATATATGTATATGTATAGCTGATTCACTCTGTTATAAAGCAGAAACTAACACACCATTGTAAAGCAATTATACTCCAATAAAGATGCTAAAAAAAAACAAGAAAACAAAAAATCTACTATGTATAAAACAATAAGCAACAAGGATTTACTATATAGTACAGGGAATTATAGCCATTAATCTTGTAATAAACTATACTGGAGTATAATCTGCAAAAATACTGAATCACTATGCTGTACACCTGACACTAACACAATGTTGCAAATCAACTATGGTTCAATTTTAAAACATTTTAAAAAATAAACATAACCTAAATACTGAATCCTAATTGATGACATCATTCTACATTATATCATGTAGAAGAATACTAATACTGATGTCTGCAACTTACTTTGAAATGCATCAAAAAATAAGGTGGATTTGTGGATGAACTGATGGATGTATAAATGAATAGATTGATTATAAATATGTGATAAAACAAAAAAAAATCTAAGTATTGGGTATAGGGAGTTCACTATGCATTATTTTCAACATTTCTGTATGATGGAAATCTTTCGTAGAAAATTTGCAAAAAAAAATGTAGTCTTGTAGTAAGGCGTGCCACATCAGAATTACACAGGATTAACTTCAGATTCTTTTGTCACTTGTCCTGGGAGTTAGAAATCTCACTCCAATCTCTTCTCAGGCTGCCTCTTTCTTCCCTTGTTTTCTGTCCTTGGAACTAAAAGTTCTGGTCCTTTTTTAATGCCTTATGCCATGACGTATTCATTTAAACATTGAGCGTGCTATAAATAATGAGTTCCCAGAATGCTGGCACTGCAGAGGAGATGAGTCTCGGGAATTTCTAAGGTTGAGCAAGGTTGGATGGCTAAGACAACCTGGCTCTGCTGAGAATGTTCCTCAGAGCCTCCGTCACTTCCTTGTTCCTCGGGCTGTAGATGAGAGGGTTCAACATGGGGGATCACTGTTATGTAAAACACAGACACCACCCGGTCCTCCTCCGAGGACTGGCCAGAGTTATCTCTCAGATACATGAAGATGAGGGTCCCAAAGAAGAGTGACACTGCAGTGAGGTGGGAGGTACACGTCCAGAAAGTCTTGGCCCGGCCGCCTGCAGAGGGAATCCTCATAACGGCCAAGACGATGATCAGGTAGGACACCGAAATCACCACGATGCAGGCAGGGATGACAAAAATGGCAAACACAATAATTACCACTTCCTGAGTGTAGATATCCCCACAGGTTATCTTTAAGAGAGGAGGGAGGTCACATAAAATGAAGTCAATCTCATGGGTTCCACAAAAGGAGAGCGTGAAAGCTGAGACCTTCCACACCAAGGCGCTGAAGACACCAGCAACGTAAGCCCCCCCAACACACACACACACACACACACAAAACCCAACCGGGCCTTCCTCCTCATGATAGTGACATAAAGCAGGGGTCGGCACACGGCCATGTAGAGGTCATTGGCCATGAGGGCCAGGAGGTAGCAGTCAATGGAGCCAAAGAAGGTGAAGAGAAAGAACTGGGCAGCACAGAGTGTGTAGGATAAAGTGGCCCTGGGCTCCAGCAACACAGCCATCATCAGAGGCACAGTGACGAACGAGTAGCAGGTGTCCAGGAGCAAGAGGTGACTCAGAAGGAAGTACATGGGGGTGTGGAGTCAGAGATCCAAGCGGATCAGGATAATCATGCCCAAGTTCCCCAACAGGGTGATGAGATAGATAAATAGAAACAGGAGGAAGAGAGGTAGTGCCCATTCAGGACAGTCAATGAATGCCATGAGGAGGAATTTGGTCACCAAGGTGAGGTTCTTCTCTGCCATGAAGCCAGAGGTACCTGAGAAGGCTAGGATGAGAAGCAAGTTAGGGAACTAGAAATAAGATTTAACTGTATTTCTAGGTTACATGTATTGAACAAGTGCTATGGACAAAATATGCCAGGGGCTATGTGGGGCTTCAGAGATGACTGGTCTTAACTCCTACTTCTAAGGGAGTTCTGTGACATGTCAAGAAAACTGATGCAGGTAAACATTTTCAGAATAAGAGTGCTTTTTCTCCCACTTTTTATGGCTAACTAGCTGTGTGAGCCCCTGCAGTCAGATAACCACACAATCGAACTTTCCCTATTGCTCCAATAGGGGCTGATACATGGGGTCCTGTCTACCATGGAAATATCCATCTCAGGACTCTGTCCCTTTTTCTCCATGACCATACCTCCTCCCTTATTTCAAACCCTCTTCATCTCTTGCCTGGATCAAAACAAGAGCCATATAACTAACAGCTCCCGCAGCCCTCAGTCTTGCTTCTTGCCAACTCTTTTTTTTTTTTTTAACACTTTAATTTTGTTGTTTATTTGTGCTTTTTATTGTGGGGTTTTAAAATTTTATTTATTTTTTTATACAGCAGGTTCTTATTAGTTACCTATTTTATACATATTAGGGAATATACATCAATCCCAATCTCCCAATTCATCCCACCACCACCCCTGCCCCCCGCCCCTGCTTTGCCCCTTGGTGCCCATACGTTTGTTCTCTTCATTGTGACCAGAGAGATATTTCTAAGACTTTCTCATCCCCCTATTAAAAATCCAGTCATGGCACCCCATCACGGATAGGATATTCTTTAGACTCCTCGGCGTGTCGGGGAAAGCCCTCCAGGGGGTCTCCCCCACTTACTTCCTCTTGTCCCTTTCTTAGGTCTCACTGCTTGCACCTTCAACCACACTTCTCTCCAGCCACGTAAATTGTTTACAGCTTCTCTAGTGCCCCACATTCATTCACATCCCTGTGCTTTCCGCAGGCCACCCCTTCTGCTGAAACACCTTGTCTTTCCCATCCTCAGGGTCCTGCCCAACTCCTATACCACCTTCAGACCTCAGCTCAGATCCTACGTCCCACAAGAAGTCTCTTTTGAGTCTGTCTTCCCTGGTCAGGGTATGTGCCTCTGGAGATCAGCACATTGTAAAGCCTCAATATGTTTTTGGGGAATAAATAAAGTTATCAAATGAGATATAAAGCATATTGCAAAGAGAAAGGCATTGTGCAAATCTTCAAGGGATTATGTTTATTTTTATGAAAATATTTAAAAACAGAAACTGTCTGAAGTCTTAAAAACCCAATAAAGTTGATGAATATTCACAGAGATCATAAGCCATCCTTGGACTTACCCTACAATTCTCAACGTAACAGTGCGCTTACTTGACAGAAAGCTGTTGTCTTAATTAGATCCCCTTAGTTTACCAAAAAATCAATTTTAAAAGAACAGATATTTTCTTTAATAACAGAGAACATACATACAGACACTATTCTAAGCGATTTATATGTTAAGTCATTTAATCCCCACATTCACTTCTTGAGGTAGGAACTTTTTTATCCCCATTTCACAGATGAGGCAACTGAGACAGAGTTTAAGTAGCTCAATCTTGTGCCCAAGATTGCACAGCTAGTAAATGGTGGAACTGCCGTGAAGAACAAAACTGTACACAGAAGCACTATTTATCTTAAAACAGGATTTTACATACATCACGTGTCTATTCCAATAGTCTAAGAGGACCCAGGAAATGTCTGCCTTTAAGTAGATGCATGAATACCAGCACTGCAGTCTATTCATATCCGAAGGCAGGTGGGGACTCTTGTGCTAATGGATAGAAAGTCCTTTGGCAGAGTTGCAGTGCAGGGGGGTAGAGAAGATATTTGATCATCTTTAAAGCATTAGACTTTGGCAGCTAGGCCAGTGTTGCACTGACATATTGGAGAAAATGATAAATAAAAGAAATTGGATCTGGTGATCTGAACTGAGCATGAACCAAGAGGACCAGAACAGTTTTCTCACCTGAATTCCACTTTACCTTTACCTGGCCAGTCCTCTTCACTCTTTGTCCACTATTTTTCCCTTGTCTCTAAAAAATCGTGTCTTTTCCACTGCTTGGAGAAGTATCCTAAGGGTCTGGGGAGAGACCACTGGGCTGGGTAGCAGGAGGTCTGGGTGGATATTGTCCTCCCAAATCTGCTCAGTTATGACACTGAGCAAGTTACTTAATCTCTCCAGGTGTTGGTGTCCTTCTCCCTCCCCCTACAATCTATACACACACACACACACACACACACACACACACACACACACATTAGTGAATCAACTTGGGGACAGTAATGTCACAGCTGCCTGAATGCCAGTCCCTGCATGTAGCACCCTCAAGTCCCTTGCCAGTTCTGATCGGTCAAGCACTTTCTTCTCTCTCTTCCCTTGATCTTTCTTTTTCCATGATTTGCTAAACCTGGTTAACATGCATTCCTCACTCAGGTTCTTGTTCACTCCCAGGCTAGGAGAGCAGAGATTGGAGAAAAGCCTCTTCGTATGGGCTCCCGAATCCAATGCAAATCCCTTTTGGCGAAGATACTAATAGTCTCTGAAAGTCTGAAGTCCCCAGTCAACGGCTGACGTGGTCTCTAAGGAAAGGCAATTGTTACTCACGTGGATTCTTAACAAGACTCCTGGACCCAGTCCCAGCTCCCAAAGCCCTTCAACACACCCACTAAGTGGGGTCTAAAAAGCCTAAATCCCAGTTCTACACAGTCCGTCGATGAGTGAGATGTCTCTGGCTTTAACTTCTCTGTCAGAACAATGTCAGAAACTGTGCCTTCCTCAGTGTGGCCACATCCTGGAAGGAATAAGGGTGCTTTGTGAACGCAAGGCTTTGGTCACGTTATTCAGAAGGACACAATGGAGACTCTACACAGAGACCTCAACAAGACACATCATGTCTTCTAAGTTTGCCCTCTCTGGAAGTCAGGTGTTTCACTGTCTCCTCTCCCACTTTCTTTCTTCCCCCCCACCCCCGCTTTAAAAGCAAATGAAATCACAGGGAAAACAAAAGCCTGGGATGTTGCTCAGAGGAGAAACTGGCATATCCTTTTTGTTGGCATGGCCTTTGCCATCTCTCTGCATCTTTAACAGGGCAGTATTTCTTTAGCCCCAAATTCAGAGGCATTTTGTTAAGCCATTGAATTTCAAGATGGCTCAGTTCAGAAAAGGAAATAAGGAAGATGGGGAAGAACAGAATAATTATAGAATAATTGTTCTCTTGGACAATTATGCAAACCAAGAGAAAATGAGACCATATCGGTCACTGATTCATCACAGTCCTGAGCATTCTAAATGAAGAGCAGGAGATGCAAAACGAAACAAATCCCTGTAAAAGAGAAAACACAATGCTTGTCTACAAGGACTATGCAACCTAGCAGGTTACGTAATTATTCATCCTACAGATAACAGGTACTAAGCTCATAAGTGAGGTGTAGGCCAGGTGCCACAGGGAGTCAGTGTAAGGCAAGATTACTTATAGATGGGGTAGATCAGGGAAGGCTTCCCAGTGGACGTGGACTTTAGCAGGCAGTTTGGATGGAAGTGAGGGGTGGGAGAATGATGGTCAAAACTCTTCAGGCAAGGAGAGCAGCGTGAGCAAATTCACAGGGACAGGAAAGCCCAGGGACTAGTCCTGGGGCAATGAGTGGGGCTTTGGCCACAGTACAGGATGGTGTTAGGCAAGTCCAGGATTAGGGTGAGGTGAGTGAGGCACTCACCTCGGATGCAAAAGTTAAGGTGGCACCAAAACCTTTAGTAAACAAGGTAAATAGTCATATAATATTATCGAAAATAAAAATCAACACAAAGATCTCTATGATGAATAAAATATCAAAATTTTCAGAACAATTTTTTTTTTTTAGATTCCATATATATGTGTTAGCATACGGTATTTGTTTTTCTCTTTCTGACTTACCTAGGGGCAGGACAAGAATAAAGACGCAGACGTAGAGAATGGACTTGAGGACACAGGGAGGGGGAAGGGTGAGTTGGGATGAATTGAGAGAGTGGCATGGACATATATACACTACCAAATGTAAAATAGAGAGCTAGTGGGAAGCAGCCGCATAGCACAGGGAGATCAGCTCAGTGCTTTGTGACCACCTAGAGGGGTGGGATAGGGTGGGAGGGAGGAGGTGCAAGAGGGAGGAGATATGGGGATATATGTATACATATAGCTGACTCACTTTGGTATACAGCAGAAACTAACACACCATTGTAAAGCAATTATACCCCAATAAAGATGTTAAAAATAATAATAATAATAATAATAAAATAAAACAAATCGAATGAAAATACAGGTACAGAATAAAAATATATATATATATCAAAATTTTAAATAAAGAGCACCGGTATTACTGATTTTCCTTTTGCCTCAGTCTCCGTTACGGTACAGCATAGCGCTGGTACCCTATACTTGAAAAAGGAGGGTGAGACCAACAGCTTCCAGGGCACAGGCTTAACAAGTGCCTTTTAATGGACATTCCATTTCTTCCTTCTCTACCCTCCACTTAGGAAAAGAAAGTGTAGGAAAGTCAACCTAATAAGATCTAATACTTGCAGAGTAGCTTTAACCATTTCCAAGTACTCTCTTCATCTTCACAAGACCCCTGTGGGATTGAGAGAGATAACAAATTCCTCCTCTGTACTGATGAGGAAACATGGCAAACAGAGGCCCAAGGTCATGTAGTTACCTGGTGAGTGTACTAGAAATTGTGTCAGCCCTGGTTGCTAATGGACTCTGCCTAAGCCACAGGCCCTACGGCCCAAGAGGACATATTTTCATGACCACACACACATCCACATCCATGCCCAGAGCTCACTGGGTGAAGAGGTGAGTCCTCTGGGCTATGCTGTATTAACAAATTACCTTAAAACCACAGTGACTTAACACAATAAATTTAAATTTACCCATGGAAACGCCAGTGTGGGGTAGGTAGTCCTCCTCTGTCTTGCAGCTAAGCCATTTCGTGCAGGGGAGGACAGGGACAGATCAAGCAGGATGTCACTAAGGACCAGGCCTGGTCTGCCTCCCTCCCACCTACATCACAGTGACCTGAATCCAGTCACAGGGGTTCAACATTACTGCCTACATAACCTAGAAGATGTAGGGAAGCACACAGATATTTGTGCAAACAAATATTTGGGCTGAAATCTCTGCCACACCCCTCACCTTCTGTGCATCCTTTGTGCAGGAGAAAGTCTAGGACCCACCCCAGAATTTCCAAGGACAATCAAGGGCTCACTCTTGCGTTTGCGTGGCTCTGTTTTCCTGCTTCCGCTAAAGCGTTATTTACACTCGTGCCCACTTCCCAATACTTCTCACCCTTTCCAGTACCACATCATGCCAAGCATGAAGCATGGCCTTTTGTCTTTATCCTTCACTCTCTAAAGCAAAATTAACACAGTGAGTTTGTTTGGGTAGCCGACTTTTAATAAAAATATTGTAGAGAACTTAAGAGGTTCATAGTACTACACAGATTAGGGAGAAAATTAGAATTGAATGATTGATGTCATTGTGCTACAAATTCCCCAGCCATTTCCATCACAAGGAATTTGTCACGGGCTGCTCCTCACCTCCACCTTAAGCCTGCCTGCTGCTATATGACCCGTATCTTTCTCTGCTGAGATCATCTTTTATTTATATTTCTCTTCTCCCAATTCCCCAATCTTCCAAATCCCTATCTAGTCCAATCTACTGCGAGAAGACTCAAAATTCTTTGTGTATTGTTATGCATGATAATCTGAATCTTTAATACCCAAATACCTTCCATTTAGATCATACATTAGAGGTTCTTAAATTCCATAATCCAGATGCCCTTTAAGATGTTTTCCTCAACAAAGGGAAACGTCTCTCTTCAATAGAAAAAAATTAGGTCAAACTCCAGCTAGCATTTAATTTTTTTTTTTTTTTTTACTTTTAACATACAAAATAATGATTTAGTGCTCCAAGATGCCTTAGAAACTGGGTTAAATAACGAAAACTGTCTTTACTAAATAATTTCTCAGAGACTTTCGTGTGATAATATACTTTATAAATCTCCAAAATGAAGTAGGTATTGTGCAGCAATTCTCAAAAGTATTTGACAATGGAATGTTTACTAAGCTACTCTTGTGTACAAACACCCACAAATTCAGTGACATACAAGAATAAGCATTTACTCTCATATTCATAGGTTCCAGGATTTGGCTTATCAAGGCTGGGCTGGGCTAGCTTAGCCAAGCTGCAGCTTGGTTCCTGATTTGTTTCACATGTCTCTCACCATCTTTGGGTCAGCAAGCTACCCAAGACATGTTCTTCTAACAGTGGCAGAGGCCCAAGTGAGCAAAGTTCCATTATCAAAACACATTCAAGTCTTTGCTTACATCCAGTCTGCATGTCTGTCAGCCAAAGAAAGTCACATGGTCAAGCTCAACAACCTGGAGCAGGAGAGTATATTCTATTCACAGTGGAAGAGGAGTTTTCAGAACACTTTTCCCTATCATCCATAAATACTCAAGTCCTACCACCGAACCACATGCAAAATACATTCATCACCACCTAAGACCACCCACACACACAAGCCTCTACAAATTACAAGTCATGCCTTGGTATCCGTGGGGGATTGCTTCAAGGACCTGCCCCGAATACCAAAATCCGCAAACACTCGAGTCCCATAGTTGGCTCTCTGTATTAGTGATTCCATACTCATGGTCCCACAGTCATGAATTCAGCCAAACATGGATCCTGTAGTACTGTAGTATTTATTGAAAAATAGTCACATATAAGTGGACCCCTGCAATTCAAACCTGTGTTGTTCAAGGGTCAGCTGTACATCTTTGGGATCAAAGTTTAGGATGTTGTGATCTTGATCAGCCCAGATGCAGCTCCCCTTGGTCTAAAGAATAATGAACTAAAAGGACAAGTTATCTGCCTGCTCTACAAACACCCAACATACATTGGTGAACCATACAGGATAACCACCGTAAACATACCCATTAGAAAAAAGGAAGGATGGTAGGCACATGGCAGGTACTGGTCCATAGAAATTCTGAGATCCTACTGGGCAAATATTGCCATGTTCCCCTACCCTGGGGTATGAAATGTGCCTTGTTAGGCCATGAACCTTCTCCTTGGTGGAGATAGGGCACCCCAGGTGGGTGTCTCTCAGGGCTGTTAGGAAATATCATGACCATTGATCTTTCTCATACCCCAAAGTACTTTAATCCTAAATATAGATAGCTTCTATTTTAGCTTTTTCTCTTTCAGTTGGTATTCTCTAACCACTTAGAGTTTACCAGAGAGAGGACATGGTAAATTTTGGTTAAGAGTATGGATCCTGGTATCAGACCATCTGAGTTAGAATCCTGGCTCCTTCACGTTCTACCTGTGTGATCTTGGGAAATATGCATAATCTCAGTGTGATTCAACTACCTCATCTGTGAATTGGGAATAATAGTACCAACTGCATAAAGTTATGGAGCAAATCAAATGAAAGTGACATGAGTGAGAGAAATAAAGCCACTCTTCAGTAAGGTATCCTGATCTTCACTATCAGAAGAGTGTTTCCCAGACCTCTTCCCAAATTCAACCTTTCTTCCTACTTCCTGTCTGAATCTTTACACATTCAATGACATTGCAGAGTTCCCACGAACTGGTTACTTTAAGATAGTAGTAAACTTTCTATCTGGGTTTTAATGAATGTAAAACTCACTAATAATAATTGTGAAGCCACAGAAATAGCCAACATCCCTGAGGGACCATGAAGTACCATGCAAAGCACTTTACATGTAACTTCTCACTTAAAAATAAAATTATAAAGCACTCAGACAAAATGTAACATTTCTAATCATATAAGGAAATATCCTCATAGATGCTACAGCAATCTTTGGTTGGTAGTTCTCGTAAATTCATTATGCAATTGTCATCTCATCATCTCCCTATCCCATTTTGCTCTCTCTACTCTAGCTCAATATTAATGTTACTGCTGATATCAACCTTCCCTGTTGTTACCATTACACAATTTAATTTAAAATCTTTATCAATATTTCTTCCCATTAAAATATGGAATTTCTTTGCTGACATTCTGCCTCTGTCTTTCATTGCTTTCCCTGGAGGCAGGCTTTATGGGAAACTCCTTACTGGAAGATACTCTACCTCTGGGGGGCTGGTTCCATGCCTCCTGTGCTGCAACCACTTACAAATGATAACGATAGCCCAGATGATTAGTACAACAGAGGAGGTGTTTGATGAGCATTTTGCAGAACTATGAAGATAATTAGTACAACTTGGCTTTATTAAGAGGTTTCCTCAGGGCCTCCTTCATGTCCTTGTTCCCCAGGCTATAAAATCAGAAAGTGCAGCCCGGAGCTTACAATTGTGTAGAACTTGGTCCCAGCCTTTTCCCCTTCCAGAGACTTTCCTAAGTCATTGCGTACATAAAATAAAGCTCAAGTCACAACGATCAGCCCTACTGTAGTTATGTAAGAGGCAAAGGTAGAGCAGGTCTTTGCCTGGTGACCTGATTTGCAGATGTTTAGATGGACTTGTCAATGAACAGCTAAGTGAACAGGATCATGGCTAGTCTGGTCAGAATCATATAGAAAGCAAATCATATATAGTAACAGAAATCATATAGAGAAAAATTATATATAGCAGCAGCTGCTAGAGGAAGCTATCTCCCAGGTCTGTGCCAATAGCAATGGGCGGTCACAGAAAATAAAATCAATTTATAAGGGCCATAGAGGGAGATAAAGAAGGTGAAATGCGTAGATAGAATTGCATTTGTCAAACCCTCTAAAATACGCCATCACCAGCTTCTGCTATACCTCCTGAGAGTCATGATGGTGGCAAAAAGCAGAGGTCAACAGTGGCCACAAAATAATCGTAAATACATCTGAAAATCTAACTAATATTTCCAAAGATGAGGTCCTAAGTTCAGTCAAGTAATATTTTGGGATTTTAAGCACTGGATTTTACATCAATTCCCACTGTAAAAATTGAATAAACAGAAACCTCAATTAAATAGAGTTGAGAGACCAGAAGGGGGAGCTCTCATGCCCTGTGGTGACAGCAGAGCCCAGCAGGAAGAAGAATGATGCCTCCTTCCTGGAATTTACTATAGTCATTCAGACTTATCAACCTCATTTCTCTGACTCATATCTGCTAGCTCATATGCTTGTCGGTGAAGGCCAGGCTCAACATTGGATGAAAACTGCTAATAGGGAAAATCCTAAAAAGTCTCTAGAATTTCACCTGGGAGACCAGCCCACTAACTTATTATATGAACAGGCTTAGGCAATCCCTAGGGGGCTTTGTCAAGCAATTCCTGGGCTTTTCCGAAGCCTGTTGATTGGAACAAAATTCAGGCTTGTGTTCACAAAAAATCTGATGAACATTTACATGGTTATTACAATTAACTTCAGATTATATTTAAAGAAAGTTCTGGTCTTCCTTCAGATGTTGATTCCACCTGAGTAGCGTTTAACTCTATGTCTATTAATGGGCTGAACCAGGACCTTCCCCTTCTAGTAAAAAGGACCAGGATGGAATGGGAAACTATATGCACTCCAGATTTAGTTAATCTGGCAAACCAGCTCTCTCATACTCTAGATGAGTCATCTCAAAAGAAGACCAATAAAATTCTTAATCTTCAACTCCAGTGAAGGAAGGCTCCTAAATAAAACCAAAACTCTCTTAGTTTCTGCTATTGCATAGAGTCAGGACACTGGAAAAAGAATGGTACAAATTTAAGTGCTCAGGCACCTTCAACCCTCTCACCAGCCTTTCCGACGTTCTCCCAGTTCTCCATGATGAGGTTCCAAGGATTACAGGGGCTCTTCCCAATCCTCCCTCTTAATTGTCTTGGAGAACATTTCTCCCGATTGGAGATGAATCTCTTCCGATCCTAATTGACACCAGAGCCACACTCTCAGTGCTCAAGCCAGCTGTTGTAAAGCAGCCCCTGCCTCGAATAGTGGAGATCTTCAATGAACCTCAAAATGTTCCTGTCTCTGAACCTATCCACTTTTGTTTAGGCCCTTTGAGTGGTACCCACCATCTCCCCCTTAGTTCCTCCACCTCTATCCATTTATTAGGCCGAGACTTCTTAAAGAAGTATCATGTCAGAATTTCTTTCTCCCAAAGGGGGAAAATAATTCTACAATTTGACAGTAGTCATCAAAGTAACCAACCAGGTGAATTAAATGATACTTTGACATCTTTTATTTGTTGTGTTTCTGACAACACTAGAGCTGATTCTGTAAACACTGATCATTTGTCCCTATTAAATCAGCTACCTCTTTCCTTAAGAGCAAAATCTCCAACTGATGTTGGCAAAATTCACAGCACGCCTCCCATCAAAATTCAAATAGACCCCTCAGTCTTCCCAGAATTAACCATACCCTACAAGTAAAGGAGCCCTTCAAGGCATAAATCCCATAATAGAAGATCCCAAGGCTTGAAGCCTTTTTATCCCTTGTACTAGTATACTTTTATCCCTCTGTATCCCTTGTACTAGTCCCTGTAACACTCGCATTTTACTGGTGAGAAAGCCTAAGGGCTGAGTTTTGGTCCTGGGCAAACCTGGAGGTTTGTCCAGGACCTTAAAGCAATAAACAATATTGTCAATGGAATATTACTCAGTCATAAAAAGGAATGAAATTGGGTCATTTGCAGAGACTAGGATGGACCTAGAGACTGTTATACAGAGTGAAGTAAGTCAGAAAGAGAAAAACAAATATCACATATTAACATATATATGTGGAATCTGAAAAAATTGGTATAGACGATCTTATTTACAAAACAGAAATAGAGACACAGACATAGAGAACAAACGTATGGATGCCAAGGGGGAAGGGGGTGGGTGGGATGAATTAGGAGATTGGGATTGACATATATACACGATTGATACTATGTATAAAATAGATAACTAATGAGAACCTATTGTATAGCTCAGGGAACTCTACTCAGTGCTCTGTGGTGACCTAAATGGGAAGGAAATCCAAAAAAGAGGGAATATATGTATATGTATAGCTGATTCGCTTTGCTGTACAGTAGAAACTAACACAATATTGTAAAGCAACTATACTCCAATAAAATTTTTTTTTTAAAAAAGAGCTGAGAATCTAAAAAAAAAAAAAAAACATTGCTATCCCTCAACACCTTGTTTTTCCTACCCTCATATGTTACTAACATCCATTCCCACTGGAAGTAAATTCTTTACTGTAATTGTCTTATGCAGTGCATTCTTCAGTACTCCAGTTCATGAAGCTAGAAAATACCTTTCTGCCTTCACTTGAGGAGAAAAACAATTCACCTGGACAGTAATGCCTCAGGGTTATACTGAAAGTCCTTTTTATTTTTGCAAATCCTAAAGGCTGATTTGGACGATATAAAGTTCCCTAGAGGTTCTACTTTGTTGCAATATGTGGATGATTTGCTTCTCTGCTCTCAGTAACCAGGCGTCCTGGCAGGAAGTCAGTATGCACTTAGTTTTAAAGGGATAGAAGGTCTCCAAAGAAAAATTGCAGTTTGCCCGAACCCAAGTTCAACATTTAGGGCATCTGATATCAGAACAAGGGCTACATCTAGATCCAGATAGACTTCATGGTGTCCCAAGTTTCCCAAAACCCAAAACTAAACACTAACTCTGAGGTTTTCTCAGCTGGTTTGTTATTGCTGAAATTGGATTACAATTTCTCTTTTATGGCCAAACCTCTATGTGTTTTATTCAATAAAAACAACCCTGACTCAATTTTATGAGAAGAACTGAATGATATAGCCTTCAAGGCCTTAAGGCCTTAAAGGAAAGTCTGATGAACCCACCTGCCTTTGGGCATCCCAATTATCAGATTTCCTTTTTCCTTTTTTTTAATATGAAAAGGAAAGAAATGCCCTTGGGGTACTCACCCAAGAAAACAGGGACCACCCTTGACCCCTAGGGCATTATAGCCAGCAAATGGACCCAGGGGCCAGGGATATGACCCTTCCCTTAGAGCCACTAAAGCCACTGCCCTTCCGATTGAGGACACTGAGAAAATCATGTGGATTCTCTGTTAACCATTTTTGCACCTCATGCAGTAGAATCTCTCCTGAATTCTCACCACACCCAACATTTTTCAGCCATCCATCTCACGTCTATGAAGTCCTTTCATTAACTGCCCCTCACATAATTCCTTTATGTTTTAATAATCTTAACCTGACTACTCTCCTCCCCTTTGACACTGACAGAGTACAATACCTATGATTGCCTAACACTGACGGACCACCTCCTGACTCCTCATGATGGAGTAACATTGACTTGCCATGGTTCACTGATGGTTCTTATTTCAAAGGTGACAACAGCAAATATTGTGCTGGATATGCTATTACAACTCTTTTTGATATTGTTGAAGCAGCATATTTATCTATGGCTATTTCAGCCCAACAGACCAAATTATATGCTCTTATACAGACCTGTACTTTAGCCAAGGACAAAACTGCCAATATTTATATTGACAGTAAATATACTTTTGGAGTAGCTCATGATTTTGGAATGTTGTGGAAGCAACATGGCTTCCTTACTTCCAGTGGAAATACAATTAAAATTGGCCCCTATGTTCAGGAATTATTGAATGCAATGTTTTTACCTGCCACTTTAGCTATTATTAAGATTCTGGGGCATTCTAAACTCTACTCTCTGGAAGTGAGCTGCTATTTCAGTAAGGAATGCTGCCCTTAAAGGGACCAATAGGAGCCAAACTCCATCATGGTCCAAAGAGTTATTCCACCAAATGATAGTTTAGAAAAACTGGCTAGACATGCTCAAAAATTGGCCTCAAAAAAGGAAAAACAAAACTGGAAATTTAACTGTTGGTTTGATAAAAAGAGAAAGCTGTGGTTTAGACCAAATAACAATCAAGTCCTACCGGGCACTCTAAAGTTCCCAATCCTCACCACTGTACATGCATTAAACCACTGGCCTACTGACAAAATGATAGTCTTCATGAATCAGAATCAGTGGGGAAATATTAGCAAAGCCCGCATAGTGTTTACCTCACTTGTCCCACTTGTCCAAAGTACAACCCAGGAAGCCTGTTCATACTGCTTCTGGACTTTTTTAACCTCCTAACAGACCATTCAAGTCCTGACAAATGGATTTCACACAACTTCCTCTGAATAATAGATATAAATATGTTTTATACATGGTCTGCATGTTTTCACACTGAACAGAAGCTTTTCATTGCAGACAAGCTACCGTCTCTTCTGTGGCTAAAGTTCTTTTTGGAAAAGATCATCTCTACATGGTGAAGTCCTCTTGAACTTCACAGTGATTGAGGAACCCATGATAGTAGCCAAGTGCTTTAAAAGTCTGTGCTGTTTGGCCAGTTTTACAACATTTTCACTCACCACTCTCAATCCTCTGGTTTAGGTGAACACACAAATGGCATTAGTAAGACTCAGTTGGCAAAATTTGTAGAGGTCCTCCAAATTACTTGGCCAAAAGCGTTGCTGTTGGTCCTTCTAAATCTTATATCTACCTCTTTAGGAACTCATAAACTCTCACCCTTTGAGATAGCCATGGGATGCCCAATGTACTTGGCTCCTGATTCTTTTGACCCACAACAGATAAAAGGAGAGATAGTCTATTATGGCAAAGGCCTAATTGCTTCTATTAAAAATAACTATGCTTTGGTAGAGCAATTTTTTACAATGCGACCTTGGGAGAAAAAGACCTTAAGCATCGTACCTTGCAACCTGGAGATTTTGTCTACTGTAGAAGACACCTCCAGAAAAGTTCTCTTCAACCTCATTGGAAAGGCCCCTATCAGGCACTGCTAACCAACTCTTGTGTCACCAAGCTCCAAGGAACTGACCCTGGGATTCATGTGACATACCTAAAGAAAGCACCAAACACTGACTGGACCTGCATATCATCTGGTGACCTAAAAGTGAAGATTTTCTGGAATTGAAGCAGATCAACATCTGATGAGACAGCTTTCCCATGATATTCAAACCAGGCCTGTTGGAAGTTTCTTGCCAAAACTTTGATGATGACATAATGCTTCAGATGATCTCCCATGTCTGTGATTTTGATAACACATAAACTTCAGATAAAAAGTACCTGAGAGGGCTTCCCTGGTGGCGCAGTGGTTAAGAATCCGCCTGCCAATGCAGGGGACACAGGTTTGAGCCCTGGTCCGGGAAGATCCCACATGCCGCGGAGCAACTAAGCCTGTGCACCACAACTACTGAGCCTGTGCTCTAGAGCCCGTGAGCCACAACTACTGAAGCCTGCCTGCCTAGAGCCCATGCTCTGCAACAAGAGAAGCCACAGCAATGAGAAGTCCTCGCACCACAACAAAGAGTAGCCCCCACTCGCCGCAACTAGAGAAAGCCCACTCGCAGCAACGAAGACCCAACGCAGCCAAAAATATAAATAAATAAGTTTATCAAAAAAAAAAAAAAAGTACCTGAGAGTTCTCCCTCCTACCCCTCCCTGTTACCCAAATGTAACCTTAATAGATTTCCAATCTGTGCATTTTCCCTCCAACATACGATACTACACCCAGGAAAGATCTTTCCTGACACTGGGGGGGCGGGGGTGGGGAAGCCTCTGAAACTAGAAAACCTGACTCTTGATCAGTGATATTTTCAGAGAAAGACCTTGATCAAAAGGGGGAAAGGAGAAAAATTAATAAACAGAAACTTCAATTAAATAGAGTTGGGAGACCAGAAGGGGGAGCTCTCACATCCTGTAACAATAGCAGAGCCCAACAGGAAGAATAAAGACCCCTCTTCTTTCCTAGCAAGGACTCAGCCAATGAAAAGTCATGGACTCTTTGTTTACTATAACCCTCCCAACTCCCTCTTCCCCTCTATAAAAGCATTCTCCTCATCATGTGGGAACTTGCACACACTCACCATGGTTGCAGACCCCAAATTGCTATTCTCTGCTGATCCCAAATAAATCCACCTTTGCTGGAGAAATATCTGGCAGTCTATTTTTTTCAGGCTAGCACCACCATCCAATACCTTGTGTTCCTTATAGCCCTGTTTTACCTCCATGATTCAGGAAGCAGTGATTACTTGTCATGCACTTTCCCTTCAGGAGTGGGCCTGATACATCCTGAACAAAAGGAACCAATTGAATGTCTAAAAATAGATTTTTTGGTCCTCTCCCATTCATCGCCACAAAGTGCGCCTTGAAGGCTCCAGAGTGCCTTGTTTCCCTTTGTGGGAAGCCCCATATTTCACCTACTCAGACCAGGCCCCCGGAGCGTCTCCTGTGGTGTTCACAAGAAGAAAGCGTTTCCTGATTGAGGGACTTGGTGAGGAAGCCAGAAAAAAAAAAAACAAACAAAGATTTTTTTTAATACATTAAAGAAAAAATAGTCTTGACATTAAAGCTTTTAATTGTAAGAAAGACTGTGTTAAAAAAAAATGTTTTCCTTGGAATTCCTCAAGATGGATCTTTTAATGTAAAGAGCAATCCTGGAAGTCAGGAAGCAGAGAGTTTATACCATGTGCCTAAAATTCACACTATGATAGTCATTTTCTTACTTAAAAGGGAAAAAAGACTGTAATGTAAGCTCTGACAGTTGGCTTTTCTTTTTGTAATGCAAGTATCTGACTTTAAGCTTTGATTGCTGAGGGATCTACTTCAAAGATTCATCAGCTTCAATACTACAATGAAGGCTATCTGGAATAAATACATTGCCCCCCACCTCATGAGCCTCCTTTGTTTTAGAGATTCTAAATGTTGGTGTGGTCATTTGGGCCAATGTTTTTTCCTCCTCTATATCTTTTTTCTCTCTTCCCATGCTTTAAATTCCCACTATTATGTTTCAAATTCCCACTATTATGTTTCAAATTCACTAATAAAGAGCAATCCAGGGAAACCTTAGACCCCCACCCTCAACCTCAATAAAAGCAGATCCCCAGGCCTGTGCTCAAGCTCTCTCTCTGTCTCTACTGGAGGCTTCGCTGTGTGCCCTCTGGCATGCCTTGTACACTCCAGGGCTTGTAAATAATAGACTGTTTTTGTCTTCAAAGTTTCCTAATGGTTATTGCTAGAGGGTGTCTTGCCATCATAATAAGAACCACAAGGGTTCATCCAGTTGTAACAATTGTTTGCAAAGGGGAACATCAGTGGGAAATTCACCGGGCCCCCAGGCATTTCTAGGGATAGCATTACTATCAATAGGCTGAGACCAGCACAAAACAAAGATATTATCAATAAGCAAAGGAGAATAAACTCAGAGTATATCCTGATTAGATTATAGATGTTGTCTGGATCTTAAGAAGGGCCCCAGGCCCCAATACCCTCCAACCCCAGATGAGTCCCAGAGGGGGTCACTATAGGTGATAAAAGTCGCCACCTCATTTTGTAGAAGAATCTGGAAGAGAAGATACCTGTGCCTCACTTCCTAGGGTAATGGCAAGGCTTCTAGGGATTTTCTATATCCAACATGGCAGCAGAACAACATGCCAGCAATGGCTGATGGAGGCAGAGGGACCAAGAGTGACTTCACAGAATCCTGACACTAATTTCATTCTTTTACATGTAGCTGTCCAGTTTTCCCAGCACCACTTATTGAAGAGGTTGTCTTTTCTCCACTGTATATTCTTGCCTCCTTTATCAAAGATAAGGTGACCAGGGCTTCCCTGGTGGCACAGTGGTTAAGAATCTGCCTGAGAATGCAGGGGAAACAGGTTTGAGCCATGGTCCAGGAAGATCCCACATGTCACAGAGCAACTAAGCCTGTGCGCCAAAACTACTGAGCCCGTGTGCCATGACTACTGAAGCCCACATGCCTAGAGACCATGCTCCGCAACAAGAGAAGCCACTGCAATGAGAAGCCTGTGCACCACAACGAAGAGTAGCCCCCGCTCGCCGCAACTAGAGATAGCAACAAAGACCCATTGCAGCCAAAAACAAATAATAATATAAAATAAATTAATTTTTTAAAAAAAGATAAGGTGACCATATGTGCGTGGGTTTATCTCTGGGCTTTCAATCCTGTTCCATTGATCTATATTTCTGTTTTTGTGACAGTACCATACTGTCTTCTTTACTGTAGCTTTGTAGTATAGTCTGAAGTCAGGGAGCCTGATTCCTCCACATCCACTTTTCTTTCTCAAGATTACTTTGGCTATTCGGGGTCTTTTGTGTTTCCATACAAACTGTGAAATTTTTTTTCTAGTTCTGTAAAAAATGCGATTAGTGGTTTGCTACGGATTGCATTGAATCTGTAGATTGCTTTGGGGAGTATAGTCATTTTCACAATGCTGATTCTTCCAATCCAAGAACATGGTATATCTCTCCATCTGTTTGTATCATCTTTAATTCCTTTCATCAGTGTCTTATAATTTTCTGCATACAGGTCTTTTGTCTTCTTAGGTAGGTTTATTCCAAAGTATTTTATTCTTTTTGTTGCAAAGGTAAATGGGAGTGTTTCCTTAATTTCTCTTTCAGATTTTTCATCATTAGTGTATAGGAATGCAAGAGATTTCTGTGTATTAATTTTGTATCCTGCTAGTTTACCAAATTCATTGATTAGCTTTAGTAGTTTTCTGGTAGCATCTTTAGGATTCTCTATGTATAGTATCATGTCATCTGCAAACAGTGACAGTTTTACTTCTTTTCCAGTTTGGATTCCTTTTATTTCTTTTTCTTCTCTGATTGCTGTGGCTAAAACTTCCAAAACTATGTTGAATAATAGTTGTGAGAGTGGGCAACCTTATCTTGTTCTTGATCTTAGTGGAAATGGTTTCAGTTTTTCACCATTGAGGATGATGTTGGCTGTGAGTTTGTCATATATGGCCTTTATTATGTTGAGGTAAGTTCCCTCTATGCATACTTTCTGGAGAGTTTTTATCATAAATGGGTGTTGAATTTTGTTGAAAGCTTTTTCTGCATCTGTTGAGATGATCATATGGTTTTTCTCCTTCAATTTGTTAATATGGTTTATCACATTGATTGATTTGCGTATATTGCAGAACCCTTCCATTCCTAGGATAAACCCCACTTGATCAGGGTGTATGATCCTTTTAATGTGCTGTTGGATTTTGTTTGCTAGTATTTTGTTGAGGATTTTTGCATCTATGTTCATCAGTGATATTGGCCTGTAGTTTTCTTCTTTTTGTGACATCTTTGTCTGATTTTGGTATCAGGGTGATGGTGGCCTCGTAGAATGAGTTTGGGAGTATTCCTCCCTGTGCTATATTTGGAAGAGTTTGAGAAGGATAGGTGTTAGCTCTTCTCTAAATGCTTGCTAGAATTTGCCTGTGAAGCCATCAGGTCCTTGGCTTTTGTTTGTTGGAATATTTTAATCACAGTTTCAGTTTCAGTGCTTGTGATTGGTTTGTTTATATTTTCTATTCTTCCTGGTTCAGTCTCGGAAGGTTGTGCTTTTCTAAGAATTTGTCCATTTCTTCCAGGTTGTCCATTTTATTGGCATATAGTTGCTTGTAGTAATCTCTCATGATCCTTTGTATTTCTGCAGTGTCAGTTGTTACTTCTCCTGTTTCACTTCTAATTCTATTGATTTGCGTCTTCTCCCTTTTTTTCTTGATGAGTCTGGCTAATGGTTTATCAATTTTGTTTATCTTCTCAAGGAACGAGCTTTTAGTTTTATTGGTCTTTGCTATTGTTTCCTTCATTTCTTTTTCATTTATTTCTGATCTGATCTTTATGATTTCTTTCCTTCTGCTAACTTTGGAGGTTATTTTGTTCTTCTTTCTTTAATTGCTTTAGGTGTAAGGTTAAGTTGTTTGTTTGAGATGTTTCTTGTTTCTTGAGGCAGAATTGTATTGCTATGAACTTCCCTCTTTGAACTGCTTTTGCTGTATCCTATAGGTTTTGGGTGGTCGTGTTTTCATTGTCATTTGTTGCTAGGTATTTTTTGATTTCCTCTTTGATTTCTTCAGTGATCTCTTGGTTATTTAGTAGTGTATTATTTAGCTTCTGTGTGTTTGTATTTTTTACAGTTTTTTTCCTGTAAATGATATCTAGTCTCATAGCGTTGTGGTCGGAAAAGATACTTGATACGATTTCAACTTTCTTAAATTTACCAAGGCTTGGTTTGTGACCCAAGATATGATCTATCCTGGAGAATGTTCCATGAGCACTTTAGAAGAAAGTGTATTCTGTTGTTTTTGGATGGAATGGCCTATAAATTTCAATTAAGTCCATCTTGTTTAATGTATCATTTAAAGCTTGTGTTTCCTTATTTATATTCATTTTGGATTATTTGTCCATTGGTGTAAGTGAGGTGTTAAAGTCCCCTACTATGACTGTGTTACTGTCGATTTCCCGTTTTATGGCTGTTAGCATTTGTCTTATGTATTGAGGTGCTCCTATGTTGGGTGCAGGAATATTTACAATTGTTATATCTTCTTCTTGGATAGATCCCTTGATCATTATGCAGTGTCCTTCTTTGTCTCTTGTAATAGTCTTTATTTTAAAGTCTATTTTGTCTGATATGAGAATTGCTACTGCAGCTTTTTTCTGATCTCCATTTGCATGGAATATCTTTTTCCATCCCCTCACTTTCAGTCTGTATGTGTCTCTAGGTCTGACGTGGGTCTCTTGTAGATAGCATATATACAGGTCTTGTTTTTGTATCCATTCAGCCAGTCTATGTCTTTTGGTGGGAGCATTTAATTCATTTACATTTAAGGTAGTTATCGATATGTATGTTCCTATTACTATTTTCTTAATTGTTTTGGGTTTGTTATGGTAGGTCTTTTCCATCTCTTTTGTTTCGTGCCTAGAGAAGTTCCTTTAGCATTTGTTGTAAAGCTGATCTGGTGGTGCTGAATCCTCTTAGCTTTTGCTTGTCTCCTTATACAGCTTTTGAATGAGAAGAAAGCACACTGCAATTAACAAGTTACAAGGATTTTCATAACGTAAAGCAAACTAGTAAGTTGCAGAAAATGATATGAAATATCATTTAAAATAAGTAAGTAAATGTTTAAAATAAGTAAGTAAATGTTTAATGAGCATAAAAAGATTCATACAAAAGTAACAGGTTACCTCTGGGTGATGAGTTTGGGGGGCAGAGGGAAAAGAGGAAACCACTGTCCCCTTTTTACTTCATATATTTATGTATCTTTTCATTTTATTACAACAAAATATATTTTCTGTAATAAGCAACCCAGTAAAGTTCTTAAAAGAAAGAGAGTACCTTATATCACCTCACACCAGTCAGAATGGCCATCATTTAAAAATCTACAAACAATATACGTTGGAGAGAGTGTGGAGAAAAGGGAAACCTCCTACACTGTTGGTGGGAATGTAAATTGATACAGCCATTATGGAGAACAGTATGGAGGTTCCTTAAAAATCTAAAAATAGAACTACCATATGACCCAGCAATCCTACTACTGGGCATATACCCTGAGAAAACCATAATTCAAAAAGATTCATATACCATAATGTTCATTGCAGCTCTATTTATAATAGCCGGGACATGGAAGCAACCTAAGTGTCCATTGACAGATGAATGGATAAAGAAGATGTGGCACATATATACAATGGAATATTACTCAGCCATAAAAAGAAACCAAACTGAGTTATTTGTAGTGAGGTGGATGGACTTAGAGTCTGTCATACAGAGTGTAGTAAGTCAGAAAGAGAAAAACAAATACCGCATGCTAACACATATATATGGAATCTAAAAAAAAAAAAAAATGTTCTGAAGAACCTAGGGGCAGGACAGGAATAAATACGCAGACATAGAGAATGGACCTGAGGACACCGGGAGGAGGAAGGGTAAGCTGAAACGAAGTGAGAGAGTGGCACTGACATATATACATTACGAAATGTGAAATGGAAAGCTAGTGGGAAGCAGCTGCATAGCACAGGGAGATCAGCTGGGTGCTTTGTGACCACCTAGAGGTGTGGGATAGGGAGGGTGGGAGGGAGACACAAGAGGGAGAGGTATGGGGATATATGTATATGTATAGCTGATTCATTTTGTTATACAGCAGAAACTAACACACCATTGTAAAGCAATTATACTCCAATAAAGATGTTAAAAAAAAAAAGAGAGAGAGTAGCTTAAAGCAAAAATCATGGGAATCAATAAAATACTAACAAAAATATTTGAGAATCTTTGACTCTGTACCTAATACATTTAAT
This sequence comes from Balaenoptera musculus, assembly GCF_009873245.2. NCBI lineage: Eukaryota > Metazoa > Chordata > Mammalia > Artiodactyla > Balaenopteridae > Balaenoptera > Balaenoptera musculus. The sequence continues at coordinate 98,240,476 of NC_045792.1, read as the reverse complement.
CAGATCCATCTATTTGGATAAATAAATTTAGTATTTTTTTATTAACTAATGAACTAATGAATTTAGTATTTTAGTATTAACTATTATTATTATTACTATTATTTTTATTGTTATTTGGTTAACCCAAGCAGGCCTTTTGGTGACTCACCATCACTGCCTCGTTCCTGCAAGTTGAGAGACTTAAAGAGAAGGATTCTTAAATATAGAGAAATCTGGGAATGTTTCATAATTTTCCTGTGCTGAATAAACAGCAGAATCGCCATGTGCAATCTTGGAACCCCAGGAGGTGTCTAATTTTGTAAATGTTGAATCTTCAGATGAAGGAATTTCCTTAAAGATCTATGTACTGAGGCACTTGAGGGGAGGGGATTTCCCTAAAGCATGACTCACTCGGCTGCCTGAGGTCAAGGAACATATTTTAATCTCTCCTTGGCACTGCTAACAATACCTGGCCCCTTCAGTCAACAAATACTCATTTACTGTCTACCAAGAGTTAGCAGTGCATGGGAAGCGCAGGAAACAGCAGTGCGAGCAAGGGTCACACGGGTTCTGCCCTATTGAAACAGTTAAGGGCCGCTGGGGAAAAAAAGAGACATTAATAAGCAGTTAGCGTATTTCAAAAGAGAGCTGAGAGGGCGTCGCAGGAGCAAACAACCAGCCCAAGCAGACCTTTCACAAAAGGGATCATGGAGTCATGAAACCACAGGAGGTAGTAGGAAATGATCAGGATACTTTTAAATAGAACCCTTGGCAGAAACAAAGGTTTGTTGTCTTTCATTCCATAGACATTGAGCCTCTGTTAGATGCCAGGAACTGTGATAAATCCACTGGTCATTTAGTCCACAAATATTTACTGGGTACTTACAATATGCCAGGGACTGTTTTAGGCACTGAGGACACAGGAGAGAACCCTGCCCTCATGAACTGACACAATTGTGGACTGAGGGAAAACATATTACGTCAGATGGTGATAAGTGTGATGCAGAAAAATACAGCAGAAAAGGATGTTGCGGAGGCTGTTTGTAATTTTAAATAGTGTGAGCAGGGAAGGGCTCATCAGAAGGTGATATCTGAGCAAAGATTTGAAGGAATCACGGGGGCAAGTTATACAGATATCTGGAGGAATAGCATTCTAGCAGAGGGAACAGAAAGTGCAAAGGTCCTGAGGTAAAATCATCCCTGGTGTGTTCTGGGGTCAGCAATAAGTTCAGAGTTTAGCCGAAGAAACAAGCTTACAAAAAGGAACTGTTTTATAATTCAGCGTGACAAGTGATGAGGCTGGGTATTTTTGCTAATTAATTAAGGGGAGCCGTGGCAGACTTCTGGTGCTGGGCCACAGAGGGAAAGTTTGATATTGCTGGAAGCAGCTGGGCAGCAAGATTAATGTTAAATGGAACCATTATGCACATGACAAGTGAAAAAACTTTGATTCAGCAGCACTGGGTGTGGACCAGACCAACCTAATCCATTTCCTCACCTGAAACCCACTTCACCTTTCCATGAACAGTCTCTCTTCCTCCTTGTTCATTGTTCTTTGTTTGCTCATGAACTTCTGCTCTTTCACTGATTAAAATCTCAGGCTGAGGGTGTAGAAAAACAGCACTACCCAGGGCAACCAGACGCCTGGGTCCTTATCCCCGTCCCCTGTCCCATCCCCACCATCATCCTTGACTAGCTGTGTGATCCTGGCTAATGCTCTTAACCTCTCTGAGTTTCCACTTCCTCATCTGTTTTTCTATACCCCTCCCACCAAAAAATATATAGATAGATCAATAGATAGATCTATAGATAGACTGACAGATCTATCGATAGATACAGATAATCATGACTTAGCCACCTGAAGACAAGAAGCTGGAGAGACTCTAATTTCACGATTATCTTTTCTTCCTCCTTCCCTTTCCACAAATTCCTACATGTGGTTACTGTATGTCCATCCCACACACCAGCCCAGGCAGGGTGGGGGAATGTCTTCTGTCTGTGGGCTTCTAGCTCCAGCACAAGACTCTGCTAGTAAGTTCTGCCCCAACACTGTTGTATCCAATCAACGGCTGACCTGGGTCACCAAGGAGAGGTTATTGCTCATACTGAGGTTCCTTACATGATAATGGCACCTTTAATGTAAGAATAGAAAAGGTTTCTCTTCTATCCTCATTTCTAAAAGCATTTGCCCTGTTGGGCCATCACTAACAATGGTTGAAGGAGCCTGAATTCTAGTTCTGACTTGTGTCTTGAGGAGTCACCAGTCGTCCAGGATCCGGTTTCCTCAGTGGGGATAATGTCATGAATCATAGGCTCTGCCACCCTCCCCGGCTGTGACCTGGGAGAAAGATGTTTTGTAGATACAGGGCTCCCCCCATACACTTAACCCAGAGATGGTGTAAGGGAACCTATTCACCTAGGGAAAGACAAGGCCCATTGTGGCCACAGTTTGCCCTCCAGGGGTCAGGTGCTTCATCAAGTTTCTCCCTTTAATCTTTAACACAAGAGAAACCTTAGGGGAAAAAGAAGTAGGACAGTAGCATTGCTCAAAGAAGCCATTGGCACAGTCTGCAGGTTGGCATGACCTTTGCCAGTTCTCTGCAGCTGAGAAATTGTGGCAATTATTCTTAGCATCTGATGCACAAGCATTTTTCATGAGTCTCAAAATGACCTGGCAAGAAAAGAAAGGAACAAGGTCAGCAAGAAACTCCTTTGATAAAGGTGGGACCAGGAAGGGGACAGGTGGCGACCTCCTGCACATTTAGCCTTTTTGTCATTTTTCACTGTGGAAGGCGCTCCAGAGACCAGGGCTGAAACCTACACACCCACGTGCAAGCACAGTCACACATACACACACACACATCCACATATAGATACATCCACATATCCACATATAGATACATCCACATATTTCCTGCCTTCAAGAATTGTATAGGTTACCATGAGAGGTAGGTCATATCTGTAATCCATCACCTCCACACCAGGATAGAAATTCTGGGGAGATAATTTCCAAGGAAGTGACATTTGAACTGAACTTTGACACTTAAAATTGCAGACTCTTTATTCTCCTTGCCCTGCCTTACTTTTCTCCAGAGGAATTATGACCTTCTAAAATAACATGAAATTTACTTATCATATTTATTACCTATCCCCTTCACCCCACGTACACTCTGACCAAAGCTGCTCCTTCACTTTCTTTCTTCTTTCACTTTCTTTCACATCCCTCCTAGCAGAGAAAAAAAGCAAAGAAAGAAAAATTGATAGGCTTTAATATTTGCTGAGTACCTTTGACCTTTCAGAGCAACGTCCCATCCATTTTATGCTCAGAAGGGCTACATAAAGCACAGAGATGATCTGACTGTCCCCATTCTGCTGAAGCAATAACGCTAGCAGAAGGTGGGGTGGGGAGGATGGAAAGTTACAAACAGGCATTTGTCTAGCACCCACCAACCTTATAGAGATGTCATTAAATCTCTCCTGGTGTGTAGGAAGCACTCAAAGAACAGAAATTATTATTTCATTTTTCTTGTATTATATGCTTCCAAAAAAATAAAAGGTATTAAATTACCTTCTTAGTACTACCAGCTGGCACTGTGGATATTTTTCCGACTCCTTTGCCTTTCTTGCCTCTTTACGGTGCCAGAAAGTAAAATCACCCTTCATTTTAGTGCCCTGGCTTTCACAAAGTCCCAGGACGGTCTTTTTCCAACTACCAGAGGCTGGCATAGAGAGCTTCCCTAATGCGAGGTGTCCGCCTATTCCTTACACCTGAAACAATTTTAAAAGCATGTATTCACTAACCGCACCCTTACTACAGTTGCAAGTTAGCCTTTTTACCACCCTGACAACCAGTATTAGAATGACACTCTTTGTATGTCACTCATTACATAAAACACATTCAAATAAAATATCATATTTCTAAAAGATGAAAGGTGATTTTCTCAGAGAGGTTAGGACATTTTTACTTCTTACTTCTTGTCCTTACTTCTTAGGACATTTTTACTTCTTACATTTTTTTCTTTACTTCTTCTTTTTTTTTTTTAATATTTATTTATTTATTTATGGCTGTGTTGGGTCTTCGTTTCTGTGCGAGGGCCTTCTCTAGCTGTGGCAAGCGGGGGCCACTCTTCATCGCGGTGCGCGGGCCTCTCACTATCGCGGCCTCTCTTGTTGCGGAGCACAGGCTCCAGACGCGCAGGCTCAGTAGTTGTGGCTCACGGGCCTAGTTGCTCCGCGGCATGTGGGATCTTCCCAGACCAGGGCTCGAAACCGTGTCCCCTACACTGGCAGGCAGATTCTCAACCACTGTGCCACCAGGGAAGCCCTATCTTTACTTCTTATTACTAGTAGTTGATGACCATAATGGCATGTTAGCATGTTACACGGTTACAAAGAGGGTTAAAATAACTGTTAAGAGCTTTCCTCAAGGACTCTTTTTTCTTGTTTCTCCAGGATATAAATCAAGGGGTTGCATATAGGAATTGAAAGTTCCATGTAGGAATTCAAAGTCCGTGAGGATCTTTATGAATTGACTCCCAGTTGGCTGCCTACAATAAGAGAATTCATTACAGGTTTCGGTGGGGAGAGTGAGATCTGTTGAAGGTTTCTCAATTCCTCCAGGCTTCATCTAATGATGTTTTTGATCTGAACTTCTGTAATATCAGCTATGCAGAGTTTGTATTTTCTCATGTGGGATGTCTGGACCAGAATTTGCTTCTATTTTTATTGTTCTCTACCAAAGGCTGCAAGGAGCTACCAGTACTCTAGTATCCTGATGTGTAACCAACAAGACTCCTCCATTTCTGTGGGCACATGGTCTGAGTCCCAGGTGATAACAGGTGATAACCCACCAGTTGCTTTGCCAGCACATACCAAGGAATGTCCGTTTCTCTTCCTGGGTTGGAGAAGTCCCTATTGTTCCCTTCATTGACTCAGATGACACCACCACATTTTTTCTGAAAGTCTGGTTTTGCACATGTTACTCCTGATTCTCCTGCTTTTTGTATTAGTTAGGATATTTGGATGCAAGAATAAGAAGCCAACTCAGGTGAACTGAAGCAATTTTTCAAAGATTGATTTTAAGGACTGAGGGTATTCTCACAGAACCCATTGGCAAGAATGCAGCCAAACTCAGGGAGCAGAGAGCTCTCAGGAACCAGGCTGTGTTTCTTCTCCATCTCACATTGCTGCTTCTCTCTGCACATCAACTTCCTATTTCTCTACCCCAGAAGAATTGTTTCCTTCACAACTCAGCCAACCACAGCTCCCAATCACACACAAGACAGGTCCAGCCCTTTAGAACAACAAGTCCTTCGTAGTTCCAATGTCAAATTCCCTCAAAAGAGTCTCAAAATAACCCAACTAGAGTCAGATGGACTCCTCGTTCCAGTGAACAGTGGCCAAGAAGGTGGGACCACCTTGATTATTGAGTGTCCATTTCTGACCTCTTGGTTATGATGACCCACCCATTACTGGGAATTAGAGAATAAAGCATTCGATAGCTTTATTACGAGCCTTGGCAGTCTCTTCACAGGTGTGTGATACAGCAAGGACGCGGACTCTTATTGCAACTGTATAATAGACATGATTTTGTACTGCTACCCTCAGACATGGTCTACTTCTCTTAAAACTGTCCCTATGAAAAATATCTAAATCACAGCAGACCTAGGCAGCCATGTTTATATCACATGACCCAGACCTCATTTGAATGTACAGGGCAATGGTACCCACTAGTGAGGCTGGCCAGGGGACCTGTATTCTTTCTCTAGAGAATTTTAACCAAGAAACACAGATACCATGGTCAGTTTCATGGTAAGAATTTGAACTGATTCATTGTGTATATCTGAGGGCTGGTGGCCACACTGAGCTCTTACAAACAAAGGAAGTTGGTTAAAAGAAGGATGCAGAGAGAAACACAGTGAGGCAGAGATGAATCAGACCATGGCACCCCTCAGACATGGGAATGAAGCTTTGGTTCCCAGGAGCTTCTGGAGCCCATTTCCCAGGAGGTCTAGCTGCAGTGTGGCTCCTGTGACCATGAAATTGCCTACTTTATGTTTACAATAAAATCTCCCACTCTGTCTTACCCTGCTAAGGAAGTGTGGAGAGGAAGCAGAGTGGATGACCTGGGCAGGCTCGGAACTGGAACTAGCCAACGTCATGCATTTGAGAGGCTGGAAGGAGCCGGTATGACCAGGACTTGGAGACAGGGATCCAAGGTCAGCACAGAGTAGTTGATTGGCGCTGGATTATGTAGGGTTTTACAAGCCATGTTCAGGTTTTGCTTTCACCCTACGAGCAACTGAAACCATATGCTCCAAAGCATCAGGCTGTCTCCCAGGTTATTGGAGGAAAATGCCCTATTATCCTATAAGGAAATTCAACCTTTCCTGTTCTCTAGCACCCAGTTTCCCTCTATTTTTCATGTGTTGATAGTCCAGTAAGCTATTCTGCAACCAAAGTTGCAAGGCTTGACTCTACATCTATAGAGGGCTCTGCTATACAGGATATTAACCAAAAATTATCGAATACCTATATCATATACATATACTTTATACATACAGATACATATTATATTTACTTGATGTATAGATATGATAGATAGATCGATACAAAGACAGACAGACAGAAAGAAGAGACAGAGTAAATCTCAGAAAAGTTTCCTTGTCTCCAAAATATCTACTGTCACAATGTTGTTCCATTTTGTTAAGTGAAATATTCATTATTTAAAATAAAATACATATTTAAGCCCTACGGACATGAGTAAAACACTTTCCATATAGCAGAGGAACGGGTGAACTTTTTCTTAAAAGCTATAAAATCTCACTAACGAAGAAGAGCAATCTGAATTAGGGAAAAGACTGAATTACAGAGTTTCTATTTTATTACCTACACATTAACTTATAAGTTGAACTAATTGCTAACAAAATGTTTTCATGGATGAACTCAAGACCACCCCACACAATGTAGCAGCTGATTACACACGATCTCCTGCTACTATTTCATGTGCCTCAGTCTCCTTTCCTCTATGCAGGACTTGAGGACATGACTATGCCTTTTATTTCCTTGAATTTTCCAAAATATATTTAGTCCATTAGTGAGTACAGAATAAGATGACAATAAATGTTTGGTTTTTAAGAAATAAATTGGAATCCTTTTCAAATCACATCAATTCCTTGCAAAGGAAACAAGCTAAAGCACGAAAAAATAATCAAAGGCCTCTCTTAAATATTATCTTCTGGATTAGGCTATTCAGTCACAGCCCTCTATAATGCCCATACAATTTTTTTCTTAGCAATAGAGGGAACATCATCCTGAAACAGTTGTCTAAAGGAAGGAGGATCCTTCCCTATTACAGGTTTTCCCTCAACTGGAAAGTAGAACATTCTTATGCAACCTTTCCTAAGCCAAAATGGCATAAAAAACAAAGAAACAATTACCTTAGGACACATCTGGTTAATGGATGCACAAAGTAAATTGAAGTAAAGCACAGATGCTCACAGACACAGTACAAAGGTATGGCAGCGTGATGCTGAGATGCTGCGTGTAGTTCCCATGGAAGGAGCTTGGTGGCGCCGCTCTTGCTGCTGGGGTTTGTGCTGCCTCTGTAACGGCTGCTGCAAAACAAACGCTGGACGCTACTTTTGCTTTTCACCTTTTTTTTTTTTTTTTTTGTGAAAGTGAAAATCCTTTTCGGATTTATTTTGGTTAGTGAAAACAAGTACTAATGTAGGTCTTTTGTAAAAGTAAAGTGGCATAAAGCAAACTGTCAGGAAGCAGAGCACACCTGTACAGGCGCACCTCAGATATTGTGGATTCAGTTCCAGAACACCACAATAAAGCAAAAATCGCATTAAAGCAAGTCACACAAATTTTTCTGTTTTCCAGTGCATATAAAAGTTATGTTTACACTATGCTGTACTCAACTAAGTGTGCAATAGCATTGTATCTAAGAATAGATATACATACCTTAATTTTAAGACACTTTATTGCTAAAAAACAATGCTAGCCATCATCTGAGCCTTCACCAATTACAATCTTTTTGCTGGTGGAAGGTCTTGCCTCCACGTTGATGGCTCTGAATGATCAGGGTGGTGGTTGCTAAAGGTTAGGATGACCGTGGCCATTTCTTAAAATGAGAAAACAATGAATTCTGCAGCATCGACTGACTCTTCCTTTCACAAACAATTTCTCTGTAGCATGCAAGGCTGTTTGATAGCATATTACCCACAGTAGAACTTCTTTCAAAATTGGAGTCAATCCCCTCAAAGCCTGCTGCTGCTTTATTAACTAACTTTATGTAATATTCTAAATCCTTTGCTGTTATTTCAACAATACTCACATCATCTTCACCAGGAGTAGTCTCTATCTCAAGAAACCACTTTCTTTGCTCATCCATAAGAAGTAACTCCTCATCTGTTAAAGTTTTATCATGAGATTGTATCAGTCCCATCTTCAGGATCCACTTCTAATTCTAGTTCTCTTGCTATTTCTGCCACATCTGCAGTTACTTCCTCCACTGAAGTCTTAAACCCCTCAAAGTCATTCATGAGGGTTAGAATCAACTTCTTCCAAACTCCTGTTAATGTGGACATTTTGACCTCTTCCTGTGAATCACTAATGTTCTTAATAGCATTTAGAGTGATGAATCCTTACTTTTCCCAGATCCATCATAGGAGTCACTATCTATAACCTTACAAAGTGTATTTCTTAAATAATAAGACTTGAAAGCAGAAATGACTCCTTGATCCATGGGCTGCAGAATGGATGTGGTGTTAGCAGTCGTGAAAACAACATTAATCTCACTGTACATCTCCATTAGAGCTCTTGGGTGATCAGGTGCATTGTCAATGAGCAGTGATATTTTGAGAGGAATCTTTTTTTCTGAGCTGTAGGTCTCAACAGTTAGCTTAAACTATTCAGTAAACCATGTTGTAAACAGATATGCTGTCATTCAGGCTTTATTGTTCCATCTATAGAGCATAGGCAGAGTAGATTTAGCATAATTCCTAAGGGCCATACGATTTACAAAATGGTAAATGAGCATTGGCTTCAACTTAAAGTCGCCAGCTATATTAGCCCCTAACAAGAGAGTCAGCCTATCCTTTGAAGCTCTAAAGCCAGGCATTGACTTCTCCTCTCAAGATATGAAAGTCCTACATGGCATCTTCTTCCAATATAAGGCTGTTTCATCTACACTGAAAATCTGTTGTTTAGTGTAGCCACCTTCATTAATTGTCTTAGCTAGATCTTCTGGATAACTTGCTGCAGCTTCTACATCAGCACTTGCTACTTCACCTTGCACTTTTATATTATGGAGATGGCGTCTTTCCTTAAATCTCATGAAACAGCCTCTGCTAACTTCACTTCTCTCTGCCTTCACAGAATTGAAGAGAGTTAGGGCCTTGCTTTGGATTAAGCTTTGGCTTAAGGGAATGTTTTGGCTGGTTTGATCTTCTATCCAGACCACTACAACTTTCTCCATAACAGCAATAAGGTTGTTTTGCTTTCTTATTATTTCTGTGTTCACTGGAGTACACCTTTCAATTTCCTTTGCATTCATAACTTGGCTAACTGGTGCAAGAGGCCTAGCATTCAGCCTATATAAGATTTCAACATGTCTTCCTCACTAAGCTTTATCATTTCTAGCTTTTGATTTAAAGTGAGAGATGTGTGATTCCTTTCATTTGAACATCTAGATGCCATTGTAGGATTATTGGTTGGCCTAATTTCAATATTATTGGGTGCCAGGGAGGCCCAAGGAGAGGGAGGGAGACAGGGGAACAGCCGGTTGGTGGAGCAGTCAGAACACACACATTTATCAATTAAGTTTGCCGTCTCGTACAAGCCTGGTTCGTGGTGCCCCAAAACAATTACAACAGTAACAACACCAAAGATCATTGATCACAGACCACCATAAAAAATATAATAATAATGAAAAAGCTTGAAATATTACAAGAATTACCAAAATGTGACACAGATATGAAGTGAGCAAATGCTATTGAATAAAATGGCTTTGATAGACTTGCTCAACATAAGGTTGTCACAAACCTTAAATTTGTAAAAAATTCAATATCTGTGAAGTGCAATAAAATAAGGTATGCCTGTACTTACAGAATTCCACCTTGCCAAAGCTGAGCATGCCCTCAGGAGAATTCCACTTTATGCAGCAGTGCCACTGGCATCAAAATAAAATTTAACTTTAAGATCACTCACTCTGTTTTTGTTTTTTCAGTAAAACTTTGGGTTCTATTTACACAGGTCAAGTGTTCACCATCTTTATTAACACTTGGAAGGTTTTTTTCACTCAAGCTCTGTATCTGTATTAGTCTGCTAGAGTTGCCATAACAAAACAGCCTGGGTGGCTTAAACAACAGAAATTTATTTCCTCACAGTTCTGGAGACTGGAAGTCCAAGATCTGAGTGCCAACATAGTCATGTTCTGGTGAAAGCTCTCTTCCTGGCTTAGACTGGCCACCTTCTCACTGTGTCCTCATATGGTGGAGAGAGAGAGCCTTTGGGGTCCCTTCTTATAAGGACACTGATCCTATTATATTAGAGCCCCGTCCTTATGATTCACTTAACCTTAATTACTTCCTTCCTCCAAATACAATCTCACTGGGGATTAGGACTTCAACATATGAATTTGGGGGAATAAAATTCAGTTCATATCAGTATACAGTACCCATTACCTGACCTTATCTACCTGGAAAAACTGAAATAGTGAAATGATAAAACTTGAATAGCCCAGAGGATTTAGAGGGACTCACCCTTAGCTAGTTCCAAAACTAAGAAGCTTAAATAAAGTGAACCCTAAGTATAGAGAATGTTTTTCCCCTAAATAAACATCAGCTCCAACTTTATGTTCTTGATTGTACAATTTTGACTGTATAAGAATGTTTTGGTTTTCCTGAGATGAACGCACATAGCTATCATCAAGTTATCAAAGTATTGGTGCAAGAAACCCCTCTGAAATGAGGAAACACTGGGGATTAGACATAAATATTCTATATGGAGAATAAAAAGGTTTCCCTCAAGAAGTCATTAGTAAATGTCTAAAGATACAACTCCTTCCTACCCAGAAGGACCTCAATAAATATTTATTCAGTTGAATCACAAGAGTCATACACTACTGCTCAAATAGTTCCTTCAAGAAATAGACCAGCATGTCACAGGCGCACAGAGGCTTGTAGAAGTTCCTATAGAAATGTGAAAAAAGCAAAACTGACTTCATTCAATTAATAAATATGTTAATAGTGTACTTACTTCATACAGAGATTGTGTCAAGAGAAGAAAATCAGTCCAGTCACGAGACAGGCACATTTTTAGAAAACACAATGGAATGTGATATGGCCCAAGATGGTGGGATGGATGGATAACTATGGAGACACAGGGAGAGAAGGAAGTCATCAGTCCTGCTGAGCCACTGGGAGCCTGGGAGGCTCTAGTCCAGATGGCGGTGGAAGGAGACCATGGAAATGGGAAGGTTGGAAAGGAAGGGTGGGATCCCATAGACTCAGCCGACTGAGTGGGATTTCTTGAGTGGGAGGAATGGAGTGACACAGTAGAGGATACTCGGCTGGGGTAAAAGTGGCAGAAAAGGTTTCCTAGAACAAGTGACTGTTGAGTTACATATTAATTGATAAGAAAAAGTTCACTGAACAGAATAGTCAAAGTAATGACATTCCAAACCCAGGACCACCTTGAGCAAGATCCTAGAGAGTTTGAAAGTGTGGGGTGTTTTAGAGCTAGTAGATAGACTTAGGTGCCTTTTCTGGTGTTTCCCCACTTCCCAAACCTGAAGTCCCTTATGTAACTCCCCAAAATGTTCAGCTATTGCCAAATGCCCCACCCCACCCTGCCTCAACAATCATTGATCTTTCCCTTCTGGAAATACCCTGCAATCCATGTTATTCATGACGTTCCCCCAGCAACCACCACCACCTTTATCAAAACCTTCCGGTTCTCTGTTTGGTTTGCTAAAGGCTTTCTTTTCTGCTTAGACACCATGTAAAGGTATCAATAGCTTAAAAAGTTTGTTGGGTTTTCTTTTGGGGGGGACGACCATGCGGCTTGCAGGATCTTGTTTCCCTGACCAGGGATCGAACCCGGGTCCTCGGCAGTGAAAGCACAGAGTCCTAACCACTGGACCGCCAGGGAATTGCCAATAGCTAAAAGTTTTATTCTTGCATGTAAAGATATTGGCTAAAAATTTTATTCTCTCTTGAAAATTAGTGAATGTTAGCCAAGGTTCTTGTGGCTTTACTCAAAGGAGTAAGTACTTCTGTAAGAATTTCAGGCACCATGACATACCAAATGGGACAAACATTTGGAGGTATTACAACCGTCCCCAGATCATGGTTCTTGAACACCAATTTGGGCAAAGAGAAAGGTGTCATCAGTGATGGTTCCTTCTGAGGGCTCTGAGGGAAGGATCTGGTCCAGACCTCTCTCCTTGTCTTCTCCCTATGTCTCTTCACATCATCTTTCCTCTATGCATGTCTCTCTCAGTGTTCACATTTCCTCTTTTTAATGAGGACATCAGTCATGTTGGGTTGGGGCCCCTCTAATGACCTCACTTTACTTTGATTTTCTCTGTAAAGATCCTGTCTTCAAATAAAGTCACACTTTGAGGTACTGGGGGTTTGGACTCCAGCATGTGAATTTGGCAAGGGACACAAGTCACCCAATAACACAAGAATTATAATGTCCTTGGATAAGCCTACACAAGTTCCCTGTTGCCTGTGGTAGATTCTGGGTTTCCCCAGAATCAGACCCTGAGACAGGGGTTTGAGAGCATGTGGTTTGCTTTCAGGTAGGGAAGTGGGGAAGTGAGATAGAGAAGGGGAGGAAGCCAGAACAGGCCATGTTAATGAGCAGCTTCCTGATATTGTTAAATGAGGCTCAGACCCACTAGGACCTCTGGGAGACAGCACAGAGCACACTTCGGATCTGGTCCTTCCTAGGAATGAGGAGTCCGGGAATTACTCACAGGTCCTGTCACTCCATGACTGAGGACTGCTCCTAGGGCCTTAACTCCCTGGCTTACCAAGCTATAGGGCAAGTGGTTGGAAAAAGAGCGGCCAGTATTTGCAGTAGGAATCTCACAGATGGTGTGTGCTAGAGCCATGGGAGCTGAGGGGATATGAGAAGGGCTCTGACAGCATCTCCCAAGACGTGATACACAGCTGTGGGTCACCCCAAGATGGAATCAAGACCCCATACTAGATGGAGGCTTCATGGACGAGCCAACTTCACTGAAAGAATTCCTTCTTGACGTTGCCCAGTGCTCCAGTGAGGAAATCCTCTTTCAGGCCACAAGTGCTATGTGAAGAAGAGCCCTCTCTCCTTGACTGCTCATTCAGCCAATATCTTGACAATGGATAAAAAGATGCAATGACATCACGTTGGTTGGGAAGCAGTAACAATTCCCGTTCCTTTTAGACTCTCTCAGCTTCATCACAGAATGAAAAATCCATAGTACTAATTTTTTATTGCTAAGCCAAAACACTCCACCTTATTAATGAATGGTGCAACCTGCAGAAGACCTCATGTCTCCAGGCCACTGGGCTGGGAGTACAGACCTCAAACTCTTAATTTTCCTTTTTGCACATTAGAGTTCCAATCCAAAACTGCTTTCCTTCCTCCACTCTCTCTCCTTTCCCTTCTCTTCCCTTCCCCCTTCTCCTCTTCTCTCTCTCTTTCTCTCTCTCTCCATTACCACTTTAAATACGTCCTGCTACTTTCTCTCCTCTTAAGGCTTGCTTATGTACCTTACACTCTATTATGACCAGTAATTAAGATGCAGTGCTATAAAATGATAGGTCATACCTAATTCCAGAGACTCTCTTCCTTCCATCAAATCCTAATTCTTCCTCCATCCTATCTGTTCTTCCCATATGCTGAGTCATATTCTAGTGATATAGTGACACCACTAATAATCCCTCATATTTATATAGCTCAGGAAATCAGAGAGCCAAGGGCCTCTGATTTGAAAGGTCATCTAGGCCAGAAACTGTGCCACTATCTATATATAATTCCCCTTTTGTCAAAGACAGGAGTTGCAAACTGGTGAACCACAAGAGAAATCCAGGCATCAGATATGTTCTCTTTGGCCCAGGAAGGGTTTTAAAAATCAAAAAACTTCCCATTAAAAAAATTCAGAAAATAAAAAATAAATAGATAATTCAATTTCAACCTTCTCTGGAAAAACAAAAACAATCTTTTTGCAACATAGGGTAGCACTTGGTTAGAGCGGAGAGATGGCCGCTCTCTAGATAAGACAGGGCCTCTCCTATTCTCTATTCCTCACCCCTCTCTGTTGAATTATCTTCAGCACATATTGTGCAGTTACTTGGCTGCTGATGTTTGAATCTTCTACAACAATCCCCAAGAATCGCGTGAGCATATGCTTGAGCACCCCTCGAGGAAAGGAGCTTGCCGTCTCCAAATCCAGCCATTCCCTCTGTGAGCAGGTCAGCATCCCAGGGCTCTTCCTTAAACTATGAAAGCCAAGCATCCACCACTGGCCCTCGCCCATCTCCTAAACACTAGACAAAGGAAGAGATTCTCTTCCAGTGAGTTTTCTCCAAAGTGAGCATCCCCAGTTTCTTGTCTAACAGGGTTTCTAGCTCCTTCACCATCTTGCTTTTTATTTTCAGGACATGTGCCACTCTGTTTTTATTCCTTTTTAAGTATGAAATCCAGAAATGAAGGTTTCCTCCTGAGAGATTCAGCTCCTCCCTTTATCTTCTCTAGAATTTCATTCATGTACTAATTAAAGGAGTCTTGACTAAACACTTACCAGGTGCCAAGTGCTGTGCCAGGCCCTGGCATCACATTGGCAAGCAGCAAAAGCTCAGTGCCTGCCTTCCTGAGGCTCACATTCCAGTGGGAGAGAGTGTTACTCTGCCATCTCCCAGAGAAATGTAAACTTGCACCTTGATGTATGCAAAATAAATTCCAGATGAATCCAAGAATTTAGACACGAAAAGAAAATAAAAGTTTCACAAATCTAAAGGAAAACATCGGTGAATAATCTGATTTTTCTTAGCGAGGCCTTTCTAATCACAATAGGAAATCTCGAAGCTGCAAAGGAAAAAAAATGGATAGCGCTAACAACATCAAATTTTAACATTTTTGGAGGCTAAAAGTATCATAAACAAACTCAAAAGACAGACTGAGGGAAATATTTGCAACCCAAATGATTGACAAAGGACTTCTTTCCCCAATATACAAATTACACTTACAAATCAATTGACTAAGCCCATAAAAATTTTATAAAAGAAATATAAATTATGCAAACAAATGAGACAATTCTGAACCTCATTAATAATAAAAGAAATACAAATTAAAATAATGAGATATTTTCTAAGTAAATATTGGCCATGATGTTTGAAAACAGATGTTCCCTGGTACTGTCAACATGTAGGGACGTTGGCATTTGCATTCACTTCACACTGAAACTACCCTTCGGCAGGGAATTCAAGGATGCACTCATTTTAAATGTTCTGGTTCTGCTATTTTAATTGTTCATAGCCTTTATTCTCTCATCCAGCATGTCCCCATCACATCATGGCTTCCAGAACTAACTCACACCGGCACCTCCCCGGATCCTCAGACCGACCCTATTCGTTCTACTCAATTTATAATTTCTGGGACTCAGAACTGCTGTTCTCCTGGCCTGAAGGATTTCCACACAGCTTGTCTTGGTTTTCTTAGATCTCCTAGGAAACGCAACAATGGTCTGGTTAACTCCATGCTGTCCCTGCCAAGGTTCCTGATAAAGATGAAATCTGAACTGCCCTGGAGCGTCTTTCTAACCCAGTCCCCTCACCCACAGTACATGATGATTCTATCTGGAAAAGAAATGTAAGCACCTGGAGCTCCTGGTGAAACTGAGTAACATCAGAACCAATACCGTTGTGTTGATGCCCAGGGTAGTTCCGTGCAAGGTAAAGAAATAGACACTAACATTAATTCATTTAACATCTTATCTAGAAGTGCCTTTTCTCAACAAAGACTGCTTGTGTCCACGTGGTTATAATGAGGTAACACCCACTGGATCTATGTTCCCCAGCGTGTTCAGCTCATACTCCTTATCCAGTGCTTACACTCTAATGTCTGTGCAGCCCCACAAGCTGCACAGAGGAAAACAGAGGAATTTTATTTTATGTCATTTGTATTATGCAAATAATATTCATGATGAAGACAATTTTTCAAACTGTCTTTCACTCTCCTGCAGGTTTGGATTTGCCCTTCTTGAAGAATGTCCCCTCCCCCAGGTAAACTATGAAAGCAAATTATGCAACACCACCTTTTCAACAGCAATTTTAAACCACAAGACATGGAAGCAACCTAAATGTCCATCAGCAGAGGAATGGATAAATAAGATGTGGTACATATATACAATGGACTATTACTCAGCCATTTGCAGCAACATGGATGGACCTAGAGATTAGTATACTAAGTGAAGTAAGTCAGAGAGAGAAAGACAAATATCATATGATATCACTTACATGTGGAATCTAATTTTAAAAAATGATACAAATGAACTTATTTACAAAGCAGAAATAGACTCACAGATCTCAAAATCAAACTTATGGTTACCGAAGGGGAAGTGATAAATTAGGAGGTTCAGATTAACATATACACACTACTATATATAAAACAGCTAACTAATAAGGACCTACTGTATAGCACGGGGAACTCTACTCAATATTCTGTAACAACCTATATGGGAAAAAATATCTGAAAAAGAATGTGTGTATACATATATATATGTATGTATATATATATATATATAAATATATATATATATGTATGATTCACTTTGTTGTACACCTGAAAATAACACAACATTGTGAATCAACCATACTCCAATAAAAATTAAAATAAATAAATAAAACACAGTTGCTATTTTGCTGCAGTCCCTGGAATCGTTTACCCGTCCCAGGTTTAATTTGCCCCATTGTTAAGAAAAGGAGCCAACAATATACAAGAAGGAAGAAGGGTGGGCCTGAAGATGAGTTGAGAGTCCTTTCCCAACAATCCTGTGAACTTTTTATACCATATCTTCTTTCTTGGTATTAAGGATTTCAGTAAATGTTAGCTGAGTGTCTCTTTTCAATAAATGATGCTGGGAGAACTGGATATCCACAGGCAAAAGAATGAAGTTAGACCTTACCTTACACCATACACAAAAATTAACTCAAGATAGACTGAAGGTATAAACACAAGAGCTGAAACTACAAAACCCTTAGAAGAAAACTTAGGAGAAAAGCTTCCTGACATTGGATTTGGCAATGACTTCTTGCATATGACACTAAAAGCACAGGCAACAAAAGAAAAAATAGATAACTTGGACTTCACCAAAATTAAAACATTTTGTGCATCAAAGGACACTATCAACAGCGTGAAAAGGCGACTCACAGAATGAGCAAAAATATTTGCAAATCACATACTTAATAAAGGATTAATATCCTTTAATTAATATCCTATTAATATCCTTTATCCTTTATTAAAGGAACATATAAAGAACTCATACAACTCAACAAAATTTAAAATGAGCAAAGGACTTGAATAGACATTTCTCCAAAGAAGGTATACAAATGGCCAATAAACACATAAAAAATATTCAGCACCACTAATCATTAGAGTAATGCAAATCAAGACCACAGTGAAATACCACTTTACACCCATTAGGATTGCTATCAAAGAAACCCAGAAAATAACAAGTGTTGGTGAGGTTATGGAAAAATTGGGACCCTTGTGCATTGATGGTGGGAATATAAAATGGTGCAGTCACTGTGCAAAACAGTAAGTGGCTCTTCAGAAATTTAAACATAGATTTACCATATGATCTAGCAATTCCAATTCTAGGTATATACCTAAAATGTTTAAAACAGGGACATGAACAGATATTTGCATACCGATATTCATAACAGCATTATTCACAATAGCCAAGATATGGAAACAACCTAAACGTTCATCAACAGATGAATGGGTAAAGAAAATGTGGTATATTCATACAATAGAATATTATTCAGCCTTAAAAAAGATGGAAATCCTGCCATTCGCTACAACATGGGACGACTGGAAGACATTATGCTAAGTGAAATAAACCAGACAGAGAAGGACAAATACTGCACGATTCCACTTACATGAGTATCTAAAATAGTCAAACTCATAGCAGCAGAGAATACAATAGTGGTTTCCAAGGGAGAAATACTAGTTACTTCCCAGCTTTTCATCCAATATCTTGGACATAGAGAATTACTCACTGTGTTATAAAATCCATGTCTCATTTTTTCCATAGCAGTTAACACATTTTAACATACTTTATTACTTACTTACTACATTATTTACTTACTTACTGTATCCAATGTTTATTGTCTATCTCCTCCATTAGGATGAAATCTCCACAAAGGCACAATTTTTTTTTGCCTGTTTTCTTCAGTGAGAATCCTCCCAAACTGCTAGAAAAGTGCCCAGCATATAGTAGCCCCTCAATAAATAATTTATTAAATGTATGAATAAAATATTTTAGGCTATATCTATAGTGAAAATATAAAGTAACAAGTATAGACAGGCTATTTTTACAATACCTTTTGACAGGGGGTGGGGGGGATTCAAACCCAAAGAAGTAAATTTACTAAGGATAGAATTAGAAAGAATTCAGATATTCATTCCATTACAGGAAAAAAAGAGCACTTTTGTTATTGCTGTTGTTGTCGTGTGTGTGTGTGTGTGTGTGTGTGTGTGTTTGCACTACAATGTTTTAAATAAGGATAAAGATGGGAAAGGCAGGGGTGAGGGATAGATTGAGAATTTGGGATTGACATGTACACACTGCTATACTTAAAATGGATAATCAAGAAGGACCTACTGTACAGCACAGGGAACTCTGCCCAATATTATGTAACAACCTAAAAGGGAAAAGAATTTGAAAAAGAATAGATACATCTATATGTATAACTGAATCACTTTGCTGTACACCTGAAACTATCACAGCATTGTTAATCAACTATACTCCAATATAAAATAAAAAGTTTTAAATAAAAAGAATAAAGATATGTTGAGAAAAAGAAAAAGACACAATGTTCTTTTCAATGATTTTCAGAACAGTTCATGGTTTTTGAAGAAGAGATAAGTAGAAACAGCTGAGACCTTCTTTCCCAATAGGATTAAAAGGATAAACTGTGTAATGTCCATGAAGCATCTTGGTCTCCGTGAATAAACTGACAGATGAACCACAGGGAAGCCGGCAGCCTATTTTCCTTTCAACTTCTGTCAGCTTTCCCCAACTTCTCAGTGATTTATCTTCTTCACATCCTATAAGAAAGATTCAGGAGAAAATATTGTTTGAGGTTTGACCCAGCATCAGGCAAAATGAGATTCAGAACCTAGAACTGTCTTACCTTCTTTGAACTCCATCAGTAATAAAAACCTTTTAACCAAAATGCTTCATTCTCTTTTTGCCCTCTACCCCTACTGCTGCCAAAAAGATATGGGAGATCCATGGGGGATGGTGACGTTGGGGCTTGAGTCGCTCTGCCCTTGTGGTCATTTGCACATGGTTATGATGGCATTTTCCCTTCCCTGTAAGTTAGACAAATAGGATGTGAGCAGAGGGGGGCAGAAAAAGAAATCTGAGAAGTATTTCTGTCTGTCCTGTCTTGATGATCAAAGGACAGATCTTATGATCTTCATGACAAAAGAGAACTGTTTCGTGGGTTTTGCTGATCTTATCTGAAGCATTACGACTCCCAGATGATATCCGTAACCGTACACATAAGTAAATATGTAAATATACACTGGAACAAAAGACCCAAGATTATGTGTTCTGTGGGTTATATGCCATAATTCTACCCTATACCCATGCCTTTATGTGATAATCTAGTTAATTTGGCTTTACACCTACATTCGTTCATTCAAATTAATATATGTGAAAAATGGAAATCACAATTAAATTATTGGTGATGTTATTTTTGCCAGCTTTATTGAGATATAATTGACATTTAACACTGCATAAGTTTAAGGCGTACAACGTGATGATTTGTTACACATATGTGTTGTGAAGATGTTTGCTGCAGTGAGTTTAATTAACACATCCTTCACCTTACACATAATAATTACCATTTTGTCGCTGTTGTTATGGTCAGAACATTTAAGATTGACTCTCAAAGCAGCGTTCAAGCATATAATATAGTACTGTTAACTATAATCACCATGCTGCACGTTAGATCCAGAACTTATTCATCTTAATAATGAAAAGTTTTTGTGCCCTTTGATCAACATCTCCCCATTTCCCCAACCCCCAGTCCCTGGTAATCATCAATCTACTCTCTCTCTGACTTATTTCACTTAACATCATGCTGTCAAGGTTCATCCACGCTGCTGCAAAAGGCAGAATTTCCTTTTGTTTTATGACTGAATGATATTCCTCCGTGTGTGTGTGTACCACATTTTCTTTATTCATCTGCTGATAGACACTTCGGTTGTTTCCATGTCTTGGCTATTCTGAATAATTCTGCAACGAACATGGAAGTGCAGATATCTCTTTGAGATACTGATTTCATTTCCTTTGGATTTATATCCAGAAGTGGGACCGCAGCATCATATGTAGCTCTACTTTTAATTTTTGGACGAACCTCCATACTGTTTTCCATTGTAGCTGTACCAATTTACACTCCCAGCAACAGTGCACAAGGGTTCCCTTTCCTCCAGTTCCTTGCCAGCATTTGTCATCTCTTGTCTTTGTGATAGTAGCCATTCTAACAGGTGTGAGGCAATATCGCATCATAGTTTTGATTTGCAGTTCCCTTATGGCTAGTGATGTTGGGCACTTTTTCACTTACCTACTATCGATTTGTACATTTTCTTTGAGAAAATGTCTATTCAGGTCCTCTGTCCATTTTTTTTTCTTTTTTCTTTTAATGGAAGTATAGTTGATGTACAATATTATATAACTTGCAGGTGTACAGTATAGTGATTCACAATTTTTAAAGATTATACTCCATTTATAGTTATTAAAATGCATTGTCTGCATTCCCCATGTTGTACAATATATCCTTACTGTAGTTTTTTCTTTCTTTCCAGTTTTATTGAGATATAATTGACATATAACATTGTATTAGTTCAAGGTGTACAACATAATGATTTGATATATGTCACATTGCAAAATGATAGCACAATAAGTTTAGTTGACATCCATTAACTCACATAGTTACAATTGTTTTTCCTTGTGATGAGAACTTTTAAGATCTACTCTGTCACTGTGGTTTTGATTTGCATTTCCCTAATAATTAGTGATTTTGAGCATCTTTTCATGTGCTTATTGGCCATTTGTATGTCTTCTTTGGAGAAATGCCTATTCAAGTCTTTTCTCCATTCTTTAATTGGGTTGTCTTTTTAATATGGAGTTGTATTTTTTATATCTTCTGTATACAGACACTTTCCAAGATATATGATTTGCAAATGTTTTCTCACATGTGTGTTGTTTTTTCACTTCCTTGATGGTGCCCTTTTTTTTTTTAATTTGTAAATATTTATTAAAAAAACAAAACATAATGGTACAAAAAGGTTGAAAGTAAAAGAATTGAAAAAGATATACTGTGCAAATATAAACCAAAAGGAAATTATATAATAACGGATACAGTAGACTTGAAAGCAAAAGCTTTACTAGAAATAAACAAGGGCACTTCATATCAACAAGACCAATTTACCAGGAAGTTTTAAATTTGTAGGCACTTAACTTCAAGTTATATAGAGCAACAGAGCTACAAAGAAAAAATAGACAAATTCACTATCATAATAGGAGATTTAACATACTGCTGTCATTCACTGATAGAGGATACCTCTTTCAGAATCAGTAGACCCCCCCCAAAAAATTAGTAAGGATATAAAAAACTTAAATAACGTGAGCAGCAAATTTGATTCAACAAGCAGATATATGGTCACTATACTCCAAAACTTTAAATTACAAATTATTTTCAAGCACACTTGGAACATTTTTAAAACTGACCATATTGTGCTATAAGGCGAATTTTAACAAATTTCAAAGTATTAAAATTATACAAAGTGTGTTTCTTGACTTGTAGTTAAGCTACAAATCAGTAACAAAAAAGAACCTAGAAGTTATGAAATACACTACTTCTAAGTAACCCCCCAAAAAACAAATCACAATTGGAGCTAGAAAATAATTTGAACTGAATGATAATAAAAATATTACATACCAAAACTTGGATGTGACTAAAGCTGTGCTTACAGGAAAATGTATAGTCTTTTTTTTTTAAGGTAACAGTAGTGTTTTTTTTTTAATTGCACACATGTCTATAAACCTAATAAATAGGTTTTCTCTATATTTCTTTTATATAGCAGGTTCTTATTAGTCATCAATTTTATACACATCAGTGTATACAAGTCAATCCCAATCTCCCAATTCATCCCACCACCACCCCCACCACCCGAGCCGCTTTCCCCCCTTGGTGTCCATATGTTTGTTCTCTACATCTGTGTCTCAATTTCTGCCCTGCAAGCCGGTTCATCTGTACCATTTTTCTAGGTTCCACATATATGCGTTAATATATGATATTTGTTTTTCTCTTTCTGACTTACTTCACTCTGTATGAGAGTCTCTAGATCCATCCACATCTCAACAAATGACCCAACTTTGTTCCTTTTTATGGCTGAGTAATATTCCATTGTATATATGTACCACATCTTCTTTATCCATTTGTCTGTCAATTGGCATTTAGGTTGCTTCCATGACCTGGCTATTGTAAATAGTGCTGCAATGAACATTGGGGTGCATGTGCCTTTTGAATTGTGGTTGTCTCTGGGTATATGCCCAGTAGTGGGATTGCTGGATCATATGGTAATTCTATTTTTAGTTTTTTAAGGAACCTCCATACTGTTCTCATTGTGGCTGTATCAGTTTATATTCCCACCAACAGTGCAAGAGGGTTCCCTTTACTCCACACCCTCTCCAGCATTTGTTGTTTGTAAATGTTCTGATGAAGCCCATTCTAACTGGTGTGAGGTGATACCTCATTGTAGTTTTGATTTGCATTTCTCTAATAATTAGTGATGTTGAGCAGCTTTTCATGTGCTTCTTGGCCATCTGTACGTCTTCTTCGGAGAAATGTCTATTTAGGTCTTCTGCCCATTTTTGGAGTAGGTTGTTTGTTTTTTTAATATTGAGCTGCATGAGCTGTTTATATATTTTGGAGATTAATCCTTTGTCCATTGATTCATTTGCAAATATTTTCTCCCATTCTGAGGGTTCCCTTTTCGTCTTGTTTATGGTTTCCTTTGCTGTGCAAAAGTTTTGAGGTTTTATTAGGTCCCATTTGTTTATTTTTGTTTTTATTTCCATTACTCTAGGAGGTGGATCAAAAAAGATCTTGCTGTGATTTATGTCAAAGAGTGTTCTTCCTATGTTTTCCTCTAAGAGTTTTATAGTGTCCAGTCTGACATTTAGGTCTCAAATCCATTTTGAGTTTATTTTTGTGTGTGGTGTTAGGGAGTGTTCTAATTTCATTTTTTTACATGTAGCTGTCCAGTTTTCCCAGCACCACTTATTGAAGAGACTGTCTTTTCTCCACTGTATATCCTTGCCTCCTTTGTCATAGATTAGTTGACCATAGGTGCGTGGGTTTACCTCTGGGCTTTCTATCTTGTTCCACTGATCTATGTTTCTGTTTTTGTGCCAGTACCATATTGTCTTGATTACTGTAGCTTTGTAGTTTAGTCTGAAGTCAGGGAGTCTGATTCCTCCAGCTCCATTTTTTTCCCTCAACACTGCTTTGGCTATTTGGGGTCTTTTGTGTCTCCATACAAATTTTAAGATTTTTTGTTCTAGTTCCGTAAAACATGCCATTGGTAATATAAGGATTGCACTGAATCTGTAGATTGCTTTGGGTAGTATAGTCATTTTCACAATATTGATTCTTCCAATGCAAGAACATGGTATATCTCTCCATCTGTTGGTATCATCTTTAATTTCTTTCATCAATGTCTTATAGTTTTCTGCATACAGGACTTTTGTCTCCCTAGGTAGGTTTATTCCTAGGTGTTTTATTCTTATTGTTGCAATGGTAAATGGGAGTGTTTCCTTAATTTCTCTTTCAGATTTTTCATCATGAGTGTATAGGAATGCAAGAGATCTCTGTGCATTAATTTTGTATCCTGCAACTTTACCAAATTCATTGATTAGCTCTAGTAGTTTTCGGGTGGCATCTTTAGGATTCTCTATGTATAGTATCATGTCATCTGCAAAAGAGTGACTGTCTTACTTCTTCTTTTCCATTTGTATTCCTTTTATTTCTTTTTATTTTCTAATTGCCAAGGCTAGGACTTCCAAAACTATGTTGAATAATGGTGGTGAGAGTGGACATCCTTATCTTGTTCCTGATCTTAGAGGAAATGCTTTCAGTTTTTCACCATTGAGAATGATGTTTGCTGTGGGTTTCTCATATATGGCCTTTATTATGTTGAGGTAGGTTCCCTCTATGCCCACTTTCTGGAGAGTTTTTATCAGAAATGGGTGTTGAATTTTGTCAAAAGCTTTTTCTGCATCTATTGAGATGATCATATGGTTTTTATTCTTCAATTTGTTAACATGGTGTATCCCATTGATTGATTTGCATATATTGAAGAATCCTTGCATCCCTGGAATAAACCCCACTTGATCAGGGTGTATGATCCTTTTAATGTGCTGTTGGATTCTGTTTGCTAGTATTTTGTTGAGGATTTTTGCATCTATGTTCATCAGTGATATTGGTCTGTAATTTTCTTTTTTAGTAGTGTCTGTATCTGGTTTTGGTATCAGGGTGATGGTGGCCTCATAGAATGAGTTTGGGAGTGTGCCTTCCTCTGCAAGTTTTTGGAAGAGTTTGAGAAGGATGGGTGTTAGCTCTTCTCTAAATGTTTGATAGAATTCACCTGTGAAGCCATCTGGTCCTGGACTTTTGTTTGTTGGAAGATTTTTTTTTTTTTTTTAAGAGAGAAATCTTTTTTTTTTTTTTTTAACAGCTAACATTATTTATTTATTTATTTATTTATTTATGGCTGTCTTGGGTCTTCGTTTCTGTGCGAGGGCTTTCTCTAGTTGTGGCAAGCGGGGACCACTCTTCATTGCGGTGCGCGGGCCTCTCTTGCTGCAGAGCACAGGCTCCAGACGCGCAAGCTCAGCAATTGTGGCTCACGGGCCCAGCCGCTCTGCGGCATGTGGGATCTTCCCAGACCAGGGCTCGAACCCAGACCAGGGCTCGAACCCGTGTGCCCTGCATTGGCAGGCAGATTCTCAACCACTGCGCCACCAGGGAAGCCCTGTTGGAAGATTTTTAATCACAGTTTCAATTTCATTACTTGTGATTGGTCTGTTCATATTTTCTATTTCTTCCTGGTTCAGTCTTGGAAGCTTATACCTTTCTAAGAATTTGCCCATTTCTTCCAGGTTGTCCATTTTATTGGCATAGAGTTGTTTGTAGTAGTCTCTTAGGATGCTTTGTATTTCTGTGGTGTCTGTTGTAACTTCTCCTTTTTCATTTCTGATTTTATTGATTTGAGTCCTCTCTCTCTTTTTCTTGATGAGTCTGGCTAATGGTTTATCAATTTTGTTTATCTTCTCAAAGAACCAGCTTTTAGTTTTATTGATCTTTGCTTTTGCTTTCTTTGTTTCTATTTCATTTATTTCTGCTCTGATTTTTATGATTTCTTTCCTTCTGCTAACTTTGGGTTTTGTTTGTTCTTCTTTCTCTAGTTCCTTTAGGTGTAAGGTTAGATTATTTATTTGAGATTTTTCCTATTTCTTGAGATAGGCTTGTATAGCTATAAACTTCCCTCTTAGAACTGCTTTTGCTGCATCCCATAGGTTTTGGATCGTCATGTTTTCATTGTCATTTGTTTCTAGGTATTTTTTGATTTCCCCTTTGATTTCTTCAGTGATCTCTTGCTTATTTAGTAACGTATTGTTTAGCCTCCATGTGTTTGTGTTTTTTTACATTTTTTTCCCTGTAATTCATTTCTAATCTCATAGCATTGTGGTCAGAAAAGATGCTTGATATGATTTCAATTTTCTTAAATTTACTGAGGCTTGATTTGTGACCCAAGATGTGATCTATCCTGGAGAATGTTCCGTGAGCACTTGAGAAGAAAGTGTAATCTGCTGTTTTTTGAAGGAATGTCCTATGAATATCAATTAAAACTATCTGGTCTATTGTGTCATTTAAAGCTTCTGTTTCCTTATTTATTTTCATTTTGGATGATCTGTCCATTGGTGTAAGTGAGGTGTTAAAGTCCCCCGCTATTATTGTGTTACTGTCGATTTCCTCTTTTAGAGCTGTTAGCAGTAGTGTCCTTCCTTGTCTCTTGTAACGTTCTTTATTTTAAAGTCTATTTTATCTGATATGAGTATTGCTACTCCAGCTTTCTTTTGATTTCTATTTCATGGAACATCTTTTTCCATCCCCTCACTTTCAATCTGTATGTGTCCCTAGGTCTGAAGTGTGTCTCTTGTACACAGCATATATATGGGTCTTGTTTTTGTATCCATTCAGCTAGCCTGTGTCTTTTGGTTGGAGCATTTAATCCATTCACGTTTAAGGTAATTATCAGTATGAATGTTCCTATGACCATTTTCTTGTTTTGGGTTTGTTTTTGCAGGTGCTTTTCTTTTCTTGTGTTTCCCACTTAGAGAAGTTCCTTTAGCATTTGTTGTAGTGCTGGTTTGGTGGTGCTGAATTCTCTTAGCTTTTGCTTATCTGTAAAGCTTTTGATTTCTCCTTCGCATCTGAATGAGATCTTTGCCGGGTAGAGTCATCTTGGTTGTAGTTTCTTCCCTTTCATTACTTTAAGTATATCATGCCACTCCCTTCTGGCTTGTAGAGTTTCTGCTGAGAAATCAGCTGTTAACCTTATGGGAGTTCCCTTGTATGTTATTTGTCGTTTTTCCCTTGCTGCTTTCAATAATTTTTCTTTGTCTTTAATTTTTACCAATTTGATTACTATGTGTCTTGGCATGTTTCTCCTTGGGTTTATCCTGTATTGGACTTGCTGCGCTTCCTGGACTTGGGTGGCTATTTCCTTTCCCATGTTAGGGACGTTTTAGACTATAATCTCTTCAAATATTTTCTCGGGTCCTTTTTCTCTCTTCTTCTTCTTCTGGGACCCCTATAATGCAAATGTTGTTGTGTTTAATGTTGTCCCAGAGGACTCTTAGGCTGTCTTCATTTCTTTTCATTCTTTTTTCTTTATTCTGTTCTGTAGTAGTGAATTCCAACATTCTGTCTTCCAGGTCACTTATCCGTTCTTCTGCCTCAGTTATTCTGCTATTGATTCCTTCTAGAGAATTTTTAATTTCATTTATTGTGCTGTTCACCATTTTTTGTTTGCTCTTTAGTTCTTCTAGGTCCTTGTTAAACGTTTTTTGTATTTTCTCCGTTCTATTTCCAAGATTTTGGATCATCTTTACTATCATTACTCTGAATTCTTTTTCAGGTAGAGTGCCTATTTCCTCTTCATTTTTTTGTTCTGGTGGGTTTTTTCCTGACTCCTTCATCTGCTGTGTGTTTCTCTGTCTTCTCATTTTGCTTACCTTACTGTGTTTGGGGTCTCCTTTTCACAGCCTGCAGGTTTGTAGTTTCCGTTGTTTTTGGTGTCTGCCCCCAGTGGCTAAGGTTGGTTCAGGGGCTTGTGTAGGCTTCCTGATGTGGGGACTAGTTCCTGTTTTCTGATGGATGAGGCTGGATTTTGTCTTTCTGGTGGGCAGGACCACTTCTGGTGGTGTGTTTTGGGGTGTCTGTGACCTTATGATTTTAGGCAGCCTCTCTGCTAATGTGTGTGATTTTGTTCCTGTCTTGCTAGTTGTTTGGCATAGGGTGTCCAGCACTGTAGCCTGCTGGTTGTTGAGTGGAGCTGGGTCTTAGCATTGAGATGGAGATCTCTGGGAGAGCTTTCACCTTTTGATATGACGTGGAGCCGGGAGGTCTCTGGTGGACCAATGTCCTGAACTCGGCTCTCCCACCTCAGAGGCTCAGGCGTAGCACCCAGCCTGAGCACCAAGACCCTGTCAGCCACACAGTCAAATTTGCCTCTCTAGGTGAACTTCAGCAATTCACTTAAGCTCTCTGGGACTCCATTTCCTCACCTATAAATATCTGAGTTACAGAAACACAGCTGGAGAGTCATGGTTTACTCCCATTCCACAGTCTTTCCCCTGGTTAAAATCAGCAAGGGTCTAATGAGGTCTTAGGGAAGCCTTCAGCCAAACAGAAAACCTGTTACTGTTGGAGGGTCTCTTGCAGAGGCAGGGCGTGGCTGTGGCTGACCACAGGGACAAGGACACAGGCAGCAGAAATTCTGGGATGTACTCCTTGTCGTGAGCCTTCACAGAGTCCCTCTAGTGTATACTTTAAAATTTGCTAAGACGGTAGATCTTATCTTAAGTGTTCTTATCACAAAATAATAATCATCATCATAATAATAAATAAAGATGGTGGTAGGAAACTCCTGGAGGTGATGGATGTGTTTATGGCATAGCAAGAGAGTTTTAAGGAATTGACCCACACGATTTCTTTTATAGAGGCTAAGAATTCCTGCAATCAGGAAACCTAGGAAACAGCGGTGTAGTCCAGGGCTCAAGAACCAGGGAACCTGATGGTGTAAATCCCAGTCCAAGTTCAGAAGAAAACTGCTGTTCCAGTTCAAGCAGTCAGGCAGAGGAGAAAGAATGAATTCCCCTTTCCTCTGCCTTTTGTTCTATTCAAGCCCTCAAGCTTGGATGGTGCCCATCCACACTGGGGAGGGCAACCTGCTTTACTGAGCAGGTGCTTATCAGATGCTTTTCTCATCTGGAAGCATCCTCACAGACACACCCAGAAGTAATGTTTAGCCAAATATCTGGCTCCCCATGACCCAGTCAGATTAGCACATAAAATCAACCCTCCTAGGATCCCATTTTCTAAAAGATTATGTGTAGAATGAGGCCTGTCAATGAGATAAGTGAAAATTCCTGGCACAGAGCCTGCCACACATTAGGTAATTAATGAATGTTTTCATTCATTTATTAATATACATAAGCGGAAATTCAACATAAATGCCATTTCCTCTGCTGCCTTCACTCATCACCAGAAGATGGTCCCCTAAAACACACTAAAACTTCATTTTATTTTTATTCACTTGGTGCACCCCTTAAGCAATTGTATATACATCAAATACTGTATCAAAGGGCATTCATTTATAGGCAAAGTTTGTTGCCACTCACCAAGTAGAAGGGCAGAGAAGTGTGAGGCAGCTCCCACCACAAATAAAATAACACACTCACTGTCTAGTGTTTTCCCCATTTACTTATTTTTTAAGTCGAAGTTTTTTCCTGACTTAAAAGAATTCCTCCAAGGGACGCAAGAACTCCTCCAAGGGATGCAAGAACTCCTCCAAGGGAGGATTTCTTCAGCCCATTAACACAGCCTGGCATATAGTAGGAGTCACTGAAAATGTGTTGCCCTCTTAAGAAGAAGTAGTTGTTGGCTATTTTGATGAACAGACACATGGTGTATACCTGAATGTATGTTAGTTAGGTCCTCAATTCAGGGAAATAAAGGTATACCAATGAAAAGGTATACCAAAATGGATGCCTCCAAAAGTATATTTCCCCAATTTCACCATTTTTCCAAGAATCAGTCCCCTACCAATAGCATGGTCATACACCTACCTGTTAGCTTTCTCTGGCCTAATATGTGTTCTACAATGGAGCATACAGTATTGTGTGGCAATCAAGCACCTTGCCTTGGGATACACCATTTGTTGTTTCTTAGATGAAGTGGGCCTGTTTCCCTCCATCTCCACTACCAAGAACCCCCATTCCACCCATCACACTGCAGTCAAAGGGATCTTCTTAAAATTCAGATACAATCATTTCATCCCTTGCTCTTGGAGTGAAGCCCACAAGTCCCTAAATGAGCCTGCAAGGCTCTCTGTGACGTGGTTTCTCTTGAATTCACCAGCTGCATTTCACACTAAGCCTCTCACTCCTTATGCTGCAGCCACTCTGGCTTCTCAGTTCCTCAAGGCATCCTGTTTCACAGACCTTTGCATTTGCAACTCTTTCTATCTGGAATGGTGTCCCCATCCCATGATTATGACATATTTACTCTTTAAGCCTCAGCTTAAATGTTAATTCCTCAAGGAAGGCTTTCCTGACCACACCAAACTAGGTCAGCACCCTACCATACAGGATAACAATACCCTGTGCTGCTTCTTTTCTTCCACTTTCCAAAATCATACCAAAAAATCAATTAGCTATGTAATCGTTCAATATCTGTCTATGCCACAGGTTCTAATCTCCATAAAGGAGGAACCGTGTCTATCTTACTTATTACTATATTCCTGAGCCTAGTGTTATTTCTGATACATAGTTGATCATCAGTAAATATTTGCTGAATTGATGAATAAGATTGTGGAATCTCCATGGAGTTGTTTCCCAAGTAATATTTCTAGCAGATGTGAAGGTCATTAAAAGGTGGAGGTCAGATTCATAGTCATCTGTCTTCAGATAAAGTAAATGTCCTACAGGAGATGGAAGTAGATAGTGGTTTTCATTACTGAAGAATAGAAAATAACTTGAGTTAACTGAGGCAGATGGTCCATGAACAATGCTTCAGAAATTAAACAGAGATTCTGACCTTTGGTGATCAAGATATATTTCAAAAGTTATATATCGGGCTCACCTCAGCTCTACGTCAAGATCAAACTGTTTTCAATAATTAATGTAAATCATTATACCTTTCTTTCATTCTACAGTGTCTTGGTCCTCTACATTATCTCGGGAAATAAACTAACTTTTTCTACTTGAACATTTCCTAGTTCACATCTCCTTTTCCTCTATTTTTTCTTCCTCTCTTTAGCTACTTGTATTTTCCATGACAAATACCTAAATTATATACGATTGAATGTTGAGGAAAGTTTTCTTTGGTCCAGGCTGATTTCCACCCTACTACCCACAACCAAAGAAGGTGATTGTCCTTACTATGTAAGCAATAAGCTATTGTTTTGTAATTAGTCAAGGTACAAACATTAGCTTAGTGGGAAAAAAATATGTAGCTGAGAAAACACTAAACAATATCCAGGACAGGTCAGAAAAATAAATTTTACATTTTATAGCATGTTATTACTTATAAAACCCTTTGCCATTCCATCTCTCTTGATCCTGGCTTTAATTATAGCAAGGCAATTTTTACTGATGTGATAACTGAGGAAGGGAATATCTGGCTCAAAGTCATAGAGCTAATAAAGAAGTTCCTGGAAACTAAATCTACATTTTTTTGCCTCAGTATGTTTTTGTAATTATGAGATCTGGTTCCTGTGTTAAGAGGACAAGCCAAAAGCCCAAAGGATGATTTGCAGGAACTTCTGAATTGATGGAGCTCAAGTCTTACTCTACTTGGGAAACCCTCATCCTGTTGAGAACTCTCTTCAGAGCCTCCTTCACTTCCTTGTTCCTCAGGCTGTAGATCATTGGGTTCAGCATAGGGATGACCACAGTGTAAAATACTGACACAATCTTGTCCTCCCCAAGGGATTTTCCCATGTTATCTTTCAGGTATATGAATATCAGTGTCCCAAAGAAAAGAGCCACTGCCATTATGTGAGAAGCACAGATAGAGAAAGTCTTGGCTTTGCCACCAGCTGAACGAATCTTCAGAATAGTCCGAATGATGAACAGGTAGGATATAAAAATCACTGAAACGCTGGTTGTAATGACCAAGAAAGCTAAGAGGTAGATCACCCGTTCTCGTGATCTGGTCTCACTACAGGCAAGCTTCAGCAGAGATGGGAGGTCACAAAAGAAGAAATCCATACGGTTGGACTTACAGAAGGAGATGGAGAAGGTACACCCAGTGCGGATCACAGAATTGACCATGGCACCACCATACGCCCTAGCCACCAACCCCAGGTGGGTCTGAGGTGTCATGGCAGTGGCATAGAGGAGAGGGTTACTCACGGCCACACAGAGGTCATAGGTCATCACCGCCAAAAGGAAACATTCAGTACTAGCACAGAGTGTGACAAAGAAGAACTGGATGGTACAGTGCTCAAAGGTGATGATCATCTGATCAGTACCCAAGGTCTCCAGCAACTGAGGGACAATAATAGAAGAGTAGCAAATGTCCAAGAAGGGAAGGTGGCTGAGGAAGAAGTACATGGAGGTCTGGAGGCGACGGTCACTCTGAATCAGCGCTATCATCCCCAGGTTACCTCCTATGGGGATGAGATAAAGGACCAGAAACACAAAGAAGAGACCCATCTGCAGCTCTGCCCACAGCTGGAGCCCCATCAAAATGAATTCTGTCACCACAGTGCCATTTTCTGCCATGAATCCTAAATTGCCCGCTGAAATAAAAAAATTAAATTTCATTGAAGATGAAATAAGGTGAGCATGGCTTGATTTGATCATTTTCAGTAATGATAATAACCTTTAAGATTTGTAACTCATTTTACATTTTTTACAAACTTTATTTCATTTGATCTTTCAGAGATCCTTGGAAGCGCATATTGTTAATCCCACTTTTGAGAGAAGAATAGGAGGGTCAAAGAGGTAAAGTGACTGGTGCATGATTTCATAGTAAAGAGGCAAAGCCAGAGCTAGAACTCAGATCCTTAGACATTTTCTAACTTCTTACAGGTGGCAAATTGAAAACCTTCATCAGTCTCACTGAAAAACCAGAAAATACCACTTTGTTGGAGAAAACCTAGTGGTATAGTACTAAGGACATGGGCTTTGATATCAGACCAAGGTTCCCATCCCTTGAGACCTTGGGCAAGTTAATTCAACTTTCTGAACCTCAGTCTCCTTGTTGGCTTAATGAGAATGTCAATGCCAAAGTCACAATATTACTGTGAAGGACATCACTTATATACTGTACCTAACACTTGGTCCAACTCACACACTTAGAATTATTTTTTTCTAAATTCTGCAATAATGTAACATGCTTCTAGGTTCATGCATACTCTGGAATCTTCTTATCTCCAAGTCCACAGCCCCCTGGAGTCCCAATATCAACTCTTTCTTTGTGGTTGTTTTGATGTGCACGTGAACCCAATGGGCTTGGATACAAGACAGTGGATACAAGACAGCTGTGAAGAGCAAGCACTGCTGGAACTTCTACAGCCTGTTGCCTGCCAAGTGTCTTCTTCTTCTCTCTTTCTGCCAAGCAACATGGCCTGGTTTCCAGGTTCACTTATTCCAGAGGAACAGTCCCATTATTTTAAAATGCCAGATCATTATCAGTCAGTAAGAATCATGAATCAAGCCATTCCAGAATTAGCCTACAAAGCTCCTTAAGAGACAAAGCCATCACATCGAGTTTAGAATTCTAATAGAGATGAAGTTCTTGCCAGATATTTAGACAATCTTGTCTCGGTACCTTTGGATGCTGATTCGTTGAGGTAATGGAAATACTGAATGTGGACTTCAAAGGTGATTCTTTTTGTCCTCCTTCCATCCTTGAAACAAAAACTGAATTTGAGAAAGATCTCACAGGATTTTAGATAAATAAGAAAATGAAACTTTCACCAATGTTTGGCAAAACCTGATCTAATGATGAAATAAACGTCAACATCTGGTGTTTACCCCTCCCCCACTGAATTCCTGATAATGTAAATATTTAGGAGTTTTTTTTTACCTTAGGGCCCAATATAATACTGACTTTCAACCAAAACAATAACTCGCTGTGTTCTTGGAATTCACACAAATCATCTTGACCAAAGGGGGAGAAAAAGAGAGAGAGAGACTATGTTCATTTAATTATTCAATAAGAATCTGCTGAGAACTTACAATGCATTAGGCACTCTTCTGGTTGCTTGGAACAAAACACAAACAATGATCTTTCCCTTGTGGTGTGGTCATTCTAGCAGAAGAGCAAGGCATATACAAAATATGTGTTTTTAAAAAAAAAAAAAAGTATATTTTTTACCATGATAGAAGATAAGTGCTATGAATCACACACACACACA
The DNA here is from genome assembly GCF_009873245.2 of Balaenoptera musculus. Taxonomy (NCBI): domain Eukaryota; kingdom Metazoa; phylum Chordata; class Mammalia; order Artiodactyla; family Balaenopteridae; genus Balaenoptera; species Balaenoptera musculus. The sequence continues at coordinate 98,206,483 of NC_045792.1, read as the reverse complement.
CACACACACACACACACAGAGCTTTGGGAGATCCAAAGTATGGAGAGGGGTATTAAATAAGATCATCAGGGAAGGTTCATTGAAAAGGTGATATTTCAGCAGATATGATAGGGATCGGGTAACTATTCGTGCTTATTTGCACACATCATTTATCCACAAACAATAGAAAATGAAGACACCAGCAATGGACCACTCCACTTCCATTACACAACCTACAGAGTTCTTCTGGTCCTTGTGAAACACTCTCAAGGCAACTTTGTTCAGAAGTGTCAACCTCCTAATACAGAGAGAAGTCCCTAAGGCATTAGAGGCTCAGTAATCAGCCTACCATCACTCAGCGTAAAGGTAAGACTGGAATCCCAACAATATAGCACAGTGGCTAAGAAAATGGGCCCTGAAGACACAGCTTGTTCCAAACTCAGTCATTTCTGTTTGTATGACCTTGGGCAAGGTACTTGATCTCTAGCATCTTAGACTAAATACCCATGCAACAGCAATAACAGTAGTGCTGTGCTATGGGAGGTAAAGAGATAACTCATGGAAATACAAGCTGTGCTTAGTACAGGGTAAATACTCAATACATGTAACTGTTACAAAAATGAGTTTTCAACCACTAGTTTGTTCTGACATTCAGAAATTTCAGTGATGCCCATTTTGTTACTGAGTCCAATGAGGCTCAAACGGTTAAACCAACTGTCCCAAGACCACACCGGGACTCCTGGCTCTAAATTCATTGTGCTTCCATGAACCGACATATGGCTCATGACTCTGACCCAGGAAGTGAGACACTAGCCGAGCTCCAGGCAACCCCAGCTAGAGATGCACAAGTCGGGAGAACCACCTCATCCCACCACTCCCCTAAGAGACACTTTTAGATCTCCTCTGAGGGAGGGGGACTAGTCTCCTTTGGAGCAGAGTGTCATGGTCGGGGAGGGGCCGCTGATTATGATGAGCCAGGGAGAGTATATGGTAGGAAGGCTGGAAACAGCATCTGGAGGCCTGAAGTTACATCTGCTGTCTGCCACTGATGTACTATGTAAACTCAAGCAACTATTTTCCCATCTCCGGGTCCGTGTCCTCACATGAGAAGGCTGCACTCACTAACCTCAAACATTGCATCTTGTTCTACAACGTGATGGTTCTCATCTCTTCTTAAAAGTCCCATGAGAGAGGGAAAGGGCATGTATTAATAACAATAATGAAGAATGGCATTAAAACAGCACTCCCTTTGGGTGAGATACTGTTCTAGGCATTTTACATAAACTGCCTCATTGACTTTTCACAATCCCCCAACGCCAGATATTGTTATTATCCTTATTTATAGACTGGAAAATAGAGGCTTGCAGACATTAAGTAATTTGGTTAATCAAATTACTTAATTTGTAATTTGGTGGTAGGTAAACCACCAGGCTGGAATTAGAACCAAGGTCTGTTGGACTCCAAGGCCATGCTCCCAACAGCTATCCCATTTTTCACGAGTATGATAATAATGAGTTAACATCTAGTGAGTACCAGAAATTTTTCAAGGCTTTATATACATTACTCTCTGTGTTTTGGCAAAGAGGAGAGTAAACATAAGTTAAATATAGATTTTGGAAAATAACCCCGGTTCTGAAAACATTGCACATGTTCTCCTTTTTGCAGTATCATCTTTATTGGTCTTGTCTCACCTGCAGGGATGGGAGGGTAGAAGAGGTGCACAGGGCTACCATCAGAATCAAACTCTAATCAAGAGTGTGCAGCCACCAAGGAACCATCACCTCCAGCACGGGTTTGAGTGTCAAGACAAAAGTCACGTGAAACAACCTTGTTCCTGGCTCCTCATCATTTCCTACCTGTACTTTCCCTTTGTCCAAGTCTCACTCCTCATTTTTTATTTATTTTATCTTGCTGCATGTCATGCATTTTTATAAGCCACTTTAAGTCTCTTTTGGAAAGAGATATCGATGAATAAATCAAGACAAAATAAAATCACCTGTTTGCCCAAAGCCAGGATCATCGGAATGATCAGCCCTATCAGCCTCAGACCAATAACAGTGCTGCCAGAGGACTTTGCCAAATGGGTTCTGGAAAGACAGTGCACGAACAGTGGGTCAGCCTAAATCAGACCCATCTGTGGATGACGAAGAAAGGCAGATGCTCAAGGGCGAAAATGGAAAGCTCAGGGGGGGTCTCAAGTTCTTTGCTACTGTAGCCAGTTCCTGAAATCTTCATAAACCCAAATTCTAAGATAGTGACCTGGGACTGCATTTTGAGAGACAGTGAGAAGCATGGAGGGTCTCCTAACCCACCATGCACATTAATGTCATCCTTCTGAACATCAGGTACCTCCATTTTTCAATAGGCAAAGGAAAATGTTAAAGAAAATCAAGGTTGCCAAGTGTTTGCTGATCTTCAGAGGAGCTGGAAAATTTGTTCTCTCCAAGAAGAGTTCCAACTTGCCTTGTGATACCTTGTCTAAACTCCTGAACTGCTCCAAAATAATTGATAATTCTAGATAGAACAGCCAATCTGCTTCCTAATAATTATGGTTAAAGAAAACCAACAGTGGCTGCACAAAATCTCTAGGCAGGGAGAAGAACCCTGGATCAGTGTGGCCTCAGAGGAAAATATTTAGTCCTAGGCAATTTAGATAAACTAAGTTGCTGGGGAAATATGAATGGAACACTGAAGCAGCAGTTTCCTGTCTTTGAAGCCCACAAAATAGTTGAAATTGCTGGGTTTTAAGGATGCACAGGAAGAAAGGGGATCCTTAATGGCATCATTAATGCCACAGTACTGATCAATGTCAGCATTTCACATTCTCAGTGCTCTGTTATCCAATTGTTGCTTTTTTTTTAAATAAATTTATTTATTATTTATTTTTATTTTTGGCTGTGTTGGGTCCTCGTTGCTGTGCGCGGGCTTTGTCTAGTTGTGGCAAGCGGGGGCTCCTCTTTGTTGCGGTGCACGGGCTTCTCACTGCGGTGGCTTCTCTTGTTGTGGAGCACGAGCTCTAGGGCATGCGGGCTTCAGTACTTGTGGCACATGGGCTCAGTAGTTGTGGCTCGTGGGCTCTAGAGCGCAGGCTCAGTAGTTGTGGCACACGGGCTTAGTTGCTCCACGGAACATGGGATCTTCCAGGACCAGGGCTCGAACCCATGTCCCCTGCATTGGCAGGCGGATTCTTAACCACTGCGCCACCAGGGAAACCCTGTTATCTAATTGTTGATTGGGCACAGAAATATTTCACTTCCAGACACTTCCTGGTGGACCACTAACTCTAGGTTATCTTTCCCCCACATGAGTCATGTCTGCTCAGGACCCACGGCTTCATTTTTATGTCAGTCAATAGTAAACACACCTGGACATCTAATTCACACATTCCAAAGCTGAAGGAGAAAGACCATGAGATTGTTTGCTCTTTGGGATTTTATTAACCTCCCCAAAACCACCACTAAATTTCAGAAAACTAAGGAGGGTTTCAGAAGAGAAGAAGTCCAGCAGATGCCCCACCTGCATCTCAGAGCAGAGAAAACACTGGACTAGCCAAGAGGCTAAATATGGATTAATCGAGAAAATATATGGGAAGATGATTCTCAAAGTAATAAGTTTGCACTTGGAAGGGATTGTTATAAGGGTCCAGACGCCAGCTTTATAATAGCACGTACTGTGGAAAATACAGAGCCATGGATCTGAAAAGTATTTATATAGCTCAGCGAAACTAATCCACTTAGATCCTCCAAGTCAGGTTTAAAGATATTTTAAAATGGTAAGATATAAAAGTTTGTATGATGTGCCTAAAATTGTGTAGCCTTTGTTCTCAGCTGGAAATGTGCAACAAAGATTTCTAAAGGATCTGCCTTTATATTCTGTGCCCAGCAGTACACTGTCCACTAGGGATGCAGTGATGTGTACATAGAACTAAACAGACATTAGATGATAATGATCCTCCCTGTGTCACTAGAACAGAGCTGGTATCATCTGCTTGTGGGAACTTGAAGAGGAAAAAGGAATAAAGGAACGAGGTACAAGATGCTTTGCCACTCAAAGTGTCAGGGTGGACTTGGGTCCTAGGGATGCTTAAGTGGTGAAAAAAAAAAAAGTTTCTTCCACCAACACTCTGTGTTCAAGTAAAAAGTAGCTCAATCTAGAGATAAAAATAGACTATTCAAGAGCTCCTCTTTTTCCCAGAAACTTGTTTGGCAGAAAACTTTAATAGGTCATTTACTGGTTGAATTTAAACTTATAAATACATAGGAAAGTATTCTCCAGCAAGCCCCACTGAAAATAGCAGAAAGGCAGAACCAGCGTGGCATCATGGAACCAGAATATTTTGAAGTTCTATCACAGTGAGGTCAAGTTCCAGCCAGTCATATAAATTATCTGGACTTCAGCTGTTTCACCTCTAAGATGGACATGAATACTACCCAAGTCACAGGAGTGCTGGGAGGACAGGCCTATGTTCTCAGAAAAGATTGGTTCTGTTGCATACAATGGAAGGTGTGAACTTCCCTCCTCCAAATTGCAAATGACTTTCATGATCCCTCACTTTAAAACGTTGCACTCCTATTATCCCATCTGACTCTCACATAACCCATTTTGAGGTGAGGAAAGTGGGGACTCAGAGAGGTCAGCAGATTTGTCCAAAGGTCACATAGCTAGAAAGAAAAGCAGCCAGAACTGAGACCCAGAACCCTTTCCACCGCACCGCCCAATCCCTCAGCTTGCTGGTTATGGTGATACAGATGCCCTGCCTGAAGATGGGAGGTGGAGGCGTGGGGAGATCTGAAAAGTTGAAATCTTGAGGTCTTCCTCACTTTGTGATCCTACAATAAACTTCCAGAATGGCATATAAATTCTGTCCAAACACTGACCTCAAATCTCTTGCACTTCTCCTCCACCAATGCCTGCTCACTCTGCCCTATCTGCTCACTGGACAGAGTGTGCAGCAGAATCCTGCAACTTAAAGGTGTTTCTAAAGGTCATGGTTCTGCCCTTTTGCCTTCAGGCAGATGAAGTAGAGATGAGGAAAAGAGGCCCCAAGATGAGGAGGGTCTTGCCCAGAAGCAAACACCAATGCAAAACGTTGGGAGTGACAGATCTCCTGCAGCCTGACAAGACACTCCTTCTACTGCTTAGGCTGCGTCACCTTTTCAGAGTCTTAGCACAGCTTTTCTGTTGCCCAGAAGTACTCAAGCCCTCTGCCTCTCAGAGAGCGGTGAGAACAGGTGAACTGCGCCCTCCGCCTTAAAGGGGGATTGGGAGGGGAGAGGAGTTCTGGTGATGGGGATACCTGGACAGAACCAGCCTTAAAAAGCGTGGGCTGGAGCATGAGGTCTCTTTAGCTCTGGGGTTAAAGGGATGGGGTTTTTACACCTCCTAACATCCTTAGAGCTTCTCCCAAAGTCAGTGCCCAGCTGACCAGTCCTAAAAGAAAGACCTCAGTTCTCTACGCTTTAGGGGGGCTTAGTGAGCACTCATAGAACGTAGCTTCATGATCTCTCAACTGCAGGAATCTGAGATTTACCTCCCACCCACAGCAGAAATCCTGTCTAGGGCATCTCTGATGGCTGGCCTTTGAGCTAATGGTGACCCTTTCTGACCACTCTTTATGGAGCTGGAACAATTCCAATGATGGGGAAATTATTCTCCCACAAAGGAGCTCGTTCTGTTTTAGAGCCTACATGTAGTTTCCAGCTCTCTCTGTAATGTCAGTACCATCACATTCCAAATACCTGCCAGAATTTTACAAATTTCTGAGAGATTCAACAAGAGTTGCTTCTTGCTCTTTCCCTTTTCTCAGTGTAAGCCCTTACTTGAAATAGCCTCCATAGTCTTCCACATAGTCTCACCTACCTTGTCTCTTCTGATTCTAAAAACAATCACCTGAAGCAGGTATGAGATGCATTATCAGTCCCATGGTGTAAATGAGGAAACTGAGACCCAAAGATGCTAAGTGTCTTGCATCACTGCAAGAGGAAGCAAAACGAATAACTCCCAGTACACTGTGCTCCCTCACAAACCACACTAGCTTTGACCCTACTCTCTAAAGAAAAAAAGAGATAAACCCTTTTTAGATGACAGGAAACCAACATTCAACTTGTCAAGTACTTTTTGAATCTGGACTGTGGTTCATTTTCTGTCTGATCTAACCTGGCCACACTTACCTTCAGCAGAGCCAAGAGGTCCTTCCCTGGGTGACTAGGCTGGATGGGAGTACATGTGATGTCCAAATGGTGCTTTTAGGCATAAGAAGAATAAACATCTTCAGCACCTGCAGCTCATAAGCCCCAACATCCACAGAAGCACCGATTAATAGGTGCCTGGATCTCTGTCCTATTCTGGATGCTGCGTGAAGGCAATTAGAAAACCGGGGCAGGGGGATTAGCCACGGATTGGGGTGCTCTAATCAGACCCTAAGCTTCTAATTAGGTTTCTCTGAGTCCCAGAGGAGAGAAACCTTCAGAAAAGGGCCCCTGCAAAGTTAGCTTTCTCAGTTCCTTCCCACTCAAACTTTGTCCTGTCTGGCAGCTCCCACCATAATTTAATCTCATTTGGGGGATGGGGGTAGATATTTCTACGTTCTTCTCTCTGAGAAGTTGTCAACCACCCAAGGAGATCCCTTCTGAACAATCTCATTTATGGGGCACAAGTGAAATCAGTGACTATGTGAAGTCTCAGCAGCCTGCTTACTCATTTACTCAACTAATATTAATAATCTGCATATAAAGTACTTAGAGAGTACCTAGCATACCATATTAGTTTTATCCAAGTTTAACCCATTGACTCCTCACAACAATCCTATGAGGTAGATACTATTATTATTCTATTCTACCAGTGAGGAAACTGAGGCTCAGAGAGGCGAAATAACCACCCATGGTCACACAGGTAGTAAGGCGGAAAGCTGAGTTTGGAACCAGGGAAGCCTGGCATGATACCTCCAGACACCTTGCTCTTAACCACTATCCTGTACTTCTTGATCTCAGTTAGCTGATTATAAATACCGCTATTTAGGGTAGAAAATTTGGACAGTGTCCAAAAACCATAAATGAAGACATTTAAACCACTATAATCACACCACTCCAGTAAGTGCTGTTAACAGCTGGAGGGAAAGGCACTAGACCATAGTTATTTGGCACATAAACTCTGGCAGTAGACTGTGTAGGTTCGAATCCTCCTTCTCTACCTAGGGAATTTAAGTAAGTTATGTCACTTCTCTAAACCCAACTCCTGAGATGGACATGGAGGTTAAAGAAGATACATATAAAACACACAGAACAAGGTCTGGTACTATTAATATCCTTCCTATAGACATTTATATACATTTCTTAAAAATCAGGATTGAAGTTCATACACTATTTTTATACTGTTCCACTGGGGTGAGTTAACAAGAGAAATGTAGCTATTATAAGTTACTCAAGTGGGAGGAAACTATAGTCCACTGAAACGCCTTGGAAAATGGTGAGACCTCTTGTGGGGCAGCTCATGGTGTTGGGGCCATCAAGCACTATACCCTGAGACTCTACACGCTAAAAGTCTAGGTGACCATAAGAAAAGAAAAACTAACTCCCAAACTTGTCACAAAGTTGGTGAGATTGCCCTCATCTGTTATACCACTTGCACTTGAACAATCACAAGGGTAGTCGTGATAACCTGAATGCAAAAGACATCCGCCAGTTTTCTGGAATATAAGAATCCTCAAAACTCTTCGGTAGAGGAAAGACCCTATAGGGAAAAATATGCATACTTTTCTAAAATTATATATATATATATATATATATATATATATTTCTGAGATTTAATATCCTTCTAATCTTGATAGAAAGGTAATTGAAACAGATTTACATAATTTTGAAAACATTAATAAGGATTTGTGGTATTTCTCATTGTTACACACAGGACACACCCTTACAACTCTAAGCCTATACCAATCTATGAGATATGAGACCTCCCTTCCATTCATTCAGTCCCTTCATTAGACCTTTAGTTTTCCCTTTCATTGTTTTATTGATTACTGCTCATGTAGAGAAAGGCTATCTATTTTTTTTAACTTTTTAAATTATTTTTTTATTGAAGTATAGTTGATTTACAATGATTCAGGTATACAACAAAATAATGCAGTTATACATATATATGTACATATTTTTTTCAGATTCTTCTTCATTATAGGTTTTTACAAGATATTGTATATAATTCCCTGTGCTGTGCAGTAGGTCCTTGTTGTTTATCTATTTTATACACAGTAGTGTGTATCTGTTAATCCTGAATTCCCAATTTATCCCTCCCCCCTCATTTCCCCTTTGGTAACCATAAGTTTGTTTTCTATGTCTGTGAGTCTATTTCTGTTTTGTAAATAAATTCATCTGTATCACTTTTTTAGAGTCTGTGTATAAGTGATATCAAATGATATTTGTCGAGAAAGGCTATTGATAATTATTTATGTAGGTCCTTTTACCTGGAATACTTGCTGAACTCTAATAATTGTGAATTCATTAGTTTGGACTTTCAATATAAATAAAATTTTCTGTGCATACTTTTAAAAAAAGATGTATGGGATTCCTTACCCTCACACGTGATGGAGAAAATGTATATTGCAAACACTGTTGTCTACTTAGCATTTTATCCTGCGCATTCTCCACCTCAGTGGTCACATGAGGTCACATTTGCATTCGTACTCCACCTCATCTCAATGTTTCCTAGAACCACTGCCCATTCCACAGAGCGGCCCTAGTGTTGAGTCACCATTTTGCACTCCCAGCCTGCTCCAGGGTTAGTGAGGCAGCCCCACAGTAAATGGGCTTCTGCCCCAAAGTGCTAAACTCTCAAATCACTCCACGCCTCCGCCACCATCCACCAGCACAGTGGATGGAAATGATCTCTTCATCTGCTACTTTGCCCATCTGACAGTAACACCCACCACAAATGATGTGGCCCTGCCCGCCGGGAAGACGTGGCCTTCATTCCCTTATGGTGGGTTCCTCACAAGTTCACCCCAACCCAGGCCAACTGAGGATATTTTATATCCCTGAGCCTCTGTGGATATCTGAGTTTGAATCCCTTATCTCAGGGGAAATTCCTCAGCCTCCTGTGTAGATCAGTGGTCCTTGTCAACTCCACCCACGCAACATCCAAGAACGAAGAGCAAGTGTGTGCATTGGGAGATGCTTACATTTGAACCCCAGTTCCTCACATCCAAAATATCCTATTACACCTAAATCATTTTGGTCAATTTGATATTTTCAATTTTTTATTATGAAGTAACAGTAGCATGACCATACATTTCTATAGGTAGTAATGATTATTTCCTTGGGATAAATTTTTAGAAGCAGAACTGTGGGGGGAAGGGCATTCTCATTTTTAAGGGTCTTCATACATGCTTCTGATGTTAAACATTTTTCTTGTGTTATTTAGCCACTTTATTTCTTTTTTGTAAATTTAGCATTCATATTCTTTGCCTTGTTTTTCTAATGAGGTGTTTGACTTTTCTGAGTGAACTATAGAAACATTAAGGATATCTCCTTTCATTTGTTTGAGAAATATTTATTGTGTTCCTATTATACGCCGGGAACTGGGCACTAAAGATATGATAATGAACCAAACAGATGAAATATCTGCCCTCATGGAGTTTACATTCTAATAGGCAGAGACAGAGAAAATAGTGTTATAAAGAAATAGAGTAGGCTGATGTGATAGTAACTGTCTGGTGTGGTGACAGAGAAAGGGGCCTCCTGGGAGTCAGAAAAGGTCTCTCTGATGTGGCTTTTACACTGAGATCTGCATGAAAAAAAGACACAAGAGCATCTTCTGATGTGAAAAACATTCCAGACAGCAGGAACCACAAGTGCAAAGGTCCTGAGGCAGGAATAAACTGGGCTCTCAAGGAACAGTTAGAAAGGCAGCAGAAGGGCTCCTATCGTCAACTAAGGCTGGGGGAGGCTGGAGGTGTCCTGGCTGCCAAGTGGACAGACCCTCTGGCCTTGCAAGATGATACCATGCAAGCGGTGGTCATTAACCTCTGACCCCTGCCAAAGCCCGCCGCTCCCATCAAGCGCAATTTGAGTAAGCCCTCCAGGCGGGAAGTGAGCTGGGAGAAAATCCCTGGGCACCCAGGGTCATCCCCTGTGGGGATTTTTTCCAAGACCTCCATTTCTGGAGCAGCTAGATCCTACATGCTCCTTCTTGTACATGGCACTCACACCACTAAACATCAAAAATGACAAGTTTTGCGGGCTGCTCAGATACCAAAGAATATCCTTGGATAACTTTTATAATTTTATTTAAGGTTAATTCGAGTATGCAGAAAACACCCACCCATCCCACTCCTATGCTCTTTGGACATGTCAGGAAAAAGAATAAAAGGTCTGAAGACAGACTAATCCCAGACAATTCTAATCCCTGTGCTGGCTACTATCTTTTTGCCCCTCCAGGTCCATCCACCCTCAGCATTCTCTATCTTTCCTTATCCTGATCTGTCCAGGCAAGGCTGACTTCTCCCCACTAAAAAAAAAAAGAAAAAAGAAAAAAGAAAGGTAATAGGAGATGAAGAATGGAAGTATGTATGGGGCAGATCACACATGGTCTCATAAGCTAGAATAAGAAATAAAATTTTTTTCCTAAGTGCAATGGGAAGCCAATGAAGGGTTTTTAAAAGGGAAGTTATAGAATCTGATGTCATTTTTAAACAATTTCTCCAGATTCTGTGAAGAATATGGATTATAAGGAGGCAAGAATATGTGATATGTATTTAGTGGAATATTATTCAGCCATGAGAAGGAAGGAAGAAAATCCTGCCGTTTGCAACGACATGGATGGACCTTAAGGGCATTATGCTAAGTTAAATAAGTCAGAGAAAGACAAATACTGTATGATATCACTTATATGTGGGCTCTACAAAATCCTTATCCTCTATGCTCTTCCACTGGCCTATGTGACTATTTTTATGCCGGTGCCATACTGTTTTGCTATGAGTATTGGCTGCTAATGACTGATAGCTACTGCCTTCTCTGGGGTATTGCCCTTGGCCATGAGATCCACTTCTTGCAGAAATGCCTAGGAGGTCCCATCCCCACCTCTTGGGGGAAGCCCTCAGTCAGTAGATAATTGATATGGCCTGCAAAAGGCCAAATCCCTTGCCTAGAGGCAGAACTGAGCCCACAGTATAATTCATTCTCTAGAGGTCCCCTAAGGATCAGGCCAAAGCTACACTCCAACTGAAACTACATCTTTGCTCAGCTATTTTCTGCTTCCTTCACTCCCTTACAGGTTTCTTCTATAATCACTCCTTCAGTGAAATACTGGCCCAAAAATCCTTGTCTCAGGTCTTTAAGGAACCCAACCTAAGACACATCTCATTCCAAACAAAAGTTCTAGGCTTAATATTAATAACAACAACAGCCATAATAATTGTGTAGTATATCAAAGCTCTCCAGATGCTCCCAATATGTCACAAAGGGAAAAAAGTAATAATTACTCTACAATCACTCATTTCGCAAGTTCCCCAGGGGACGTTTAATGGAATATGATCATGACTGGCTTATTTCCCTCTTTTCTCTCTACTTTGTCCCAAGTGTCACTCTACCCTCTATACCACTCCAGAAAACATTCCCAGTACGGTGCACATACTCTTACCGCAGTTATTTCAATGAGTATTTCATTACAGGAAAAGATCATAAATATTATCTGAAATGCACTGGAAAGTAGAATTCCCTGTGCTGCCAGAGGTCCTGGTCTGTAGCTGCTTCCCTTCTTCGTAATATTTTCTTGCATCATCTGGCAACTGCAACTGCAAAAGTCACCCTGGCTGGGTTGGGCTGAATGCTTGCTAATTATCAAAGGATTTTATTCCAGCCATGTTACTTTGGAGTGATGGGATACATGGCCTCTCCAAAACTCTCCCGCTGGAAGAGCTCTGATCCTACATTAATGAGTGGATGAAAGCCTACAGGGCAGAGGAGTGATTCTACTGCTGCAGAACACAAGTTATTAGAAAGAAGTAAGATGGGGTCTCCAGAAACCTATAATCTAGCTGGAGAGATGCGACTAACCACCAAGGAACAGTCATAAACAATGTAAGACAAGCAGAATTAAGTGCCAAATTGTGTGGGTCTAACAAAGGGAGTGTGGGTTTCAGAGACCAGGAAGAGATGAGAGCTGGAATAGCCAGAGAAAGCTGCCCATAGGAACTCTGGAAATGGATCTTTAAGGAAAGTGGTATACTCATGCTAGAGATTCAAGTGAAGCATGTTTAGACCACACTAGCCTCATTCCCTCCTGAATCAGTAAACATCCCTCCTAATGAAATTCTGAGCAGACAATGCAGCTAGGTTTCAGCCCCTGAGCTGAGAGTTGACATCAGGCTTAAGGATGGATGCAGTGTAGAAAACTTCACCAGGAGTCCTCAGAGCTGAGTACCAGCCCTGACACCGCCCCTAACTGGGACAGCAGGACATTGAGGGCCAGTGGCAAAGAGGAACAAAATTCATTCCTTATAGAAACCGCAAATGAGCTTTGAGGCTAACAAGACTCAAGAGTTGCCATGAAATCCCACAAGATTTGTTTTTATCCTCTCTGATGCGTGGAGACAGATAATGAGCCCCTTCCGTAGTCTGTTCTCGCTGACAAGGCTGCCTTTTCCAGGGAGCCCTGGGGGCTGTCCCAGGTTGCTGATTCGTGATTCAGGGACAACCTTTGTGCGTACTGTGTCCCTCTCACAAAACCATCCCCAGAAGTATTTTTAAAACCCCACTCGTTCGCTTAACAAGAAGAAACCTAAAATCTGTCAGCTACATACATCTATTTGAGTAATCTGAGCTGCTTTCTACAAAATGCTTAAATGACCTTCAATTAGTTTGATTCCAAACCTAAGATGAACCCAATTAGATTATTCCACCAGGTAAGTAGGATGTAATCATTACCTTGACAACATTGTTAGGGTACCAGCTCTGAAGTAAGGTCCACACAAACTGGGGAAGATGAAACTGGGCAGAGATTCTGGCCATTGTCATCAAAACTTCTCACCTATTGGTACCATGTCCAGTCTGAGATTTCAGCTCTTATATGAAATACACAAGTAAGACTGGGTCTTTTTTTTGGAAACCTACAGCTGCAGTCTTTTCAGGTTTATGTGTGTGTCACTAGGTAAATTTTAGAAAATATGAATAGTTTTATGAGGCAGGTGTGGGGTACTGTACTACATAGCTTAGACCAGAGAATCCACTGTAAATTACTGTACTTCCTATAATTATGCTGTAGGTGGGATTAATCATACGTACTGGAGCTTTGGCTTTGAGACCTCAGTTAGAATCTGGGCTTTTCACTGACTAGTCATGTGACCTTGAACAAGTTACTGAACTATTCAGAGCCTTAGTCCCTTCTAGGACAAAATAATACCTCTATCACAGGGTCATTGTGAGGATTATACGAGATGATATGTGTAGGATGTTTAACATCCTGGCTGACACATAGTAGATGCTCAATGAATGGCCACCAGTATTAGGAAGGACACACAGCACAGTGGTTCAGCACCCCAACTCTGGGATCAGGGAGGCCAGGGTTAACATCTAAACATCTTTTCTTTCTAGCTCTGAAACCTCAAGCAAAATACTTAATATTTCTAAGCCTCAGTTTCCTCAACCATAAAATAAAGAAAAATATTCCTCTCTCATAATGTTATTGTCAGCTTTAAATGAAAGAAAGCCTTTAAAGTGCTTAGCACACTACCCGACTCAGGGCAAGAGCTCACTAAATGTTGACAATAATGTTTTGAGATACCAATCCCATAATGTGAAGAGGGTTAACTTTGTTCATCTCCTTCATTGTCCCCAAGGGACTCAACCCTTGGAAAAAAGAGAAGGAAGAGTTTGGGAGAAGATTCCAAGTTAAAGTAAGCACATCTCTTCTCTGAAGTGTTCCTCTAGGGTAAGACTGTCTCTCTTTCCCTATCCCCTCCAGAGACTGCATATTCTTCTACATTATATATTATAATAAAAACATATTACAAGTAATAAGGTCAACTCATAAGTGTCCCTAAGACTTTTTAAAATGTCAACTGGCCACAAACCTTTGTTTTCCCACTTATGAGCTGTTGGGTTCAGGGAATCTATAGCTGTCCTCTACTCTGGACCCAATCTAAGCTGCTGGTACCCCCAAGCCCCTTCTTATATAAGATCTTCAAAACTGGGTGTCAACAGCCTGGTCTTGAAAAGTTTCCTTCTGGGAAATATTCTGGAAATTGCTTTTCTGGAAAATAAGCAAACTCTATCACATTAGGTAAAAACCCATTCTAAGTTTTCAAAAATTATTATTATGTTCCCATTTTATTATTGAGAAAGTTGAGGTTCTAATTGGCTAAGCAATTTTCCCAAGAATGTACTGAAGGAGGGATATGGCCCAACTAAGTCTGTCTTAACCCAAAAACAAGGAAAAAGAAGAAAAGACATGGGCCACCAAGAAACTCCAAAATCAAACTTAACCCTTTTCTCCCCTGGAAGTTGAGTATTTGCCTAATAGTCTTAGAGGTGCTACCATTTAAAAGTTGAGACTTGGGTCCGAAGAAAAGGTAATTCTGCTCCCCTACGAAGAGAGCATAATGCGGCAGAAAGAGCACCAAATTTGGAGTTAGAAAGTCCCAGATTGAAATGCTGATTTTCTTTCTTCCTAGGTGTGTGGCAAGTTGGGCAACCTCCTTAACATCTCTGAGCCTCCTTTTACTCTTTCATCAAATAGCCATGGCTATACCCAACTTAAAGGGCTGCTAGAAGGATTAGGGCTAAAGTGTGAGTTGGGTATTGCCTGTGGCACAAACCCTGTGTGACTGCATTTGTACCCAGATGATCTGCCACCTAATCTCTGGTCATGTGCATCGAACAATCTTGTCCCTAAATCAGAGGGAACCCTGGGATTCACCATGAGATGGATAGAAAATGGACTATGACAATTTCAGAATTAGAGGTTGAGAAAGATATTGAAATTAACCAAGTTTACTCATGACTTGAAAGTAGGAAGGATCTGATTATCTAAAGAACTGCAGGTAGATTTCTTTGATTCCATAAACCATAAATATGTAGTTAAATGTAGGAAGGCGGCAAAACAAATTCATAGCAAAAGAGCACAGAATTTGCCATCAAACCAATATTGTTCAGAACACACATCTTCCACTTATTAAACTGGGTGACCTTAGACAAATTAATCTCCCAGAAGTTCAAATTCCTCATTAGTGAAAAATAAGATAACAGCCCTTGAAGGACTATTTCCAGGATTAAACAAGATAATATATGCAAAGCTCCAAAGTTTTTAGTGGAAAGGGTAAGTAAATGGGCTGTAAGCACACAAGAAAACCATAACAAAATCAGAAATAACAAACTAGATTTACCTACATAACATGGATAAATCACAAAGATATGCTATATGTGGGAAAAGACACAAAAAAGATCATGCATATAAAATTTAAAACACACTAAAATCACTATTTTTTTTAAATATACACATATTTCTGGGACTTCCCTGCTGGAGCAGTGGTTAAGACTCTGAGCTCCCAATGCAGGGGGCCCAGGCTCGATCCCTGGTCAGGGAACTAGATCTCACATGCATGCCACAGCTAAAGAGTTCGCATGCCACAACTAAGGAGCCAGCGAGCAGCAACTAAGGAACCCACCTGCCACAACTAAGACCTGGCACAACCAAATAAATAAATAAAATAAATATTAAAAAAATAAAGATACACATATTTCTAAATAAATATAAAAGGAATAAACATGGGATGATATATATTTCACATATACTAAAGTGGATCCCTATGAGGGGTTGGGGAAAGATTGAGGATGGAGGGATAGGAGGGAAAATAATAAAATAATATGAAGAAGGACCTTGCCCTGTTCAATAATGATGGTTTATCAGGAACTGGGGAATATTATTTCCCAAGGAACTGGGAAATATTCAAGATTCCTTTGAATCTTTGGATCCAAGATTCCATAATATGTTTAAGTATCTATAAATCACTTGAAATAGTGCCTGCATATTTAATATACTCAGTAATTAGTAGCTAGAGTATACACATTACATAGTACAGATGTTAGGAAAATTCTTTCAAGAGCCTCATTTAGCCCATACACCTAGACCTACAAATCATGGATTGTGAGAGCAAAAGAACTTTAATGATCATATAATCTAGCCCTACCATTTTTCAGGACAGAAAGTAAAGCCCAAGGAGGGGAAGTGAACTTCTGAAGGTTATTCAGCTAGTTAGTGTTTGTCCTAGAGATGGTAGCCATGGATCTTGACCATACCAAAAGAGCCTTCCAAAGAACATAACTTATCCCCAGGCCAGGCTGCTGGAGTGGGGTGGAGGGAACAGCTCAAGGAGGCTATGTTTTATATGATATGTCAGTGTCTCCCTCCCGCTGGTGACCACTGATTAGAGCTAGAGGAAACCCCCAACCAAGATTAAAGTGGTAAAGATTAAAATGGAGAAAAAGACTTTCAGTTTTTTATTGATGTTGAGATGTAATTGACATATAACTGTGTGTAAGTTTAAGTTGTACAATGTGTTGGTTTGATACACATATATTGCAATATGATTGCCACCATAGCATAAGCTAACACCTCTATCATGTCCCATAACTATCATGTCTTCTTTGTGGTGAGAACAATCAAGTCTCTTAGCAACTTTGAAGTTTACAACACAGTATTTCAACTATAATCACTATGCTGTGCCCTAGATCTCCGGAACTTATTTATCTACTAGTTGCTAGTTTGTACCCTTAAACATCTTTTAATACCAACTGACTAAGCAATTTTTGGCCACACGCTGAATTAGATAATAAGAAATATATATATCAATGGGTAATATGAGGGAATAGTTCACACAAAGAGCAGATTTGTCATCTTCCAACCTCTGAAATGTTTTCCTGAGAAAAAGAGATTAGAACTGCTGTGTCTGGAAGAGGCGAAACTAAAGCCAGTGCGTGGAGTATAAAGAGAAAGAACCCAGACACAAAAAAAGAATTAACAGGTAGAACTGTCCACAGATTGAAGCTCACAAGGCAACCGTACAAGCACGTGGAGGGTATGCAGCAGAGGAGACTCCAAGAGCCAATAGCAATTAGAGCAGATGCTGCCTAGATTATTTCCAAATCTCGGAGTCTATGTGTCTCTTATCTTCACAGGAATTTCCAAATATAAACCAGAGTTAATTTGAGTTCGAAACACCAGCTCATGGCTCAGCTTCCAAAAATGCAGGATGCCGGAGAAGAATCAGCCAGGTATAAGATTTCTCAAAAACAATCTCTGTACATTTGCCCGGAAATATAAACCTAACTTCTACCAGAGAGAAAACATCAGTCTTTCAATTCTGGGATTTTTTTTTTTTTCATTTCATTCTCAGCCTCAGATCAACGGTCGATGTTGAATCCATGGCCAAGAATAATTTCACCATAGTAACTGAGTTCATCCTTATGGGCTTTACTGGCTACCTTAAGTTGGAGATTCCCCTCTTCCTGGTGTTTCTGAGTTTCTATCTAGTCACCCTTCTGGAGAATATAGGGATGATCATTCTGATCCAAGAGGATGTCCGACTCCACACCCAATGTACTTCCTTCTGAGTCACCTCTCCCTGCTAGACATCTGCTACACCTCGGCCATCACCCCTCAGATCCTGGCCACACTCGCCACAGGCAAGACAGTCATCTCCTATGGCCAATGTGCCTCCCAGTTCTTTTTCTTCACCATTTGTGCAGGCACAGAGTGTTTCCTGCTGGCTGTAATGGCCTATGATCTCTATGTGGCTATTAGCAACCCACTGTTCTACACTGTGGTCATGCATCCCAGGATCTGCTGGAGTTTAGTGCTGGGAGCCTATGTCTATGGGGTAGCGAGGTCCATCCTGCGTACCATATGTACTTTCACCCTCGCCTTCTGTGATAACAATCAGATCAACTTCTTCTTCTGAAGCTTGCCTGCAGTGACACAACAAACACTGAGATTGTCATTGTCTTCTTTGGCAACTTTGTGATTTTGGCCAATGCCTTGGTCATCCTGATTTCCTACCCATTTTGAGGGTGAACTCTTCAGGTGGCAGGGTTAAGGCTTTCTCCATGTGCTCCTCCCACCTCACTGCCATGGCCATTTTCTTTGGGACCCTCATCTTCATGTATCTGCGGGGTGGTTCAGGCAAATCCCTCGAGGAAGACAAGGTGGTGTCTGTCTTCTACACTGTGGTCATCCCCATGCTGAACCCTGTGATCTACAGCCTGGGAAATAAGGATGTGAAAGCGGCCTTCAGAAAGGTCACTGGTAGATTCCAGGTGTCACAGAGTGTGTAGATCTGGGTGTAAGGACCTCTTGTCTTGGTCCATTTTTTTCCCATATGAATATATCCTAATAGGCACCAGCAGTACATGCAACCTGTACTCACAAACAAAAAGAAGGTAGAGAGGTACCACAGGCACACAAGAAAAACTGCAAATCTACAACAACATGGTTGGAACTAGAGATTATCATACAAAGTGAGGTAAGTCAGAAAGAGAAAGACAAATACCATATGATATCACTTATATGTGGAATGTAAAATATGACACACATGAACTTATCTACGAAACAGAAACAGACTCACAGACATAGAGAGCAGACTTGTGGTGGCCAAGGGTGAGGAAGGGTGGGGGAGGGATGGAGTGGGAGTTTGGGGTTGGCAGATGCAAACTATTATATATAGGATGGATAAACAAGGTCCTACTGTGTAGCACAGGGAACTATATTTAATATCCTGTGATAAATCATAATGGAAAAGAACATGAAAAAAGAATGTATATTGATGTATAAGTGAATCACTTTGCTGTACAGCAGAAATTAACACTACTTTGTAACTTCAACGATACTTCAATAAAAGATTTAAAAAAAAATTTTAACTGCAAATGTGATAACATTTATTTCCAGCAATTCAAATGTACTTTCTTCTCCCTCTCCCACCTCCAGCCCATTCCTAAGAACCCAGAAGTCTCACACTGCTCGCTGACATCATAATTTACGGAATCTCAGAGTCCCCAGAGGTCTTCAGTTAATCTCAATCCAGCCCAATACTCTTCGCATGCTTGGGTTTCCCATCCTTTCTCTCCCAGTTTTGCTCCCATCAATACTGCCTTTTTCTCTGGGACAAGGATTATATCAGGAGATCCCTGTGGATAAAACTAAATAGTCTTTTTTTTTTTTTTAAATGCGTGAGTGACTGATCACCTCAGTAAGCGAGGAGTGTTGTGTAAGACAAAACTTGAGTCTCTAAATGGCCAGGGGAAGGGAGTGTTTAAGAAGTGAGCCTTCCTCTTCACCATTCTAGAGATTCCAGTCACCCGCTTGGAGAGTCTTCCTTCTTGGCTCATGCCAGAACAATGGAATTTGCAAATTCCAAATTTGCAAATTGCCTTCCCACTTAATCACTTAATCAGGTTTTGTTATTCCTGCTTTGTTGTTACTCTGATATCTTCAAGGTGAATTAAGCCTTTGGGGATGTTTCCTCAAGGACTAATTCCTTAGTTTCTGAAGGATATGGTGCATTGCCTCTCCTCTCCACTCGCATAGGCTGCCTCATGAACAATTTTCTCCTGCCAAGCATCCTATTTCCAGGAAGGGCAAAGTCAGAGAGCAAAGGTAGGTATAAGGCAGGTATAAGGAAAACGCTGAACCACATATTATCTTCTCTGGCAAAAGATGTGGTAAGAGGGGAAAGTAACTGAAACTCCTGCACAAGACTGCAAAACCCTTCAGGGCAGAGTCTGTTTTCTTCGTTGCTGAACTCGTCTCCAAGTCCAGAGTTTGGACCAGATGAGTTCTCAGTAATTGCTTTTGAACACATTTTTATGGCACATGCATGGTCTCATTTGAGCCTCATGGAAGCGGCAAATAGCGAAGACACGGTTAGATAGAAGATCCCACTTTGCAATTCAGAAAACACTTTCTCATAGTCCCTGTGGGCCTTTGCTCAAAGTCCCTTTGTTCAGAGTTTACAGCCCCATAGGCAAGGAATGTCTCTCAGAGTCAGGCTTGTATCTGAATCCCAATTCTACCACTAATTCACTGTGAAACCTAGGGTAAATGGTTTAATTTCTCAGATCCTAAATTTCCTCAAGTCTAACACAAATGTAACAACTCATAATTTAAGAGTGTATGGTAAAAATTAAATAAGGTGATGACTAAGAAATCTAGCACCAATTAGTTGCTCAATATATATTTTTCTCTTCCCTTCCCTTTCCCTCACTTTCTGATATCAGCCCTGGGCCTTGCCACAATTCCATGGCCGTGAACAAATAGTAAGGAGATCATGAACAAATGATAGGGCAAGACAATGAATTCAGGAAGGTGAATATAAATCCTTTTCACTCAAGAAATAAAATCAATATGGGTGTTTAACTTGGGGGATGGAAGGGGAGAGTGCATTTGTTTATATCCCACATAGTCAAGGATAGCCAAAGGATGTCTTTTTCACTGAATGTATTGTTGTGTGCCCAATGAACCCCTTTAACCAACCTTGAATTTATGAGAAGTTGATCCTCCATGCCCTTCTATATGGGAACAACCATTTTATTAAGATGGCCCTTCACCCTCCCTACAGCTGATTTGTTCAGAAGTGAGCACCTGACCCACGTTAAGTTTAATAAAAATTTTTCCACGGGCATTGTGAAGTTCAACATGTAAAAGAGATTTAGCATAGGAGACCCGATTGTCCAAAGTAGAGAAGTCAAGAGAGAGGCAAAAATGAAGTAGTTATTCAGAGAGAATCTGCAACAAAAGACTAAGACTAAAAACTGACAGTTTCCATTTCCTACTTCCCATTGTACTAAGAAGCAACCACAGTAATTGTCTTGCTTCCTTAAGACACGTTGGAATACTACAATAAATTCCCCTTTGGGGACTAGTTCAAGCTTGGTCATCAGGGTCAAAGGATTCCATACTTATAGAACTCTAATGGAAAGGAGTTCTCCAGTATGTTACAGGAGATCTGCCCTCATTGACACTGATTATATCTACACTCTTTGAATAAAGAAAGGACTGGGTCTCAGTATGAGACCCAGTAAATAAAGTAAATGGAGAGTGTGTCTATACGTCTATCATTCTCCCATTGCAGAAGAAACTTCCCCACTCATAGCTTAGGTAACCACTGTTCTAGCACTTGACCTTCCCCTTCAAGTGATCAGACTAGAATAAGCCCCTGACCCAGGTTTCATCAATGCGTGAACAGAGTAGAGAGCCATGAGATGCTCTAGAGTCGTACAATGATTATTAAGCAGGAGCAATAAAAATATCTCCCCCGTGGGCTTCCCTGGTGGCACAGTGGTTGAGAATCCACCTGCCTATGCAGGGGACACGTGTTCGAGCCCTGGTCTGGGAAGATCCCACATGCCACAGAGCAACTAAGCCCCTGCACCACAACTACTGAGCCTGTGCTCTAGAGCCCGTGAGCCACAACTACTGAGCCCGTGTGCCACAAAGACTGAAACCTGCGCACCTAGAACCCATGTTCCGCAACAAGAGAAGCCACCGCAATGAGAAGTCCGCGCACCACAATGAAGAGTAGCCCCACTTGCCACAACTACAAAGAAAGTCCGCACGCAGCAATGAAGACCCAACGCAGCCAAAAATTAATTAATTATTTTTTTAAAAAAAAGTATCTCCCCCTTGAGGATTTAAACTGAAAAATATGGGAAAAGACTAAGTTAGCTGAGAAATGAGACTCACAAATGATGATAAGCTATGGAGAGAATGGCTGAGTCATGTTTATGGACAGACCAGAGAGGAAATGAGCAAATGTCAGGTGCTGAGGAGGCAGCCATATAAACCAGTCCCTAGTACTACATTAGATCCTTCCAAATCTTGAATTATGAGTTCTAGCACTCCCAATAGGTTTCCCCCAAGAAATCCCTGTCTTCTTTTTGGAGCATAAAAGTCTTAACCATAGACCCATATTCTACTAGATAATCTGAATGGTCTCTTTTACAACCTAAAGAACCTAATAACTCATTGTCCTATCTCTAATAAAATATTATTATTATTATTATTAATAATAATACAGCTAAGAGTTACAGAGCACCTATTATATGTCAGACACTATTCTAAAAACATTTAGATGTATTTAACAACTCTATGATGCCTTGGCAACCCTATGGTGTAGGTGCAATTATTATCCCCACGTAGGGATGGGGAAAATGAGACATAGAGAAGTTAAGTTGTCCAAGGTCACAGAAGCCTTGATTTGAGCTCAGGGACTCAGGTTCCAGAAACTCTAGTCTTATCTACTATCTTATATCACCTTTGAACACCATTTTATAAACAATTGTCCCTTCTCTGGTACAGAATGACTTAAGGCAAAATGGCCCCTGAATCATTTTGCAGTACACCTAAAACTAAAGCAACATTGTAAATCAACTATACTCCAATATAAAATAAAAATTAAATTATAAATAAATAAATAAATTTCTCCCAACAACAAAAACAAAATAGCCTTATTCATTAGGCTCTTTCTCCAGGAATCATGAAAGATGGTTTTCCTGCTTAGGAACTTGGGAGTCATGTGAAGGGACATTCAAAGGTCACAGGTAAGAGAAGACAAAGTAAATACAATAAAAGGCCTATTTAACAAGGAGAGAACTTTACTTAGCCTAAATCCGTATACACTTGCCAGTTCTTGGCTAAGCAGCTGGATGGATAGAAGCTGGAAGAGATTGCATGTAATGGTCATTCAATAAAAATTTATTCAGAACCTACACGGACCCTATTCTCTGTGATGGCTAAGATAGGACTTGGGCATTTAAGTCAGCATCAGCCATGGGGCTTGTCCCAGATAAGACAGCTCTATTGATGTCTGAGAGACTGAGAGCAACAATGATTCTCAGATCCACAATCCACCAAGCAGTGTCCAAGTTCCCTACATTCAACCCCTCTGAAATAAAAGGAATGAGAGATCCATGCCTGCTTCCCAGAATCCTCTGCAGACCTACAAAGGAGAAACTATCTACACAAGCATTCTCCTCCCCCCCAACCCACCCATTATCAACCTACAAGACCCATTCATTTACTTTATCCAGGTCTCTGCGGAAATGTTGCCTCATTTGGGAGAAACCTTTCTTGACCACCATGTCTAGAACAACAGCTCCCCTACTGCATGTCACTGTCTATCCCCCTACTTTGCTATTTTATTCTTCAAGACACAACAATGCCTGATATCTAACTGCATGTTTGTTTTTTATCCCCACCCCCAGTAAAATGTAAGTTCCATGGAGGCAAGAACTGTTATTTTTAGTGCACCTCCTGAATCACAGTAGGTGCTCAAGAAAGATCTATTGAAAAGCAGAAAGATTTAAAGGAATAGGACTTCTATTTCTGGCAATATGATGGACTAGGATTTTCTGACCAAGCTGGCTCCTTAAAAACATGTAAAAAGATAAAATAAAAAGGTGAAAAGATACGAAGAAATCAAAGGCTAAACATCCAAGGGGAAAAAAGAACCCCAAGACGTAAGCAGAGTATTGAAGCTCTGTTTGCCATCTATAGCATCTCCCCATGAGGCTATAGAACAACAGTTCCCCTACTGCATGTCACTGTCTATTGTTGTCTATTGTTGTCAACTTTGCAGCTTAAAGCAGCAAACATTTCCTATTGCAGTTTCTGTAGGGTCAGGAATCCAGGCACAGGTTAGTTGGATGTCTTTGGCTCAGGGTCTCTCACAAAGCTGTAACTAACATGTTGGCAAGGGCTGAAAGTTAAGGCATGGATTTGGGAAGACTTGGATCCTTCCCCACTGGTAGTCAAATATGTCTGTTCCTTGCTACATGGACCTCCCCATGAGGCAGCTCACAACATGGCAGATGACTTTCCTCAGAACTAATTTCCCACCACAGTCTTTTTGAAACTTAATCTCAAAAGTAACATCCCACAACATTTTATTTACTAAAGGTGAGTCACTAAATCCAGGCCATCCCCAAGAGAGAGAAATTACTCAAAGACGTGAATACCAGAGGGCAGGAATCATCAGGGGCCATCTAAGGGGCTGCCTACCGCAGTTTGCCCTCTGACCCCAAATGATTCATGTTATTCAGCTAGGACTGGTTAAAAAACTAGACTTTTAACTAGCCACCTTTGCAGCTAAGTGTAGACATGTAGCTGAGAGTTTAGCCAATAGAATGTTTGAATAAATGGTGTAGACCATTTCCAACAAGCCATGCTCCTTCCCATTCTGCTGGCTTGAGGCAATTGAACACAGTGATGTTGGAAGTCACTGGTTGAAGGTCAAAAAGCCACGATATGAATGACTACTTGTAAGACTGGTAATGGTTTCCCTCTGTTACTAGCTGTGAGGTACCACATCATCCCATCTTGGTTTTCTTAAATCTTGTCCACACCTTTTTTAAATAGTGGCTTTACTAGACATTACCCAAGTTGAATGTGCCATCTGTTACTTGTAAGTCCCCTAATTGATACAGATCTCTACCTCTCACCACACACAAAAATGAATTCATAGTAGACTAAAGAACTAAATATGAAAGGGAAGTTAATAAAAGTTTTATAAAATAATAGAGGAGAATGCTCTCATAACCTCATTATGTGGAAGAATTTCATATATGTAAAAAAAAAGCATTAATCATAAATTTATCCCTAAATGTGTCAGTATTCATTAAAGAGATTCTGTTCATTAAAACACATGATTAAGAAAATGAAAGGTCAAAACACAGAATGGGAAAAAATCTTTTTAAGAAACACAATCAACAAGGACTATTATATTGTGTGTGTGTGTGTGTGTATGCGTGTGCATGTGCCCGTGCGTGTACTTAAAAATCACTAAGAAAAGATGGCACAAAGGCTCAAACAGGTAATTCACAAAAGAGACTATCCAAACAGCCAATAAACCTATGAAGAGATGCTTATTCTCGTTAGTAATCAGGAAAATGCCAATTGAAACCACAGTACGCTCATTAGATTAGCAAAAATTAAAGAGTATGACACCACTATATTGACAAGGATACGGAAAATGGGTAGTATAAATTAGTCTAACAATCTTGTTGAACAGTTTGGCATTATCCTTTAAAAATCAAAGATACACATAACCAGTAATTCAGCTATTTCAGTGACCTAAGTATGCACAATGGTGAAACTCTTGCCCATGCCTACCAGGGTGCAGGTGCAAGAATGTTCATAAAGCATTGTTATAATAGCACAAAACTCAAAACACTTTCCTCTAGGTTTTTATTCTTCTGATCTGAAGTGTGGATGTGATGGCTGGAGCCCTGGCTGCCATTCAGCTACCAAGGTGACCTTGAAGCTACAAGCCAGGCATAGAAAACATCAGAGCAGAAAGAGCCTAAGCCCCTGATGACATTTGTAATCCACCATACCAGCTATGGGCTGCCTATCTCCAGGCTTCTTTTAAGACATATGATTTAGTGATACATAGACAGATGATGTGCCTCCCCACTTTCCTTGGCAACAGCAAAACGGGAATCAAGGGGCCCTAGGAGGCCCCTTCTCAGTTATGACTTTTCCCAGCTCTGTTGTTGTTACTGATTTAACACCATTAAGTGATCTTCCTTTATTTCAAAATTAAATAGGCTGATAAAAAGGAATGAAATACTGCCATTTTCAGCAACATGGATGGACCTAGAGATCATCATACTAAGTGAAGTAAGTCAGACAGAGAAAGACAAATACCATATGATATCACTTATATCTGGAATCTTAAAAAATGGTACAAATGAACTTACTTACAGAACAGAAATAGACTTACAGACATAGAAAACAAACTTATGCTTACCACAGGGGAAAGGTGGGGGGATGGATAAATTAGGAGTTTGGGATTAACATATACACACTACTATATATAAAATAATTAATAAGGACCTACTGTATAGCACATGGAACTCTACTCAGTATTCTGTAATAACCTATATGGGAAAAGAATCTGAAAAAGGGTGGATATATGTATAACTGAATCATTTTACTGTACACCTGAAACTAACACAACATTGTAAATCAACTATACTCCAATATAAAATAAAAATTTTTTTAAAAAAATAAATAGGCTAAAGGACTGAACCCTTCTCCCACAGAATATTTTGTGAGGCAGATGTTTAAACTAAAGAAGACCTGATGCTCAAGGCTCTGCCACAATATAGAATGGAAAGCAAACCCAGGTACAGTTCACTGAGGGCTGGGAACATCTATATTGGGTTTAGTCAGCTTTCCCAGAAGTGGTAAGACTTGAACTGGGTCTGGAAGGAAGCAGAATCCTTGAGCAGACCAGACTAATGGGTGAGACTGTGGTTTCACGGTCCTAGTCTCCTCGCCCTGACCATAGCCATCCTCCACCATCATTTCTGATCAGCCCTCCAGCTGGCAGCTGAGAAGCTATGTGACCTCGGATAAGATGTGCACCACCACCCCCGGGTCTGTACCTTCATCTGTAATGTATCAGAGTAGGTCTGGATTGTCTCTCCGTTTCTTTCCAGCCCTGGAGGAAGTGGCATGGAAGTGACAATGTTCAGTCCCTGAAGAGCACAGAGAGGAACATGGGAAATTATGTCATTTAGGATCTACCACTTACCCTCCTGAGCTTTTTAATCCCCAGACCCATTGTTTTCTTACCTACTGAGAGCCCTGAGTCAGCTCTAATTGAAGGGAGATGGCTTCTCCCAGAAACACGAAGCCCTGTCCCACTCATTTTGTGATTTGCAGGCAAGTCTGGGCTCACGCAACCCCCCACTGCAGGCAGGTTAATTATCACAGTGAATCATAGAGAAAAAAGAGTCCCTCTTTCATTTAACATTACTACCTTCATACCAGAAGCATTATCTTAGGTGACACCTGTAAGATGTTAAAACCACCAAAGGATTCAACTGGATCAGAAAACTCAACGATTCAGAAACAAGGCAATCTGAATTGGGCAAGAAGGCGAAACAGTTAGACACCTGGAGAATCTGGAGGTTGCAAGCTTTGAATGTTGCCCAGGAACTCTGGATAAAACTGGGTGCACAGCCTGGTCTTGCTACCTGCTGCGAGTTTATTCAAAAGTGGGTTTCAGCACATCCATAAATCAGCCCAAGGAAGATTAGGTAATTGCATTTACTATGGCTTTCAGATTACCACAGCAGCAATCTCCTTGGAACTGCTCAGAAAACAAAAATATCAGCAGTGCTTCATAGAAGTCCCTCGCAGGAACAAAAGGACCAGTTCTTTCCCTATGAGGTAATGTAAATCTTGTAACTATGTTGGGAGATCATATATATTCCAGAGACTATTAAGTGTGCTTTCCAAAAGATTGAAAAAATTCAAATTTTATCTGTGTGACCTTTTGCACGGTTATTTTCCCAAGGCTTTAATTCTGTCTTCTGTGAAACAAGCATAGACCTACGTACTTACTGATGGTTGCAGCAGTTAGTAACAAATATGTCAAGTGCAGGGAACAGTAATTGGCATAGAGATATTATTACTCCCCTGTCACCCACATGGTTGAATAACTAGGTATTCAGAGCATGTACCAAGGATGAGTCCCATCCCTCTGAGGAGGTTGTCTCAGCTGGTGAGGTCAGAGAGAAAGAACCTTGAAAGAAGCTTCTGAAAAGATAATGTAGAAATGGATGTTACAGGAGGGGATGTGCAGTGAGGAAGGTGACGAGATGGAAACCTCGGTGACCTGGCCTCTGAGTGTCCTGACTATGTCAAGAATGCTCAACATCACTAATCATTAGA
The DNA here is from genome assembly GCF_009873245.2 of Balaenoptera musculus. Taxonomy (NCBI): domain Eukaryota; kingdom Metazoa; phylum Chordata; class Mammalia; order Artiodactyla; family Balaenopteridae; genus Balaenoptera; species Balaenoptera musculus. The sequence continues at coordinate 98,178,781 of NC_045792.1, read as the reverse complement.
GAAATGCAAATCAAAACTACATTGAGGTATCACCTCACACCGGTTAGAATGGCCATCATCAGAAAATCTGCAAACAAAAAATGCTGGAGAGGGTGTGGAGAAAAGGGAACACTCTTGCACTGTTGGTGGGAATGTAAATTGATACAGCCACTATGGAGAACAGTATGGAGGCTCCTTAAAAAAGTAAAAATAGAACTACCATACGACCCAGCAATCCCACTACTGGGCATATACCCTGAGAAAACCATAATTCAAAAAAAGTCATGTACCACAATGTTCATTGCAGCTCTATTTACAATAGCCAGAACATGGAAGCAACCTAAGTGTCCATCATCGGACGAATGGATAAAGAAGACATGGCACATATATACAATGGAATATTACTCAGCCATAAAAAGAAACGAAATGGAGTTATTTGTAGTGAGGTGGATGGAGTTAGAGTCTGTCATACAGAGTGAAGTAAGTCAGAAAGAGAAAAACAAATACAGTATGCTAATACATATATATGGAATCTAAGGGGGAAAAAAAAAAAGGTCATGAAGAACCTAGTGGTAAGACGGGAATAAAGACACAGACCTACTAGAGAATGGACTTGAGGATATGGGGAGGGGGAAGGGTAAGCTGTGACAAAGTGAGAGAGTGGCATGGACATATATACACTACCAAACATAAAATAGATAGCTAGTGGGAAGCAACCACATAGCACAGGGAGATCAGCTCTGTGCTTTGTGACCACCTAGAGGGGTGGGATAGGGAGGGTGGGAGGGAGGGAGATGCAAGAGGGAAGAGATATGGGAACATATGTATATGTATAACTGATTCACTTTGTTATAAAGCAGAAACTAACACACCATTGTAAAGCAATTATACTCCAATAAAGATGTTAAAAAAAAAAAGAAAAATGCCTGAGTTATGGTGTTATGTCCGTATTTCCTATTATTATAATATTCATTTTATTATCTCATTTAATTCTCACAACAACTCTATGAGGTAGATATTATTATTACTCCCATTTTACAGAGGGTGAAATTGAGGCTCAAAGAGGAAATGTCACTTGCCCCAAATCACACAGCTAGTAAGTAGTAATTTGGGATTCAAAATCAGGCAATTCAACTCCAGGGTAGAAGAAGCAAGGAGGAGGGAACCTCAGCTAAATAAAAATGCTGCCTACTGTGGAGCTGGCTATTCTTTCCTAATTTTTATTGTGCACACCACTCAGGGTGTAGAGCATTGTGCTATAACCACATGTACCGTGAGGCACATATGAGGCCATGGCTTTATCCTCAGAAACACTCACCCTCTGGGCAAGAAGGCAAGCATGAGCCCAGACAGCGATAACACCATGGCGCCCACATGGCTTTCGAAGGGTCAACCGTGGGAGAACTCAAGGCAGAACAATCCAGCCTCAAGGTTCCAAGCTGGAATGTTGGGTGAGAGTGACCTTAGCTTCTGAGTCAGACATCAGGACACTTGGCTGACGGAGAATTGCTTTTCCTAGTTTTTTATTTATGAGAAAAGTCTTAAAAAGTAGTTTAAAAATTACTTCACTTACTAGGTCTTCATTGCTTTAATTGAAAAAAGTTAAAGTGTATAATATCAGTCCAGTCATCATGGTTACAGGCTGCTTTGAGGTCCCACTCCAGCACGGTGGGTGACATTAGGACCCGAGACCATCCTGCCCACAGTGCCACCCCCCTCCCCCACCTGGGCCTCTATCTCCAGCCCCATGGTCCTCACGAGACTGGGATAGCAACCATCACTCTTGGGTCAGGTGTCCCAGTGACAGGGAAAAAAAAGCCTCCTGATACATTCAGCACTGAGGTGCTGATGACTACATTCTCAGCTTTGTAGCTCTAAAAATAGCACGGTCCACACCCGTTCAATAGGTGTTTTCTGAACAACAGCTACAGGCCAGATCATAATCCCCCCAGATACTAATATGAGTAAGCTCCAGCTGCCAACCTCAAAGAGCTCATAGTTGAGTGGGGCACAGACAATGGGATGATATCATAGTTCCAGGAAAGAAGTACTCACCCAGAAATGCCTGGTATTGGTGGGGCTGGCTCAAGCTGCCCAAAATCATTGTCAAAGTCAGACACCACTTATTAACTTAGAATGAGAAATGTGATTTTCAACACGACCAACAGCCTCGAATTGTCTGCTCAGCGTATTCTCTCCCTGCAGAAAAGCCTCTATCTGAAGCCAAATTCTTCTCGGAAGGATAATCCATGAGCCTAGAATTGGAGCATAAGGAAGAAACCAGACTATTGTCTCTATGAAATCAGACCTGCCCAGGCAACCAGAAAGTTCAGCTCAGCTGAGACATCCTCTCCCTGTGTTTCACTCAGGCAGGTTGAGTCTTTCTTCAATTGACTGTATTGTCACCTGTCTGGTTAGTTACATTCCAGCCCTGAGGATACACGTGGCCCACCGCCTAGGTCTTCCCAGCATCACAGCCCAATGGGTCACTTGTGATGAGGTTCACCTCTGTCAATTTCAGTTAGTTTTCATCAGGATCAGCCTTGGAGGCCACATACTCCCAGGTCCACTGAACTCAGAGTGTCTGCATAGCCTCTCTAACACTAGGAACCCCACTCCTGTTGGGTGGTATCTTTATTTTGCTAAAATTCAAGGAGCTCCACATTGACTACATCTTCCTTGCTTCTGCCGACTCTGGTTTTGCAAAACCCCATAGTTCATAAAATCAAAGGACCCAGTGGAAACTCTCCTTGTGTCACATAAATCCCAGAATGTACAATCAGCAGGGGGAACTGGACAGAGATGGGCTGGGAAGCAGAAGCACTAGAAATGATGAAGGACACCGGCTTGAAAGTGAGTAAACCTGGTTTCGAACCTTAACAACACTTCTTATTAATTATATGATCCTGACAAATGAAGGCACCCCTTTTGAGCTTCAGATTCCTCACCTACAAAATGAAGGTAACAAAGATGAACGGTGATGCAACTACTTCTTAGAGTCACTGTGGGTGTTAACAATGGAATAACCAGTGCCTGGTATATAACAAATGCTCATAACCATTAGTTGTTATTGCTATTGACAATAATGATAACAATGTAAACCTGGAGGGAGCAGTTATCTTTTGAGAAAAAGATACCCAAGTCCTCAGTATCATTTTGCCCAGTCTAGGATGAGAGAGTCACCAAGGACTTTGAAGTAAAGGAACTTGTCTGCATATACCTGGTGGGACAGCTTCCCTAACAGGCTGGGGAAAGTCTGGGACAGCAAACCCCTGCACCGAGTAGCTTGGGGAACCTGCAGGAGGAGGGGAGAGGGAGGAAGATGAGAAGGAAGAGAGAGAAGAGCATGCATTCATTCATGCACTCAACAGCTAAGACCAATTAAATGCTTAAAATCTAATTGGAGGGGAAAAGACATGAGCTCAAACAATCTGCAGTAGAAAGAGCTCAGGGATGATGTGATGATGTGATGATGGGGAGGGTCCTAGGACTGACAGGGACTGAGAAGCAAGAACCGGAGTCCAGCCTTAGGAGCAGGAGTCAGGGAAGGCTTTATAGGGTGGAACTCAATAGACAAGCCATATTTTGTTTCATCTTTATGGTTCTCTATGAAGAAAAGAAAGTCTTTTAATTCTATGACCATTTCTTAGCTTTAATATTCACTTAACCAGAGCACTATCCTGTCATCGTCCTGAGAAGTCTTTTGCTAATCATTGGGTTGAAGAAAGCTTAGCAGGACTTACGGGAACTCACATGGTCTGTCTGCCCACCAGAAATCACACTCTGCACTGACTTAATCCCTCACCCCTTTGTTCCAAAAGCCTCTCATTCTTCCCTAGGTCCCTAGGGCTGGAGAGCCTCCAGGGCAACTGGACTCATTTAAGGCTTTAATGTGACCCATTCCTATCATTGCTTTAGATGCATCTCTTCTAAATAGCAAATAGATGACTTCGGCTTTTCATGCAATTTGGAAGTGTCTATAATAGTCAAAATCTTTACTCCAGCTACCTGTGTCAGAACTGCTCAATCCTCCCCTCTTTGACCTTGGAAAGGCAAAACACAGATGGCACACTCCCATGGGAATGTGATGAAGGAGTTCTTTTCAAAGGAGTAGGCAGGGTTAAGGGTGAAACATCCAGGGGACAGCCAAGGTAAGAAGCTCCTCCTCCCCCTGCACGGAGGGGAGGAAGTAGTAGGAGAGTCCTCCCCACTAGAGCTGTGGCCTTTCTCAGATGAGGGCAGCCACTGACAACCCACGGTTGAGCAGAGAGGCATCTGGGGGCATGAATACTCGAGCCTCACTCTCCTCCCACCCCCAGTCTCACATCAAGCCTCCAACCAGAACAGAGAGGGCAGGGCAGCCCTTAGACGAGGTCCATAGACGTCAGAATACCGGCACCCAAAGGAATAGATGGCTGGAGAGTTCATCTAGCCAGGAAGTAGCGAACCCAGCACACTCTCCTTTTTTTTTCTTTTAATTTTTATTGGAGTATAGTTGATTTACAATGCCGTGTTAGTTTCAGGTATACAGCAAAGTGAATCAGTTATACATGTACATATATCCACTCTGTTTTAGATTTTTTTCCATTACAGATTATTAAGTAGAGTTGCCTGTGCTATACAGCAGGTCCTTATTAGTTATCTATCCTATATATAGTAGTGTGACACAGCACTCTTCTTAACTAGAGTAATTTAACCTTTCACATTTACTCTGATTCACATTTACTCTTACTAGTTATCTATTTTATATATAGTACTGTGACACAGCACTCTTAACTAGAGTAATTTAACCTTTCACATTTACTCTAACGTGTTTGATGTTATTCCACCGTCTTATAAAATTTTCCCTTTCATATGCTTCATCATAACTTTTTATTAATAACTAATAAACCATAATGATAGAAATAATAAGTAGAAGGCACTTTCATTTGTTATTTAGTTAGAAGGGATGTCTATGCTTTCATTTACGATTGCTATTATTATAGTTTTCTATTTATTATACTTTTTTCTTGTTTTCTCCTTTCTTGAAATTTCCTGATTTTTTAAATCTATTTTCCTTACAGTGTTTTGGAAGTTCTATATCCTGTTTCAACTCTTCTAATGATGATTCAAGTTTTTAATTCACTTGAACCTTTATTTCTCAAACAGTGTCAAGAAATATACAATACAGAATGACAAAACACTTAGCATATCTTTCTTTCACCAGCACCCTAAGATATGTTCTTTAGTCCATTGCAGTGAGGTGAATTGGCTTCTCGGGCCTGGGCCTATAGGCTTTGGAACGACCTGGACATAATGTATAGCATATATCAAAGGCCAGCAAAATAAAATTTAAAATAAAAGAAAGAAAGACACAGAAGCATAAATACTACATGATACTACTTACATGATAACTTAAAATAGTCAAACTCCTAGAAGCAGAGAGTAGAAATGGTGGTTGCCAGGGGCTAGGAGGAGGAGAAAACAGGGAGATGTCAGTCAAGGGGCACAAACTTTCAGTTATACAAAATAAATAAGTCCTAGAGAGCTCCTGTACAGCATAATGCCTGTAGTTGACAATACCGTATTGTACACTTAAAAATTAGCTGAGGGTAAATATTGTGTTGTGTCCTTATCACACAAAAACATAAGAATAATAAGAAATAAGAGGGGGGGAAGAAACTTGGACATGATGGATGGGTTTATGGCATAGATTGTGGTGATGGTTTCACAGGTGTATACGCATCTCCACCCACATCAAGTTGTATACGTTAATTATGCACGTATACATATGTTTTTTGTATGTTAAAATAAATGTTTTTAATAATAAGAGGCAGAGAGAGGAGGAATGAGGCCAAGTCACCTGGTGGCCGAGGAGAACATCTGTGGATACCGAGCAGGGAGATTGGGGGGCGTTCCCGCCAGGAATACGCAGCCCCCTTTCCTCCCGCGGATCATCCACGGATCTCAGCATCCCCGGTTCCCTGACCGCTTCTGGTTCCCATCCTTCCTCCGCACGGTGCCCAGCAGCGCCCACCAGCCCTGGGGCCTGGCCAAGCTCTTGAGTCCCTTTAACTGGACCTGGGTGGGCCTGGTGGGTTCTGACAATGGCAACTTCGAGCGGCTGGGCCAGCAACTGCAGACGGAGATGAGGCGCACGGGCGGCTGCGTGGCCTTCTCCAGGAGGATCAGCCGCCAGGGCTGCTGATGCGCTCCGCGCCGTTGCCTCCAGCCCCGCTGCCACGTCATCGTCTGTGACTGTTACCACTTCCACCTCAGGCTCCTGGCCGAGGCCATTTGGAAGAATGTGACCAGGAGGACGTGGATCCTCTCCACCTCCTTCTCCTACAAGCCCTCGGTGCCGGGCCCCACGGCTCTGGGCTTGCTGAACGGCAGCTTGAGCCTGACCATACACTCAGGAGGGATGCCCGGCTTTGAGGATTTACTGTTGGCCCTGCGCCCAGCCGCCTACACAAGCAACAGTCTGGTGAGGAAGTTGTGGGAGCAGCTGCAGGGATGCAGGTGGTCTGGATGAGGGGCTCCCACCCCAAGTGCCAGAGAAGGGGCTCAGAACTGCACGGGGCTTGAGAACGTGACAGCTGTCCATCTGTCTGCCTTCAAACTTCCCGATCTGACGGCCACTTACCAAGCCTACCTGGCTGCCAAAGCCCTGCTGCCTGCCTGTCCGAAACTGATGGACTGCTCCCCAAGAGATGGACCCTTCCTGGGAGGCACTTGTGCTAATTCACAGAACACCAGGCCTTGGCAGGTGAGCAGACAAGACCCTCACCCAGTCCCTGTTCATCCCAGAGACCAGCAGACGGGTGTTGTGGTCTAATGAAAGGTGTACTGAATTTAGAGCCAAAGTGACTATGGCTCAGATACCTTATTATTAAAGACATCAGGGGTTTAGATGAAGAAGAGAGAGCTGGCTCCTACTGGCAATGAGAGTCTTTGTAAAATTTTCAGGAGGTATGCAAATTGTTTGTTAAACCATGGAAATCAGCAAACACTAAAATCCTGGCTTTTTTCCCCAGAGAGCCAGTTGTTAAACATTTAACAGCACACCACTGCAAATATCCAAGCAAGGTTATAGAAACAAATTCAGAATAGAAGAAAAATCCTCTTATTTTTAAAAGCATGTCTTCAAACTAGGCACAGCTTCTTTAAGATAGGTTTTAGGTAATTTTATCAGTATTTATATCATGTGAGTTCTTATAAGGCTATAAGAGTAATAATAGTTAATTAACACTTTTTGGGTGCTATTCTATCCAAGTAATGTTCCAAGCACTTTATATGTATTAATACATTTCATGACCCTATGAGGTAGGTCCCCTTTTTACAGATGAGAATGCTGAGAGGTAGAATAACATATCCAAAGTCCACACAGCTGGTTCAGGTAGAGTTGGAAATCACACCAGGCAACCTGGCTCCAGAGTCTGGGCACTGCCTCTCAAGGCTGAAGAATTCCAGGAATCTTTCACGATTCTAGACCCAACTCTGCCCCCAGCAAAGTGATTTGTTCAAAATCCCTCCTGTAGTCTTACAGGGCTTCCATAGCTTCATTCAACAAATATGTGTTTATGCCACAAGTATTTACAAAGCAACCTTCATGCACCTTGGAGCAATGGGGGTACAGAAATGTGCAAAATGCGTGCTTTCCCTCAAAGTGTTTACACTCTAGTTGTAAAGAGTAATAAACAATCACACATACCAGATACCGGAAGGTATGGCATGAGCAGGAGTGGGAAAGTGATCTAGCTGGTTCAAAGCATGAGACAGACTAAGGAAGAAGAAAAAAAACAGTGAAAAGAAAAGGTTGGAAAGGCAAGAGGAAGCTCTATTATAAAGAACCTCAAAGGTTTTCTTAAAGAGTTCCAGGTTTCTGGAAAAGATCACAGCCTAATCACAGAATCAAAGTTAATTCCATCTTCTCCAAAGATGTTAAAAGATCCCAAAGCACCCACTCTAAAGACCCTGGTGGGCTCCTAAAGGAACTTTGCCTGACCTGCCTTTTTTACTACTTAAGCTATTCCCAGAAGGGAATGATAATGGGGCTTTGATAGTCACATAAGCTGAGATTCTCCCAGCTATGGAGTGTTTGGGATGCATTGAAACATTCATACTCCTTGGTCTATAACATCTTTTAATCAAAAGCATTCCCTATTAGCCACACTGCTGAGATGAACATGGTGATGCTTTGAAGGCAGGACTGAGCTTTTGTGTCTAGCTACCAATCATGTCTGGCACGAAGAAGGAAGCTTAGTAATTTGTATGGACAGATGGTGCAAAATTGGATGGATAGAGACCCATGTTCATAAGACCATCCTGTGAGTGAAGTTATCTTAGGCAAGACCCAATACTGCCAGGTTTCCATTAACTCAACTTTCACTCCCCTGCTTATCACAAGTTAGCACAAACTTGGGAGATGAGAAAGCAGAGTTCTTTTTTCATAAAATGTGCAGAGATAAGGTGCCTTCCTCCAAGGGCTGGCAAGCACAGATGTGGGAGGACAGTCCATGATGTGAAGGAAGCCCCCTGTGCCTTTTCTGCTGCTAACCAGCTTCCCTCCTTCTACCTTCTGTCTCTGTCTCAGATGCTCCATTACACCCAAAAGATTCGTGTCACCACCAAAGCCCAGGAAGGGGTTTGCTTCACTAAAGAGGGGGAGATGCTGGCAACGTTTGACATCCAAAACCTCTACATCCTCCCAGACCAGAGAGAACAGACCGTGACTGTTGGGCATTCTGACTTGAGGTTACCTCCTGGAAAAGAGCTGCTGATAAATGACAGTGCTATTATCTGAAGGGCGCTTAAAGGTGAGAGCAGAGAGCTCCCCAAGGACCAAGCCCACAAGCACCTCTCACCCCCAAGCACCCAGCAGGGTTTGTTATGTTGAACTGACAGAGTACTTGGTAAGGTAGACCATTAACCTACACAACTCTGAGGCTGTTCAGCAAACAAAACCTTCCACAACCATTCTCTGGCTCCAAAAGCAAAGGAGTTTGCTAAAGGCAAAGGTGATTAATTAACAAATAGCAAAATAAATTTTATATATATATATATTATCCCATTAAATGCCGTGTTATATATCTTCAGAAGCATGATTGCATAATATTAAACAATACAGATTAAGAAGATATTTAAATATTTTTGCTATTAGACATTACAATGTTTTCTAGTTTTTGCAATTTAAATACCTCTGTTGTGTTATAACTTGTGCATACACATTTAAGATCACCTCTGATTTCCTATAAGTATAATAAGTACTTAGAAGTAGAATTTGGAATCAAAGAATATGATATTTTTAAGAGTCTTATACGGTACTTATTGCTGAATTATATGGCTTCTTATCAGAGGAAAAATTAAAAGTTGGACTTAGAAAAAACAGGATTGAATCTCAAATTGCCACTTATTAGCTGTATGATCACAGGCAAATTCTTTTGTTTCTTGACTTAATGTGGAAAATAAAAACAATCACTACCTTATAAGAATGAAATAGAATTAATATTAAAATAACTTAGCAAAAAATTATATATAATTGCCAATTCAAGTTTATCCTGAGATAGCTAGTGTGTCTATGTGGAGTTGCTCTGTTTTAGCCTTGTAGCCTTATGTCAGGAAATAGACAATTGATGCCAAGCTTTTTTACACAGTGGAAAACAGCCCATAGAGCCCCATTTGTCCTTTCCCAGACTCCTAAGTATCTAAGGTCGCCAGGTGGGGGACTTCTAATTTAAGTGCAGTTGCATCTCAAGTATCATGCCATGCTTCTTGCAGTTTCCTCCAGCTCATCCAGGCAGGGTTTATCATTCCCTTCTCTAAACATCCATAGCATTTTCCACATGGTTCTGTAATCAGAAAGAGTAAGAAAATTACTGTAACAAGTATAGATGTTTTGTCCTCATCCTCAATGATTTAAACCTAGTTCCCTCTGGTCTCACCTTAGTCTTGCATGTCTTTTTTCTGTTCCCATGACTGTCACACCTCAATGGCCAAATTCCCCCATCCTGGGAGAAAGAAACAAGGGAGCCAATGAGCAAGGGAGCAGAGTATTGGGGCTGGAAGATGCAAACTATTACATTTAGAATGGATAAACAACAAGGTCCTACTGTATAGCACAGGGAACTATATCCAATCTCCTGGGATAAACCATAATGGAAAAGAATATTTAAAAAGACTGTGTGTATATATATATATATATATGTATGTATATACATATATATATATATATGTATGTGTGTGTATAACTGAGTCACTTTGCTGTACAGCAGAGATTGGCACAGCATTGTAAATCAACTATACTTCAAAAAAATAAAACAAGGGAGCAGAGTAGAGTTCCAGGGGAGAAATGAGCATTGCTTCCCATCGCTTTGGGGTCATCACTGAGGACTATTTCAGGTATCTTCCCCTCATTCTCCTTCCCCAGACTAAAGAATCCTTTTATCAGATCTTTCCAAGAAAATTCATTCTGCAAGCATGATTTGAATCTCAGTTGTTCTCAATTCAGAGTGACTTTGCTTCCCAGGGGACATGAGCAATGTCTGGAGACATTTCTGGTTATCACAACTTGGGGGGAATGCTACTGGCATTCAGTGGATAGAGGCCAGGGATACTGCTAAACCTCCTATGATGCACAGGACAGCCCTTCACAACAAGTATCTAGCACCTAATGTTGGTAATGCTGAGGGCTGAGAAACTGTAAATTAGTTGCCTGGCTAGTATTTGTAGTCTTTGTTTCTGATTCACTGTTTACTGGTGTCTCAATTCTGTTTGGGCTGGGGGGGAAAGTAAGTCCCTTGAAATAAAAGCTAAGGGATTTGATGAGCCCAGAATGGAGGACAAACTTCCCAGAACATTCAGAATATTATCCTATTCACTAGCATTTGGTATACATTCACAGTGTTCTGGGCACTGTAGTAAGGGCTTCACTGCATCACCTCACTGAATCCTCACACAATCTTCAAAATAGATATAACTGCTACCCCCATTTTATCGAAGAGAAAACTAAGGGTTAGAGAGGTTAAGCCCCAGGTCACCCTGCAGAACCAGAATTCCAGCCCAACATCCAGGGGCCAGCCCTTTGTCTGTGGAGCAGTGATGCTCATATCTTTCTTCTCCTTGAGATTTCTTGGTTCCCCCCAGACTGTGACATCTTAAGAACTCATCTTTACCTGTTGTTCTCCCCCTAATATCCTACACAGTACTTGATGCATGGAATACATCGATAACAATTTGAACAAGAAAGGGAGGGAAGAAAAGAGGAAAGGGGTAAAGAAAGGAAAAAGGAGATAAACAGGGTTTTTAATTTTTTAAGGTGGGGGAGGAGAGGGAGAAAGAAAGAAGAGAGGGAGGGACCAGTAAGTGAGAACGATGCTGCAAATTCTTCTAAGACCTGATTGCACGGATGCTATTCAGTCTCCCCTGCAGTCTCCCCAGTGCTCTCTCTCCTCCCTTGTGCAGGTCCCTACCTCCATCTGCAATGAAAAATGTCCTGCAGGAACTAGGAAGTCAACCCTATCTGAGAAGTCAAACTGCTGCTACAGTTGCCTTCCCTGCCCTGGAGGAGAGATGTCCATGACACCTGGTAAGGAGGGAAGCTGGCCCTTGGTCAGCAGGTGGCCAGTCAGCAGCCAAGGAAGGTTTCATATGAGAGCTGATATTTACATCAAGGGAAGATTCATTTAATGGGGAAAAAAATCCAGGGAAAAGGAGATCAAAAAGATGGTGTCACAACTAGAGAAAGCCCTCGCGCAGAAACGAAGACCCAACACAGACATAAAAATTAATTAATTAAAAAAAAAAAAAAAGATGGTGTCAATATGCCCTTCCCACATGCTACCTTATAGCCACATACGGCTATATATTCATTCTTTCTTTCATCAACCATGAGTTTGCCCAAATTTTGTGCCTATTTTAATGTCTGGCACATGGTAGGCATTCCATAAATATTGGGGGAAAGCCTCCTAATGATTTAATCTATGTTTTACTAAGATGTCATTCATTCAACAGATAACAACTGGCACCTACTGTATGCAGCTACTGTGATGGATGCAAGGGTGGTAACAACAAATAAGGCACAGCCCCTGGCCCCGCAGAGCTCATGATTTGCTAAAGGAGAATGGTCATTGTAGAATAGAGAAACTAGGCTTAAAGTCAGTTGCTTTAACAAAAGCTCAAGCATTGAGTCATGAAAGCAGAGAGAAATGATTAATTCTGATGAAGGATATGTAGGCAGACTTTTCACTGGAGGGGGTGGCATGTGATATAGGCCTTGAACAACAAGTAGGGTTTCAAAGGCAATGAAGCATGATAAGGATAGTCCAGGCCAAGGAGTAAGTTAATGAAGCCTCAAGGCATGAAAGCAACAAGGAGCCTAGAGTGACTTGAGTCTAGACTGGGATGGGAGATGTAGGAAGCAGGTGGTCACATCACAGAAGACCTTACTTGCCAGACTCAGGAACATGAACTGTATTCTGTAGGACATGGGGAACCGCTGAATTACTCAAGTAGAAAAGCAGTATGTGTTTCAATATGTGTTTGGGGGAGAGTAATAGGTGGTAGATGTACTGAAAAAGAAAGAGATTGTTTCAGGAAGACCAGGTTCAGAATCCAAATCAAGGAAAGAGGTTAAATGAGAATATATTACTGCTCCAGAACTCTAGCCACAAAGCCTATCCTTAAAATCACTACAGAAAGCAAAGCTCTGATAAGTTCTATCAAAGGAGTGACTTAGAAAAGGGTGGTTCCATAAAAGAGGAGAGAGAGTCTGTGTACATATTAAGCATCCCCATAAACATTCCTTATATAAAATAGGCTGATGAATGAATAAATGCATAAATAAATTAGCTGTGACTATGAATTACCACATTGCCACAATGGTTGTTCAATTCAAAAGGTCAAAGCCTAACCAGGAGTTAGAGCTTCCGTAGGTTGCCGTGTCAATGTTATTTCACTATAGTCTGATACATGATAAGCAGCGGCTATCAGGATTTCTGCCATGTGTGCTTTTGGCCCTAAATCTGAGGACATCAGGCAATCTGGAAGGTCCATCGTAACAAGACTGAAATACTCTGATTCTACTGGAAAAGCCATCAGAAGTCGTATAACCACTTGACCATGGTAAAGTTTCCAGAAGCTTCCCCACTCTGTTCTCTAACCCAGTTTCTCTCTCTTCCTTTAGACAGTGCTACATGTGAGAAGTGCCCTGAGGACCAGTGGCCCAACAGGGAGAGTTGTCAGTGCATCCCCAAAACCCTCGACTTCTTGCCCTACCACGAGCCCCTCATCGCAGTGTTGGCTGTCTGCACAGCCCTGCTCTTCCTCCTTGCTCTGGCCACATCTTAGGCATCTTCGTCTGGCACCACCACACCCCCATCGGCCAAGCCAATAATCACCAGCTCAGCTACCTTCTGCTGTCCTCCTTGGCTCTCTGTTTCCTCTGCCCCTTCATGTTCATTGGTCATCCAGAGCCCCTCACCTGTGCCATACACCAGGCAGCTTTTGGGGTCACCTTCACAATCTGTGTCCACTGTGCTGGCCAAGACCATTGTGGTGGTGGCAGCCTTCCATGCCACCCGGCCTCACACCCGGATTAGGAAGTGGGTGGGGCCAGTTCTCCCTAGAACCATCCCCATGGCCTGTTCCCTGGTCCAGGCAACCTTATGTACACTCTGGGTGACCAGATGGCCCCCACAACCCATGAACTCTACAGAGCCTGGGTCCACAGTGACTGTAAACCTCGGTTTGCTAAGTCTGGTTAGCTTGCTGGTGGCCTTCCCAGGCCACCTAAATGTCCTTCAGCCCACCTAAGTGTCCTTCATCCCTGCGTACATGAGTGCCTGAAGCAAAGACATAGTAGCTGTGCAGGTCTTTGCCATCTTGGCATCAGGAGAAAGCCTCATACTCTGCCTCTTCTTTCCCAAATGCTAGATCATCCTTGGCCATCCTGAAAAAAACACAAAAGAACAAATGTTTGGCAAGCATCATCTCAAGTGAGAAAATCAGTAGTGAACAGTCAGGAGTTCCACCTTCTCAAGGATGCCTTCCCTAAGCTCATCAACAGGAAAATGCTCCTTCCTCTGAGCCCTATCACACTCATCTGGACCCCTCCTTTTCACTTAGTTGCTTCTATTTTGTATTTCATTCCATGAGAGAGAGATGAGACATGTTTGCAACTAATATCGTCCTTGATGGAAACATCTGGTCTAATTCATCCTGTGACCCTTCAGCAGCCAGCCAGTGCCTGGTGCAAAGAGGAGACAGAGTAGTTGTTTGATGAATGAATAAATCAACTTCTGCAAAGTTAGCATTGGAAGAGATCTTTGAGGGGAGGAAGCAAGGTAAGATGTTACAGAAAAACCCAAACAAACTTTTTGGCCAACCCAATAGAATGGTCAAAAGAAGTCAAACAGACCTGGCTCAAATCCTCTGGGCTCCTCCATGTTGTAGTTGTAGGGACTTGAGCATGTCGCTTAAGCTCTCTAAGCTTCAGTTTCCTCCAGTGTAAGATGAGACTAAGCCTTTCTCTCTAGGTTGTTGTGATAATGAAATGAAAAAAAAAATGTGTGAAGGTTCTCAGCACTTATTAAACATTCAGAAGGTAAGTATATAAAGTCATCAAGTCCCTCCTGTCCTTTTACAGATAAGGAACTGATGCCAAAAGAGGAGACCAGTTAATCCAAGGCATCATTGTGCAGATGTTAGGAGTCAGATGAGTAAGTTTCAAGCCATAGCACTTCCATTTACTTAGCTATGTGACTTTGGGCAAGTTACTTAACTTCTCTGTACCGCAGTTCCCTCGTGTGTAAAGGAAGATAACCATAGCCCCTACTTTGTGGGGTTATCAATGAGGAGTAAATGAATTAATATTTATAAGGCATGTAGAATATTACTCAGCAAATAGTAAGAGTATTTATTAAATAATTCTATTAAATTATACATAATGGCAAACCTGAATCTCTTGATGGATTGCTGAATAGCCGAAACTTTTATGAGACTGTTGCTAGAAGCTAGGTCATGGGGAGGGAACTTCAAAATGGCTAAAGTATGGTCTTTACAAGCAAAGAGCTTGTGAGCTAACATTTCCAACCTAACCTGATCAGAGTGTACTAAATGTATCTATTGTGAAACTGTTTATAAGAAGTAAATAGAGAGTGGCCAAGAATGCAGGGTAGGAAGATCCTGAGCTCACCTCCTCCCACGGGCACACCAAAATTACCACTATTTACAGAGCAACTATCGATGAGAAAGACATGAAGACTAGCAGAAAAGATCTTCTACAACTAAAGTTACAAAGAAGGAACCATGACAACACAATTAGGAAGGGCAGAGACGTGGTATAATCAAGACCCATACTCCTAGGTAGGTGACCCACAAATGGGAAAATAATTACAACTGCAGAAATTCTCCCCAAGGAGCGAGGGGTCCAAGCTCCACATCAGGCTCCCCAGCCACAGGGGTCCTGCACCAGGAAGATAAACCCCCGGAACATTTGGCTTTGAAGGCCAACAGTACTTACTTTCAGGAGAGCCAGAGGGCTGTAGGAAATAGAGACACCACTCTTAAAGGATGCACACAAAATCTCACATCCTCTGCGACCCAGGACAGAAGCAGTAATTTGAAAGGAGCCTGGTCAGACCCACCAGCTGTCTTGGAGAGTCTCTGAGACAGGCAGGAGGCAATTGGGTCTCACTCTGGGGACATAGACACTGGGAGCAGCCATTTTGGAAGCTCATCCAACCATGAAAACACTGGTGCTAGCAAGTGCCATTTTGGGATCCTTCCTCCAGCTTATTAGTGCCAGGCTGCTGCCCCGCCCACCAGCCAGGAAGCACCAGTCCTGGGACACCCCAGGCCAAGCAGATAGCTGGGCAGGGACACAGCCCCATCTACTGGTAAGTCACATGCCATAGGACCCTCTAAAACCCCAGCTGCACTGGGACCCAGCTCCACCCACCAGAGGGCCCAGGACCCAGCCCCACCCACCAGTGGGCCAGCACTAGCCCTGGGACCCCTGGGGCCCCATAGCCAGCCTTTGGACCCAGTCCAAATAAACAACCTAACATTATACCTAAAAGAATTAGAAAAAGAACAAACAAAACCCAAGTCTGTAGAAGGAAAGAAATCATAAAGATCAGAGCACAAATAAGTGAAATAGAGACTAAAAGAAACAATAGAAATGATCAATGAAACTAAGAGCTGGTTCTTTGAAAAAATAAACAAAACTGACAAACCATGAGCCAGAGTCCCCAAGAAAAAAAAGAGAGAGGGTTCAAATAAATAAATCAGAAATGAAAAAGAAGTTACAACCAACGCCACAGAAATATAAAGGATCATAAGAGATTACTAAAAACAATTATACACCAATAAAATGGACAATGTAGAAGACATGGAACAATCCCTAGAAATGTACAATCTCCTAAGATAGAACCAGGAAGAAATAGAAAATATGAACAGACCAATTACCAGTAATGAAATTGAATCAATAATAAAACAACTCCCATAAATGAAAGTCCAGGACTAGATGGCTTCACAGATGAATTCTACCCATTTAAAGAAGAGTTAACACCCGTCCTTCTCGAACTATTCCAAAAAATTGTAGAGGAAGGAATGCTTCCAAGTTCATTCTACAAGGCCAGTGTCACCCTCATACCAAAACAAGACAAAAGTATCACAAAAAAAGGAAATTACAGGCCAATATCACTAATGAACATGGATGCAAAAATTCTCAATAAAATATTAGCAAACTGAACTCAACAATACATTAAAGGATCATACACCATGATCAAGTAGGATCTATCCCATGGATGAAAGGATGGTTCAATATCTACAAATCCATCACTGTGATCCACCACATTAATAAATTGAAGAATAAAAACATGATTGTCTCAATAGGTGCAGAAAAAGCTTCTGACAAAATTCAACATCTATGTTGACTTTATGATAAAAAACTCTCAACAAAATGGGTATAGTGGGAACATACCTCAGAGAACACTTTTCTAAAGAACACATACTGATGGCCTATAGGCACAGAAAAAGATGCTCAATATCACTAATATCAGGGAAATGCAAATCAAAACCACAGTGAGAAATCATCTCACACCTGTCAGAGTGGCTATTATCAAAAAGACAACAAGGGCTTCCCTGGTCGTGCAGTGGTTGAGAATCTGCCTGCTAATGCAGGGGACACGGGTTCGAGCCCTGGTCTGGGAAGATCCCACGTGCCGCGGAGTAACTGGGCCCCGTGAGCCACAGTTGCTGAGCCTGCGCATCTGGAGCCTGTGCTCCACAACAAGAGAGGCCGCGGCAGTGAGAGGCCCACGCACCGCGATGAAGAGTGGCCCCCACTTGCCACAACTAGAGAAAGCCCTCGCACAGAAACGAAGACCCAACACAGCCATAAATAAATAAATAAGTAAATAAATAAATAAATAAATAAAGACGACAAGCAACAAGTGTTGAGAGGATGTGGAGAAAAGGGAACCCTTGTGCACTGTCAGTGGGAATTTAAATTAGTGCAACCACTATGCAAAACAATATGGAGATTCCTCAAAAAATTAAAAATAGAACTGTCATATGATCCAGGAATTCCACTCCTGGGCATTTTTCTGAAGAAAATAAGAACACTAAGTCGAAAAGATATATCTACCCCTATGTTCATTGCAGCATTATCTACAATAGCCACAATATGGAAGCAACCTAAGTGCCCATCAGTAGATGAATGGATAAAGAATAAAGACACACACACACACAAGAATATTACTCAGCCATAAAAAAAGAATAAAATTTTGCCATTTGCAACAACATGGATGGACCTAGAGGGTATTGTGCTAAATGAAATAAGTCAGACAGAGACAGACAAATACTGTATGATTTCACTTATACGTGGAAGCTAAAAAACAAAACCAATGAACAAACATAACAAAACAGAAACAGAGCCATAGATACAGAGAACAAACAGGTAGTTTCTAGAAGAAAGAGGGGTGGAAGGAGGAGAGAAATAGATGAGGGCGATTAAGAGGTACAAACTTTCAGGTACAAAATAAATGAGTCACATGTATGAAATGTACAGTGTGGGGAATATAGTCAATAAGTATGTAATGTCTTTGTATGGTGAAAGATGGTAACTAGACTTGTCATGGTGATAATTTTGAAATGAATAGAAATATCGAATCATTATGTTGTGTACCAGGAACCAACATAGTGTTGCAGGTCAATTATACTTCAAAGGCAAACAAATGAACAAACTCATAGAAGAGGAGATCATATTTGTGGTTACCAGAGGCGTGGGGTAGGGGGAGGAGGAATTTGATGAAGTCAGTCAAAAGGTACAAACTTCCAGTTATAAGATAAGTAAGTGCTAGGGATATAATGTACAACGTAATAAATATAATTAACACTGCTGTATGTTATATATGAAAGCTGTTAAGAGAGTAAACCCTAAGAGTTCTCATCACAAGGGAAAAAAATGTTTTTCTATTTCTTCAATTTTGTATCTGTACGAGATGATGGGCATTCACTAAATTTATCGCAATAAGCATTTCATGATGTATATAAGTCAATTTTGTGCAGTACACCTTAAATTTTTACAGTGCTACATGTAAATTATATCTCAATAAAGCTAGAAAAAGACAAAAAGAAGTAAATAACCTGAACCTGCTCTGGTTAGCTGCTTGTCTTTGGGTAAATGAGGACAGGTGACTGTCACCCATGCGCTAGAGCAAGGACTGCTCTAAATGAAGCCCCTCCACTTCCATGAGAGTGTGGGGATAATGATTAATCCCACAATAACTGGTCATATATTAATTAAATGACAGTGCTCCTGGACTGCCCCCTGGGAGGGATGTTGCTGGATGGTGTTACACAAAATGTCTCAAGGTATCAAGGCATCCATTTTTCTGAGCAATGAGATTCATCTTAAGTTCCTGCCAAAAGGGGTTTAAAATGCTCCTATCTTGCCATGGCCTGCTGAGAATTTTATTTCGACCAATGCAAATGAAGCCACAAAGGAAACAAGGATAAAGATAAAGAATAATCAAATTAGAGAGAGAGAGCTGTATCATCCCACAGTCAAAACCAGCATTTTGACAAATGTGCCATAGAAATCAGCTGCTAAGGGCTTGGAATGTGAAAAGTGAAAAACAAGAGACTAACCAAAGACTAAGAATCCTGAAAAAAAGAAGTGGGAATCCCAGCACAAGTGCAAGGGATAAAAAAAATATTGAAGGAGATCCAGATGGGCCTTAGTGAAGTAGACACATATCAAAGCCTTTGATAGCGTTACATAACGGTACGCAGAAAACTGTAGAGTTCTGATTTCAGAGTGTAGGTTTGGTCATTCTCACTATGTCCCAAGTCAAAGGACTTTCTCCAAGATAGTTACCAGGTAGTCCCCAGCTAACAATTAAGCCAAGATTCTCATACCCAGAGTGGGTAAAACAAGATTAAACGGCACTTATTACAGAATTTGTCTTAATAAATCTTGTTTCTCTCTGGGATTACTCCCTGTGACTTTCTCTGGGTATCAGTGAAGTAGTGTCTACATTAAGCTAGCACTTCACATAACTCTATTTTACACTATGAATAAATATACCCCCAGAAAAGGAATTATATTCTCAGAAATCCCATATTTACAAAAATATGCATTTTCCCTGACATGATTTCATAATTTATCTTCATTGCAGATTGATCTATCATTAGCAGTGTCTTTTCTTTTTTTTAGCAGTGTCTTTTAAAACTTTAATTGTCAATACCTACACATATCATACACCTCACCAGCAATCCAGATTCTGGAAGGTAGGTCTGGGTTTTATGGGTTTTTTTTGCTTTTGGCCACACCATGCAGCATACAGGATCTTAGTTCCCCAACCAGGGATGGAGCTGGTGCCCTCTGCATTGGAGCGTGGAGTTTTAACCACTGGACCACCAGAGAAGTCCCTGTAGGTCTGTTTTTTAAGGGAGTGAATGTTTTATAATGTAAAGAATCACACTCACAAAGGCCTTTTTTTTCAGTTTACTTTCTTACATCAGATTTTATTAAAGCAAGATTCACTTTTACATGCATAGAATCCTTTCTAAGAGTATGCCTCATAGTTTTTACCATTTTATGTAATTTACCTCAAAATACAGATTTCTTCTTCAAGAAGCTTAAAATCATAAGCTTTGCTGATGTTTTCCACAGAGTTATTCTTAGAATATTTCTCAAAATCCAGAAAATATTCCCTGTGTTTGAATTTGAATTCTTTCTGCTACCATAAATGAGAACTACGTAACCCAGTGTGATGGTTAATTTTATGTGTCAGTTGGCTGGGATAAGGAATGCCCAGACAGCTGGCAAAACATTAATTCTAGGTGTGCCTGTGAGGATGTTTCTGAAAGAATACATTTGAATAAGTAGACTGAGTAAAGAAGATGGCCCTCACCAACACAGGTGGGCATTACCCAATCCACTGAGGGCCTGAATTGAACAATAAGGCAAAATAAGGTCAAATCTGCTCTTTGCTTGAGCTGGGACATTCATCTTCTCCTGCCCTTGGACATTAGCACTCCTGGTTCTCAGACCTTCAGGCTCATACTGAATTACACCACAAGTTTTCTTGGTTCTCCGGCTTGCAGTTGCCAAATCATGGAACTTCTTGGCCCCCATAATCAATCACATCAATCAATTCTTATAAATCTCTTCAATATAGATATATATATATAGCTATAGATATCCTATTGGTTTTGTTTCTCTGGAAGACTCTAATACACCCAGTATATTTTGCTTTTTTCCCATCATCCAGAAACCTAAAAGTCAAATTCACTTTGTGTCAAATCTACTCAGGTCCGGTGCCTGAAAGTAACTACTGCTCCTGTCTTATTCAGATGAATTCTTATATTTGATCCAGAAAGATTATCATCTTTACACTGTTTTTGCATCTTGCCCTCATCCAAAAGAATATAAAGCACATCACTGATAATAATATTCAATAAATGAAATGGCTTTCAAAACACGTAATTTGTGCTCTCTCTGTTAACTATTAAAACTGCAACAGCGGCGGGCACGTGACCCAGGCTGCACCAATCAGACGTGCTCCTGTGACACAGTGGAAGGGAGTCAGGTGAAGACTTGACCCTGCAGGAGCCGCCTGGAAACATCCATTTCAGAACCAACAGGAGCCAAGAGGGAGATGGAAAACTGCAAAACCCGCTTCCACTGTCTGGCCAAGCAGTTTCACCACCTGTACCAGGAGAAGCTGGAGGCTTTCCATGCACTGGTGTAGGGGGCTGCTGGCTGTACAGTTCCCCAAGACAGCCTGGCACCGCTGGGAACCTGACTGCGGACTCCATCTCCTCGGAAGATGGGAGAAGATGGAGTTGCCTGGGCACTTTATTTAAAAAAAAAAAAAAGCAACAGTTAAGATACTGGGTTGGGGCGGGGGAAGGTAGAGCCTGGTGCTGTGGGCACCATTACGTAATCTGCTCATTACTGGCCAGTGAAGAAACATCATTACAGAAATTCTGTCCTTCCTCTACCTTATCCCAAGCTCAGCATTTTCCTCTTCCACATACTGTAGTTTCTAAAATCCACATTCGAAGGATGATCATTAGTGTCTTTAGGAATGCAACTATCTACATACAGGGAACTATTTGAATTATAACTGTCCTTTTAAGCCTTACTTCAAGTGAGCTGACATTGCCATGAGATCTTCCTAAATCAATTTTCAAAGCACCATTTGGTATAGCAGGAAGCTTGGTCTATATTTCAAATAAAAGAATGTAGATACAAAGAAGATAAGTACATGGGTCACCTGGAAAATCAGTTGTGATTCTAGGGACTTTGTGGTGGAAACCGCTGGTTGTCTACCAAAATTTGTTCTCTCCTTTTTCCACAATAATCAAATTTTGGCAGGTATTTGTCTGCCTAGCTATGGACTCTTGCTGGGAGGCAGAGATATTGAATAATAACCTCCGAACTGAGAAGGAACTTTGAGACCAAAAAATGAAGCAGGCAACTCCATAAAGTGCAATTATAAAATTTATTGTTGGTAACTTACATACGGTCAGGATCGGGCGGATGATGACCCAGAGGCATTCGCAGCCGCAGCGCACATCACCGAAAGGGGTACAGGGGAATTTAAAGCGGCCAAAGCTAAAAGTAGAATCTGACCACTAGGGAGAAGCACATCTGCACCACCAGGAACAGGAGTTTCCCCTACATTTCCATGGCCATTAACCATCTGCATCAGCAAAAGGCATTCTTTTAGTTTTCATATCAGATGAAGGCAAGGGTAAATGTTGGCTTCCCTGGTGGCGCAGTGGTTGAGAATCTGCCTGCCAATGCAGGGGACACGGGTTCGAGCCCTGGTCTGGGAAGATCCCACATGCTGCAGAGCGACTGGGCCCGTGAGCCACAATTACTGAGCCTGCGCATCTGGAGCTTGTGCTCCGCAACAAGAGAGGCCGCGATAATGAGAGGCCCGCGCACCGCGATGAAGAGTGGCCCCCACTTGCCGCAACTAGAGAAAGCCCTCGCACAGAAACGAAGACCCAACACAGCCATTAAATAAATAAATAAATAAATAGATTAAAAAAAAAAAGAGTAAATGTTAATAGGGAACTTACCTGGCTTGGGTGCGTTCCTTGTGAGTGGGCTAAAGCTCAGTCACACAGAAATGGGGACGGGGTAGGACTGCAGGCCCAAGGTGGAGCTGACAAAATGGAGTCAGTATGGTTCATACAATTCTTTTTACCCTCCTTGCAATTAGATGTGACCTGTGGCTAACTTCTCTCCAGTAAAGGTGAGTAGAAATGATGATTGCTATATCTAGTGAAGAAACTTTAAAATACAGGCTATGTCTCCTCCATGCTCTATGCTCACTCTTCTTGTTCACTGGGACCCTATGTTCATCATGGAAGTAATAAGAAGGCCCCAAATTGGGGGCTGGCAAACGGTCTCTGTCACAACGACTCACGTCTGTCACTGTAGCACAAAAGCAGCCATAGACGATACGTATGGTGTGGCGGTGTTCTAGTAAAACTTGATTTACAGACACTGAAATTTTTAATTTTATAAAATGTTTATGTGCTATGAAATTTTATTCTACTTTTGAGTTGTTTTCAACTATTTAAAATTTAAAGACTATTCTTAGCTCACAGGTTGTTATAAATAAGTGCTGAGCTGGATTTGGCCCAGAGGCCTTAGTTTGCCAACATCCAAGGGGATGTTGACCCTAAAGATGCAAGGAAACAGAAACTGAGTTTACAGTTACAGAAACTGTGAACTGTTACAGTTACAGTTTAGAAAATAAACTTATGGTTACCAGGGGTAAGGGGGGAGGGATAAATTGGAAGATTGGGATTGACATATACACACTACTATATATAAAATAGATAACAAATAGGACCTGCTGTATAGCACAGGGAACTCTACTCAATACTCTGTAATGGCCTATATGGGAAAAGAATCTAAAAAAGAGTGGAGGACTTCCCTGGTGGTGCAGTGATAAAGAATGTGCCTGCCACTGCAGGTGACACGGGTTTGAGCCCTGGTCCAGGAAGATCCCACATGCCGCGGAGCAACTAAGCCCATGTGCCACAACTACAGAAGCCCGTGCCTAGAACCCGTGCTCTGCAACAAGAGAAGCCACTGCAATGAGAAGCACGCGCAACACAACGAAGAGTAGCCCCCGCTCGCCGCAACTAGAGAAAGCCCGCGCATGGCAAAAAAGACCCAAAGCAGCCAAAAATAAATAAATAAAATTTTAAAATAAAAAATAGTGGATATATGTATATGTATAACAGATTCACTTTGATGTACACCTGAAAGTAACACAGCTTTGTAAATCAACTATACCCCAATAAAATATTTTTAAAAAATAAAAATGAAAATAATTGGATAGCTAAAAAAGAAGGAAAGAAAGCAGAGAAGTGATGGCAAAGAAGAAGAGAAGCATGTGGTGGTGACTGGAGACAGGGAGCTTCCAAAAAAAAAGATGCAAGGAAATTGGATCCTTGAATGCCTGTTGAGCACATCCGCCAACCTGGATCACTCACCTTGGACTCTTCAGGAAAGAGAAAGCTACATTCTTTAAGCTACATTATAGTTAGGGCTCTCTTGCTACAGCAGACTAGCGTTTTACTTTAACTAATACATAGTCCATAACTCCTGACTCCTAGGCCTCTGTTCCATTCCAGAGTCCTCATCACCCTCCTTCTAAAAAGCCAAGGCAAGGACACTGGATCCCCACCTGCCTCCTCACTGACCTTTCCAAGACCTGAAGGAAAAGGTTCTGCCCAGAGCTCCCTTCACCTCTTTGTTTCGAAGACTGTAGATGAGAGGGTTGAGCATTGGAGTGACGATGGAGTAGAAGACAGAAACCACCTTGTTGAAGTTGATGGAAGGGGCCACTTTGGTCCGGACATACATAAAGAAAAGAGTGCCATAGAAGAGGCTCACCACAGTCAGGTGGGCTGCACAGGTGGAGAAGGCCTTCCGGCGCTCAGCAGCCGAGCGGATACGCAGCAACGTCCAGACAATGTTGCCATAGGACACAGCAATGACTGTGGAGGAGGTCAGGAGCACAGCCAGAGAGACCAGGAAGTCTGCGGTCTCCTTCAGAGTGACATCCGAGCAGGACAAGGCTAGCAGAGGTGAAGCATCACAGAAGAAGTGATCAATGACATTGGGGCCACAAAATGTCAGTCGGGACATGAGGTAGATGGGCAAAATGGGGGTGAGGAAGCCAACCAGCCAACAAGCAGCTGACAGACGGATGCAGCTGCCCCAGGACACCAAGGCCCCATACCGGAGAGGCATACAAATGGCCACGTAGCGGTCATACGCCATGGCGGCCAGTAGGAAACACTCCGTTGCCCCAAGGAAGGTAAAGATGAAGAGCTGGGACAGGCATCCAGCATAGGAGATATTCTTGCCCCCATCTCCCGCAATAAAACCAGCCAGCATCTTGGGCACTGTGACTGAAGTGTACCAGATTTCAAGGCAGGACAAGTGTGTCAGGAAGACATACATGGGTCTACGTAGCCGGTGGTCCAAACCCACCACCAGGATGATGGCCAAGTTCTCCACCAAGGTGAGCAGGTACATGGTGAGGAAGAGAGTAAAGAAGAGGAAGCGCATTTCATGCACCTCGGCAAAGCCCACCATAACAAACTCTGTTATGTGGGTCCAGTTTTGGTCACATGGCTGCATATGTGAGTAGTCTCAGCCTCATAGATAATGACAACTCAAGGAGAACCTATGAGATGCTGGACTGAAGTATCTTTCACTTCAGGAGAGGAAAATAAAGTCAAGACACTATCCTTAACTCTCAAAAAAATGTATAGTCCATGAGGGGCACAAGAAAACAGACAATTTCAGTACAAAATGAAAAGTGCTAGATAGAAATAAGACAGGATATTAATGGGAGGCAGTAGAGGGGAAACTCAACCAGTCTTGAGGAATCAGGGAAATCTTCCTGGAGAAAGAGCTGTCTAAATTGGAACCTGAAAAATAAGTATAAGTTAGTGACATGAAAGATAGAGAAATAGAGAGTACATAACAAGTATAAAATCTCAGACATCAGAGAGAACATCATGCATTTTGGAAACCTCAAGTACCATGAAGGTTAAGAGCTTGGCTTCCTGATCAAGCATTCCTGGCTCCAAATACAAAAGAACCTAACTAACAGAGTTGTTGTGAAAATTTAAATTAGATAATCCCTCTAAAGTATTTATCATGATTGGGTTAATAAATACTAGGGAATAATACCCTCCAAGTCCATTCATGTTGTGGCAAATGGCAAATTTTCATTCTTTTTTATGGCTGAGGAGTATTCCGTTGTGTGTGTGTGTGTGTGTGTGTGTGTGTGTGTGTGTGTGTGTACATCTTCCTTATCATTCACCTGTTGATGGACACTTAGGGTACTATGCTTAGTGAAATAAGTCAGACAGAGAAAGACAAATGCTGTATGATATCACTTATATGTGGAATCTAAAAATAAAACAAATGAATGAATATAACAAAACAGAAATAGACTCACTGATATAGAGATCAAACTAGTGGTTACCAATGGGGAGAGAGAAGTAGGGAGGGGCACATTAGGGGTAGGGGATTAAGAGGTATAAACTACTACATATAAAATAAATAAGCTACAAGGATATATTGTACAACACAGGGACTATGGCCAAGATTTTATAATAACTATAAATGAGTATAACCTTTATATTGTGAATCACTATGTTGTACACTCGAAACTTATATAATACTGTACATCAACTACACCTCAATAAAAATACATGCATGCATACATACATACTAGGGGACATTTTTAGATGTTGACTTCTCCTGGAATAGATCATAGAGGGGAAGTGACTTTCGTTGAGCTTGAGGAACAGTCTAGGCCAACATCATGAAGAGCTAGTAACCAAGTTAATGAAGGTCAAAGCTGAGTGTCAGCCTGAGGGCAACAGAGAGCCTTGAAGAGTGCTCAGCAGGGGAGCAATGTTGAGAAGAGACAAGTACGCTGTGCTGAAGCAGGTCTGGAGAGGAGGGGACGAGAGGCAGGAAGGCCAGGTTGGGAGTACAGCATGAGGTGTTGATGGCTGTGGTCACGAGGCCTGGAGAGTGATAAAGAGAGCTGTCAAGAGGACTTCCCTGGTGGCGCAGTGGATAAGACTCTGCGCTCCCAGTGCAGGGGGCCCAGGTTCGATCCCTGGTCAGGGAACTAAATCCCACATGCATGTTGCAACTAAGAGTTCACATGCCACAACTAAGGAGCCCACCTGCCACAACTAAGACCCAGTGCAAACAAATAAATAAATATTTTTTTAAAAAGAGAGAGATTGCTGTCAAGAGATAAATTCCACAGGACTGAGTTCAAATCCAAAAGCTAATATCAACTTGAAATATGTGACCATGGGCAAAACACTAAATAATTCCATCTTGTAAAACAGATAATAAAAACGGGGTCCAAAAAGATGAACTCTTATCTAATTTTAACAGTAAGTGAACACACCAATGTAAAGCAATTATAATCCAATAAAGGTGTTAAAAAAAAAAGAGTAAGTGAGAGAATATAATGTCCCCATTACTGTGGTCATTTTTTAATTCTTTGACACTCTTCCCATTAAAAAGTGGGGCCAATAGCCACTCCCCTTGAATCTGAGCTTTGTGGCTGCTTGACGACAGAAGAAGACAGAAGTGGTGCTGTGCCAGTTTCCAGGCCTTAAGAAACTGATTCCTCTCCCTGCTTCTTGGAACCCAGCCACCATGGTATGAGGAAGCCCAAGCAGCCTGCAGAAAGGCCCAGGTGGAGAGGAATTAAGGTGCCTGGTCCTCAGCCCTGGCTGAGCTCCCACTGACTGCCAGCACCAACCTGCCAGCCAGGTGAATGAGTCATCAGAGGAATCGACCCTCCAGCCCTGGTCAAGCTGACCCCGCTGACACCAGCCTTCCCTGCTGGGCCTTCCCCAAATTGCAGATTTGTGAACTAAATAACTGATTGCCATTTCTGTAAGCCACTAAGCTTTGGAGTGGTTTGTTAAACAGCAGTAGATAACTGAAACCATTACATACTTGTTCTGTAACCTTGGACAAATTATTCAATGTCTCTGACCCTTTGGAGGAAAACAAATCGTGTTTTGCCTATGGTCACCAATGCCTGAACTGGAATTTGAATCCAGGTTTGCCAAGGTCTAAAACCCTTGCTCTTTCCCCTAAAAATAAACAGGTTCCCTCGGGTGTCAACATTTCCTGATTTGCTGGCAGTGAAAGCATGTAGAGATACAAAATCAGAAATAAACAAGGTCAGAGTCTTCAGATTCCTGCATGTATCTTCACCACACCTAAATCCAGGCTCCAACATCCCCATAGTCGGGGTCCACAAACACTGATTTCCTGAACAAATAATTGCACTGCAGCCCCAGAGGCTTCATGCTTCTGTTGGCTCCAGGAAACTTCAGAGCACAGTTCCTGCACGTTTCTCCCCTTTGCAATTTGGCTTATCATGTAGCACCCTAGGAACAGTGCTCACCCTTTCCAGATACCCTTCCTCACTGCACACAGATGCTGTAGAAGCCTGCCTTCCAGGTTTCAGGGTAAAGTTTTCTGAAATGTTCATTCTTTTTCATAGTCATTAAAAGCACAAGATTTAGAGTCAGACAGATCTGAAATCAAGCCCTGGCCCTGCAATTCACTAGCTTGGTTGCCTCATCCGTGAATTGTTAGTATTATTGCTAAATCTTACCTGGCCTTCCAGCTGTGACTCAAGTTCGACAGTCTCATCTTCAGTAGGAAGACTTTCCCTTCCCTCATTCCTCCAAACTTGTATGCAGGTCAGACCAAAATATGCACAGGGCACCTGCTCTGTGGCAGGTGCCATAGCAGATGTACCCAGAGGGGCAACCTGGTAGAGAGCAGGTGCCCCCAGCATCCACCACGGGACCTGGCACAGGGCAGGTGCCCCCAGCATCCACCACGGGACCTGCGACAGGTGTTACCTTAGGATAATTTCAGTTCTCTGATCCATAACTTAGAGATAGGATGCCAGAACCTGAGGGGGTTTGTATCAAATCCAGATGTTACCTTGAAAGAACAGCTTTTATTACTCAACTGCTGGACGAGGGGTAAAGAAGTAGGATATTTTGAACACACACACACACCGCAAAGACCTACACCCCCCCCCCTCAGTGTGGAGCGCTGTTACGAGGCAGCCGGGCCAGGGGCTCATTTCCAGCCTCTTGCCTCCTGCCTGGGATGCATCTCACTTGTGGGCTGGGATTTTTAAGAAGCAGGTGAGCTTTCCCACTCTCTTCAGGTTCTCTCCCTCTCTAGTCACAGACTAAATTCAGAATATTTGGGGACTTCAGTGGACGGCAGAACCACACCATCAAAAAAGCCTAGATCCCTAAGGAAAACCCGTCATGCCTCCAAGATCAGGAGCCATCACACCTGTCAAGAGCCAGACAGTAAATGGGAGAGATGGGATTCAAACCCCAGCGCATCTGACCTAGATGTCTGTGCTTCCCACACACACACACACTGTGCCACCTGCCTCTGTTATTTCATGTCACCAAATGGCAAACCTGCAACCCTGGCTGCCAGCCCTGCCTGTGAGGTTCATTCCTCTGCAGCTCAGGGCCCCGCTGGAGAAGTCCCCCGGTGGGCTCCGGCGACCTGCAGGGGCACAGCGACACTCCCAGGCCTGTTAACCGCATTGGCTTCCTCTCCGAGATTAAGAGAACATTATCAACCAAGTGTCAAGTAGGAAACAAACGGCCACGGTGGGGTTGCGGGGAGAGGATAGGGTCCTATGGGACAATCACTGAATGAGGAGGGGAAGCCACCCAGGAACCTGGCCTAGTTTAGTGTCCTCAAAAGATGGTGCTCCCTTGGCTTAGATTTTCCCTAACAAATGTGGAAAAACAGTTTGAGGTCCATGCAGGGAAATTAAAATTGGGTTCCTGCAGCTACTTGCTGGTGCAGCTATGTGATAAGCCTGGTGGGAGAGGCTAGATTTCTCCCTGTTTCAGTTCTCTCTACCCAGCCTCTGGGAGACTTGTCCCCAAAGGTGAGAGGCATTGGAAAATGAACATACTAAGACCCAGACAATGATTTCAGAAACCAACCACCAAACCAAGGTGAGCAGACAATGGTGGCTGGGGACCACAAGGCAGGCAGAAGGGGCTACAGGAGGTGTAGGAGCTGAAGCCCAGGGTCCTGCTCTCTGGCTCCTCTCTGCTCTGGCTCCCTGCGTCGTGACAGCAATAGTTACCCCACTTTCAGGCACACAGACAGCCCCCCGAGTTCACAGCACCATCTCTAAAATCAGAGGAGCTGGGCTTAACCCTGGCTCTATCAGGTACTAGCTGTATTTTAGGAAAGGTTCTTCCTCTTGCTGAGCCTCATTTTTTTTCGTCTTCAAATGGAGGGCATAATATGTATATTTGCAGGACTGCTCTAAAAATGGAAGGACGTAGCATTAAGTGAAAATTCAGGGCCTTCGCTCTTATTGTTCCCTCTGCCTTTCTGGGTGACTTCCTCCTGTACTTCCTTCAATTCTCCTTCACATAGAGACCCTTTCTGACCACCTCTCTGAAAATACAACTCCCGTCACTCTCTGACCCCCTTCTTGCCTTGATTTTTTGGTCACAGCTTCATTGTCATCTGTTAGACATTTATTTGTTTGTCCATAATATCATACACACACACACACACACACACACACGTAAGCTCCTTGAAGATAGTGCCTTTGTCTGTTCATCACTGTGTTGCCAGTGCCAAAAAGAGTCACTGGATGAAGTCTGCATGCAATGAATATGTTGATATAATAAAAATAGTTGGATATATGCTCTGAGCATTATGCTGACCCAGAATGCTATTTTCTTTCCACATCCAGTTATCCGTCTGAAGGAAATGGGAAGGAAAGGAAGGTCACCAATACTTACAGAAGAGCCATCCAATTTGGATGTTGAAGTCCAAGCAACCCTCCTGCCAATCAGCTCCAAGACCGAAGGTGCCCCCAAGAATGATGTGTGCCTGGAGCAGCCCACGCTCACTGGCCTTGGGTGAGAAACAAGTTGAATTGATTTTTGCATATAATTCTTTTTCTTAGCTACTGAATTTAATTTTAAATTTCCTGAAAAACTGTATTATATCAGCTCTTCTCAAACTCTGCTCCACCAAGCCCTAAGTTTCCCCAGTTGCCAGGTGGCTGCAGAGGGGGAGAGAGGCACCTAGCATGTGGGGCTCCCACAAACCCTGCTTCAACCACTAGGAAGTGGCAGAGTCCAGATGAGAATACAGCCCAGTCTGACCCCAGAGCCCACCATCTTTCCACCGTACCACCTCCCCGGGGGTTGGCTTTCCTAGAACTAAACCTGATCAATTAACTGAGAGCTTCTCTCATTATTCCAGCAGCTTCAATACTCAGTACCATGACCTGTTCCTCAAAGCCACTCATGGACGGTCTCTACATGAATGGAAAAATGGGAAGTGGAGGCATAGAAAAGAAATGGGAAGGGTCTCCAGTCATATGTGCAGCAGAGACCCCAGTCCCAAGGCAAGCCAGAGAGAGCCCACTATAGCGGAAAAGATCCGAGGTGGATCAAACTATCTATCTGAGCTCCTAATCTCTAAATAGGAATAATGCCTGCTCTTCCTGTCTCCCGGATATTATGTGAATCAGTGAATAGTAGATAGGCAGGCTCTGAAAACTTTAAAGGTACACTCCAGGAAGACCTTCTTATTATCTTGCTTCCGTTACTGATGGTCTAGTGATTACTGCAGAATTTCAATAAAGGGAAAGCCTAGGGGATGGCAATCTCAGGGGGGGCCAGGGGATGGCATTGAAGTGGCACTTGAATAACAAGAAAATCTATTTTGTTTATATTGTAGGTTTATTTTAAGTGTCTTGAGGGGGCAGACAGAGATGAAGGGGAACTAAAACCCCAAACGTCCCTTGACAGCCCTACTCTATGTGAGCTTAAGCAAATCAGTTGAATTCTGTGTGCCTCAGTTTCCTCACTTGAGAAATGGATTGATATTAAAAACCACAATGACTTGGTAAGAGAGTTTTTGAAAGAAAAAAAAAATGAGATAACAAATTGGGAAAACTGAAGAAAGGATTGGGTTATACTGAAGTCAGCGCTCCTGACTCTAGATTTGGTATCTCTTTAGTTGATGATGCTTTTTCCATTCACCACCTTCTGCATGCTCTTAGGATATGTGCTTGTTAGTTTCCAGAGTTGGTATAAACCAGAAGCTAACTAACCCATAATCAGGTGCTCAGAAATCTCCAGAAGAGCCACTCACCTGTCCCTGCTACTTCTCTGCTTTTTCTCTGGGTAGAACACAAAGGTCCCAAGTGCTCAGAACCTTGGGACTGGTGGCAAATGCAGGCTATTGGATCTCATTGTGTAACAGGGACCCCAAATTCAAGGATCACAGCTTCCCTGAACAAAAGGCAGAGGACAGAGATCCACCATCAGCTGAACTGGAAAGGGAAGAAACAGGGGTTGTCACTGGCCATAAAAGGACTCATATCCCACGTAGGTACCTCTAACGCCCTGGGGGTGACCCATGGGATCAGGGCTCCACGGAGGGTTGATGCACTCAGTCAACAAAGGAAAGAAGATAATAAATCATGCAAAACTCTGCCCCACAGGGTGTGCAAAAGCTACATGGGAATCCCAATTTGTAGACTAGCTGGACAAACACCGATGGAGGATGAGGGGCCAGCCAAGGAAGGTTCCATACCAGCTAGATTCTTTGTCAAAGTTTCTGGCTCTAACTACTCTGGAATAGGGTGAAATGAAAACTCAAGAGTTCCAGATTTACCAAGGCTGCAATGAGGTCTTCCTCTACTAGGGCGGGTCGGATATCCCCCACCCACCTACCTGCCCTTTATCCCCAGGTGGGGAAAAGCTACAATGATAACAATGGATATAACTGAGTAGCCCGTTTGGTTCAGGCTATGTGCCATTCAGATGTGAAATACCCAACCTCAGTCCACAAAGAGTGAGACTTCCCTGGTGGTCCAGTGGTTAAGACTCCGTGCTCCCAACGCAGGCCTGGGTTCGATCCCTGGTCAGGGAACTAGATCCTGCATGCCACAGCTAAGACCCGGCACAGCCAAATAAATAAATAAATATATTTTTTTAAAAATCTGCAAGGAGTTCAGAGTCTCGTAGAGGCTGTGGCTAAGGGTCACTTTTTTTTTTTTTTAAATGCTGCCCTGTGCATTTTTTTAATATAAATTTATTTATTTATTTATCTACTTTTGGCTGTGTTGGGTCTTCGTTTCTGTGCAAGGGCTTTCTCTAGTTGCAGCAAGTGGGGGCCACTCTTCATCGCGGTGCGTGGGCCTCTCACTGTCGCGGCCTCTCTTGTTGCAGAGCACAGGCTCCAGACACGCAGGCTCAGTAATTGTGGCTCATGGGCTTAGTTGCTCCGCGGCATGTGGGATCCTCCCAGACCAGGGCTCGAACCCGTGTCCCCTGCATTGGCAGGCAGACTCCTAACCACTGCGCCACCAGGGAAGCCCTAAGGGTCACTTTTATCCTGAATGTAACTATGCTCATTTGCCTTCCTTCCAAAGAACTTCCTCCAAAAAAAAAAAAGAACTTCCTCCAGAGGATTTGATGATTATCTACGGCTGAGAAGTCTTTCTGCATAAAGGAAATATGACATCATTTCACTACAAAGCAAAAGGAACATCAGGGGTGGTGAGTATCCACTCTGTTGGATCATAGGAGGCAGCCGAACCAAAGTTAACAGGGCGCTGGAGATGACTATTTCTTTAACATACACGTGGGATCATTACCCTTGATTTCACATGACTTGGGTCCAGCCTTAATGTTTCAGGTGCCAACTAAACAGCAAAGCTATCTTCCCAACTAATTAATAAAACTCCTTGATAACAGGGCCAAGTCCTATATTTTTACTGGATCTCACAAACCTAGCACAGTGTAGCTCAGTGTAAAATATCATAGACTTGGATTTGAATCCCACATAAGCCTCTAGATGGATTTGCTACATTGGGGAAGTCAATCTCTCTGAGCCAGTTTCCTCATCTCTAAAGTTAGGAAAATAATGCTACCTGACAGGGATGTGGTTAGAGATGAATGAGGCAATAAAGTAAAAGGGTCCACTTATCTAACAGTGGACATGAGATGGTTACACATAAAACTTTGGGCTGCCAGAGGGAGGATGTTTAACAGTATCATACCTGTATCTCTGCTCAATGGAAAAACCCCTTTTCAGCTCTGACCCAAGTTGACCCAATCTGACAGAGACTCCAAGAGTACAAAGCAAAACATCCTCTTCTGCACTGACATATGAGGCTGATCAAAAGAAGTTAGGAAGACCACCATGCCAGCAGGCCGAGGGCATTCAGGAGGAAACAGCCTAGAGAACCAAGGAAACAGGCAAATGTCAAATTCTGCTCTCAAACCCAGGCCCCACCAGTTCCTGTCTTTCTCCTCCTCTCCTCTCACCTTTCAGAA
Source organism: Balaenoptera musculus (assembly GCF_009873245.2). Lineage (NCBI taxonomy): Eukaryota > Metazoa > Chordata > Mammalia > Artiodactyla > Balaenopteridae > Balaenoptera > Balaenoptera musculus. The sequence goes on along the minus strand of NC_045792.1, from coordinate 98,144,839 downwards.
CACTTTATTTCACTTATGCCGGTAATACTCTGCCCTGACAATGTAAACCAACCCAGCCGTGCTGGTTTTCTTAAGTTCTATCACTCTATCTGTTGTCCCAGTTTTACACCACAAAAGTCCAAACTTGAGCAATTAAAGACAGCATTCTCCTCTGTGAGGGTAATAAAAGAGGCTTTGAATGATCATATTCCTTTTATTCTCCTCTTGCCTAAAGAATCAAATATCCCAGCTCAAAAACCAGGACACATAGAGGAGGATCAGCAAAACCAACTCTCTGACGAAGGAAGAGGAACACAGTCTAGAGTGAAAAGCTGAGGGCCTTCGCCATTTCTCTAAGAAGAAATTTGAAATCACTACTTGTAGTCGTAATTTTTGTATATCATTATGATGAAGTATGTGGCATTGTATATAGTTCTTATTTCACAACAGAGACTCAGTCTTCTCAAAATCATGTTTTTCGTCTTTAACAACATCCAGAAGCAAAGTCTGGCCTGGTATTTTTCCAGGTATTCTCTTTAATGCATTTTTATCATGAAATAATTCAAATGTATTCAAATGTACACACAAGAAGGAACATAATACAATGATGACTTTATACCCGCTACCCAGCTTTATCAAATATTAACCTTTGGCAGTTGTTACAGACTGAATGTTTGTGTCTCTCCAAAATTCATGTTAAATCCTAATGCCCAATGTGATGGTACTAGAAGGTGGGACCTTTGGGAGGTGATTTGGTCAGGAGCATGGAGCCCTAATGAATGGGATTAGTGCCCTTATAAAAGGGGTTCCAGAGAGCTCTCTTGCCCTCTTTCTGCCATTTGAGGATACAACAAAAATTTGGCAGTCTTCAGCCTGTAAGATGTTCTTTACCAGAGCCCAACTATGCTGTCTCCCTGATCTCAGACTTCCAGCCTCCATAACTGTGAGAAATAAATTTCTGTTGTTTGTATGTCACCTAGTCAAGGGTATTCTGTTATAGCAGCCTGAACTAAGACAGCAATATTAAATTAAGATCTTTTTTTTGTAAAAATACAATTGATAGATGATAGATAGGAAGATAGATAGATAGATAGATAGATTTAAAAAGCAGATACAGGGACTTCCCTGGTGGTCCAGTGGTTAAGAATCCACCTGCCAATGCAGGGGACACGGGTTCGAGCCCTGGTCATGGAAGATCCCACATGCCATGGAGTAGCTAAGCCCATGCGCCACAACTACTGAGCCTGCGCTCTAGAGCCCATGAGCCACAACTAGTGAGCCCACGTACCACAACTACTGAAGCCCACACACCTAGAGCCCATGCTCTGCAACAAGAGAAGCCACTGCAATGAGAAGTCCGCGCACCACAATGAAGAGTAGCCCCCACTCACCGCAACTACAGAAAGCCCACGCGCAGCAACAAAGACCCCAATGCAGCCAAAATCAATCAATCAATCAATAAGAATCCACCTTCTAATGCAGGGGATGCGGGTTCAATCCCTGGTCGGGGAACTATTATCCCACATGCAGCGGGGCAACTAAGCCCACACGCCGCAACTACTGAGCCCTCATGCCTCAACTAGAGAGCCCATATGCCACAACTACAGAGCCCACACGCTCTGGATCCCGCAGGCCACACCTAGAGAGAAGTCCGTGTACCACAACTAAGACCCAATGCAGCCAAAAAAGAATAGAAAATAAATAAATAAATAAAATGCAGATACAGTTGAGGCCCTCTGTTTATCCATTTTCAATCCCATCACTCTCACTCCCTCCTTAGAATTAACCAGTATCATAAATTCAGCATTATACTGCTCATGCATAATTTATACCATTTGTTATCCATAAACATTATATTATTTTGTTTTGCATTTCTTTAAAATGTATATAGATGGTATCAAACTCCATAGATCACTTTGTAATTTGCTTTTTTCATAGAATGTGTTTTTTCATTTTTTATGTTATATTTACATCTCTAGTTTCATTCATCTTAATTTCTATGTATATTCTGTTTTACTAAAAAAGCATAATTTACTCTTCATTCTCTTGCTGGTGGGCATTTGTTTCTGATTTTTTGCTCTTCCTAACAATAAACATTCTTGTGCACATCTTGTTGTGCACACCTTCAAAAGGCTGCCTGAGGGAGTGGTTCTCAAAGTGTGGTCCCACCACCAGCAGCAGCACCTGAGAACATGTTAGATGCAAATCCTCAGTCTCTTCCCCAGATGCACTGCATTAGAAACTCTGGAAGTGGGGCCCAGTGATGGGTGCTTTAACAAGCCCACCAGGTGATTCTGAGACAAGCTGAAGTTTGAGAAGTGCTGCTCTAGGGTGTATACCTAAATGAGCAGTGCTGCTCTAGAGTGTATACCTAAATGAGCACCTCCCACTTCACTGAATAATGCCAAATTGCTCTCTAAAGGGATTGCCCCAGCTCTATTCCCACCAGCAGTGTTTGAGACTTACTTAACAATATTTCTAATACAAAGCCAACACTGGGTGATACAGCCTCTTACAGTTTTGACCAACAAAGGGTTAGACATCACATCAAATGCTTATTGACCACATGGATTTCCTCTCCTGTGCATTGCATTCCTTCATTTTTCTGTTGAGTGGTTTAATAATTTGTAGAAATTCTGTGTATTTTCTAAACATCCATACTTTGTTATACAGTCAGTATTTTCCCAGTGTTTTAACTTTGTGCAGCATCTTTAAGTTTTACGTAGTAAAATGTACTTATCTTCCCCTGTACAGTTTGTGCTATTGTACCTTGACTAAAATGTATTCTAAAAATGTCTAGGTTTTGCTTTCTACACTGAGATCTTTAACACAACTGGATTTAATCTTTGTCATGCTGCAAAGCAGAGATCTAATTTTTTTCTCATGTTGATAACATGCTTCCTCATTAATTGATAATATCACTTCTGTCATATATCCAGAGGGATATTCAAAATATTTAACAACTTCGTGAGTGACAACCAAGCTTTTTTTCTTAATATTACTTATTTATATATCTTCCCTTTTTTTTCTGATGAGTCTTGCTAGTGATTTACCTATTACATTATATTCCTTTTTTCTTTTTTCAAAGAACAAGCTTTTGGTTTTGTGTCCTCTCTAATTTTCTATTTCTTCTCTTGTATTTATTATTTCCCTTCTTCTACCTTCATAAGTTACTTCATTGCTCTTTTTATTTTTTGGTTGAATACAACACATTTATTTTCATTTTTATCATTTATAATAAATGCAATTAAGCTACATATTTCCCTCTAGACACCATTTTAGCTACATCAAACAATTTTTTTATTTTAGTAAATTATTATTGCTCAGCTATAAATATTTTTTTATTATGGCATTTATTTCATCTTTACTCAGAGTTTCATTCTTAAGTTTCCCAATAAGTGGAAAAAAAGAAAGTAGGGGTGTGTTAAACTACTTTTTATCATTCAAATTATTTCTAATTTAATTATGCGATAAGATATTGTGGTCATTATGATATCAATTATTTAAAAGTTATTGAGATTTCCTTTTTGGCCTCATGGTCAAATTTTACAAAGATTCTATCTGTACTTGAAAAAAATACATGTGCACTTGTTGTGTGCAAAGTTTTTAGATACATATGCATACATTTTAGATCACACTTGCTAATTTTGTTATTCAAAGCTGCTATATCATTTCTAATCTTTGTCTGCTTGCTTTATGAGTTGTGTCAATCCCCTACTGTTGTTTTCTGACTTTCTCCTTAGAATTTTTCAATGTTTGCTTTATTTATTGTTACATTATATGAAATTTTATTAGGGATATAAAAGTTCATAATTGTTTTATCTTCCTAGTGTGTGGTTACATTTATTATTTTGTGGTTTCTCTCTTTATCCCTATGAAAGTTTTTTGCCTTTAGATCTATTTTGTCTTATGTTAATTTTGCTACACTAACTTGTTTGTTAGTATTTATGTTACACATCTTTTTCCACTTTTTTATTTGCAGCCGGTGTGTGTGTGTGTGTGTGTGTATCACTCTGTCTCTTGTAGGAAGCATAGAGTTGCATTTTGTTTTTATCTATTTGATTGCTTCTGTCTTTTAATAGATGAATTTAACCCATTTCCATTTTTTGTAATTTAGTAGTTTAGACAACTATATTATCTTATTTTGTGTTTTCTATTACCATTCTTTGCTTCTTTTTCTTCTTTCTTATCTTCTTTTGTTTGATAATGTTTATTCCCTTCTGATTTGGAAGATATCAATATGTCTTATTTTAATGACTACTCTGGATTTTGTAACCTGCATTCTTAACTATAAATGTTCTGATAAAGTCTACAATTATTTAATTCCTCCCAACTTCAATAAATCCTTAATGTACTTTAAGTATCTCCTTCTTTGACTATCTCCCTCACCTTGTTATTACTGTTTTATGAAACAAAAAAAATAATCTTAGACTCTAATCATTAATTAAAATTTTCAACACATTTCATCAAGCTCTGTGCTCTCTAGAACAACTTATTTGATTTAGGGGTGGGTGGGAAGAAGAACTATTTAGAGGATACTAGCTTCTTGCAATCCACATTTTCCTTCTGTTCCCACTTTTCTATTTCTGAAGCAAAGTTTAATAGTCTTTTAGTAAGGATCTGTGTGTAGTAATGCATTTAGTATTTGCATGTCTAAAAATTTTTTTTAACCCTCCTTCTTGAATAAAATTTAGCTGATTGTAAAATTCTTGATTGACAGTTTTTTCCTTCACACTTTAAAGTTATTATTCCATTATCTTCCAACATCTATTATTAATGATAAGAAGTTTGCCGTCAGTCTGTCATTCCTCTCTATCTGTAAAACCCTTCTTGATGTTTTTATCTCTCTGCTCTCTGTATTGCATTCTGAGCAGGTTCCTATATTCTATCTTCCAATTCTCTAATTCTTTCTTTTCCTCTATCTGGTGCAGAGTGCATCTCATTCATTACATTTTTTAAATTTGCTTTTAAATATGTAATACATTTGTATGGTTCAAAACCAAAGGTTACACAAGGGTAAACAATGAGAAGTTACCCTCCTACTTCTTCCTCCTTCCCACCACTCAGTTCCTCTTCTTGGAAGTAACCAATGTTTTCCATTACTTTTATTGTTTCTAATATACTCTATTCATATATGTGGAAATGCACACACACACATGCACACACGAAGAGAGAGTCATTTTTCTCTCTTTTATACACACATATTGGCATATTATGCATCCTTTTCTCTATTTTGCCTTTGTTCACTTGAGACAATATTGTGAGGATTGTTTCATATCAGTACATAATGAGTGTCATTACCTACTAAAGGGCTTCATAGTGTTTCATTTTATGGATGAACATGATTAATTCACAAGCCCCCGTAAAGGTTGTTTCCACTCTTTTGCTATTAAAATAATTCTGTAAAATCAACACATTGTACACCTTAAACAATGTTACACATCAACTAAATCTCAACAAAGCTGGAATAATTAATTAATTAATTAATTGTTTATTTCTTAAATTTAAATTGTTTATTTATTAATTAATTGTTTATTTATTATATTATTTGTGCACATCATTTTGAACATGTGAGGTTTTATCCTTAGGCTATACACCCACAGGTAAAATGATTGCTTCTAGATATGTGCATTTATAATTCTGTGCATTTGAATTAAATTTTTAGGGAATGTTTTATTTTTATTTCATTAAAGTTTGAATAGATAACACATGTACATAATACAAAATTCAAAAAGAACAAAATAGTAAATACCAGGTTATTATACAGCCTTCTACAGTCATTGCATGCATGTGTAGGCCTATATGTATGTATAGGAAGATTTCTCTTATTCAGGCCAATTAATATTGTCTTCTGCATTGAAGTCCATGGAGATCAGAAGGCTCTTGCCATACTGTTGATCAAAAGACATACTAGACTTTAGTGTAATCATTCCTATTAGGGCATACTTCTTTTTTGTCTTATCATTCAGTGTCAGCCATATAGACTCATCACTGTGGATATTATCAGTAAAAGTGAAGGTTCCTTTTGCTTTGAAATAGGCATTGTGCTTGGTCACAAATTTTCAGGCCAGCTCCAATCCAGTCTGCTTTTCTCACTGCGCCTGGTACCTAGTAATCTCTCTCAGATCTACCCTTGGGTTCCCCATCACTATCACTTTAAGAGTTGCCTTCACGTCTCTTCTCGGTTGGTTTCCCGTGTCTCATTTAGTTCCCTTTCTTGGTTTGCACCCTTCATTTTGTGGAGCATGTCCTTCCATAGCTTTCTAAAAAAGTGGTACACTAAGTGTCCATCAACAGATGAATGGATAAAGAAGATGTGGCACATATATACAATGGAATATTACTCAGCCATAAAAAGAAATGAAATTGAGTTATTTGTAGTGAGGTGGATGGACCTAGAGTCTGTCATACAAAGTGAAGTAAGTCAGAAAGAGAAAAACAAATACTGTATGCTGACACATATATATGGAATCTAAAAAAAAAAAAAAAAAAAAGGTCATGAAGAAACTAGGGGCAAGATGGGAATAAAGACGCAGACCTACTAGAGAATGGACTTGAGGACATGGGGAGGTGGAATGGTAAGCTGGGACAAAGTGAGAGAGTGGTAGTGTATATATGGACATATATATACTACCAGATGTAAAATAGATAGCTAGTGGGAAGCAGTCGCATAGCACAGGGAGATCAGCTCGGTGCTTTGTGACCAGCTAGAAGGGTGGGACAGGGAGAGTGGGAGGGAGGGAGACACAAGAAGGAAGAGATATGGGGATATATGTATATGTATAACTGATTCACTTTGTTATAAAGCAGAAACTAACACACCATTGTAAAGCAATTATACTCCAATAAAAATGTTTAATAAATAAATAAATAATTTAAAATGGTACATGAAAGTATATTTTTTGATATTTGGGGTGTCTTTCCTTTTTTGAGTTTCTGAAAACCCATGATATGTCATTCTACTGGGCATTTGGTGAGGCCTTTCAATATCCAAATTCATGTCCTTTAATCTGGGAAATTTTCCTGAATTATTTTATTCATTTTTTCCTCATCCATTTCCTTTGTTCTCTTCCTCTAGAACTAATATCATTCATACATGAAATTTCCTAGTCTTGTCCTTCAATTTTTATCTTTTATCTCTTATTTTCCTCTCCATGTATTTTTGTTCTAATTTCTAGGCAATTCTTTAATTTATCTTCCAGCACTTTCATTGAGTGTTTTTCATTTCTGCCATCATGTTTCTAATTTCCAAACGTTCTTTAAAATTTTTTCTGAATTTTTTACACATTCTGTTTCATAAATACAATATCTTTTTCTCTCTCTAGCAATATTAATTTTGCATTTTTTTGTTTGTTTGCTTCCCCATTCCTCTACATAGTCTCCACTTCCTCCAAGTTGCTTTTTTCTGTCTGTTCATTGTGTTTTCTATGTTTCATGTTAGAGGCTTCCCTCAAGTTTCAAGTAATCTTAGATTATCTCCTCAGGATTAAGGGTAAACAGGATTAAAAAGCAGTTTGGAATTTCTGAGCAGATGAGTATGACTTAGGAGCTTTTCTCTACAGCAGCAGTTCCCAACCTTTTTGGCACCAGGGACCAGTTTCATGGAAGACAATTTGTCCATGGACGGGGGTGGGGGGATGGTTCAGGCGGTAATGTGAGCGATGGGGAGTGATGGGCAGTGGCAGATGAAGCTTCTCTTGCTCGCCCGCCGCTCACCTCCTGCTGTGTGGCCCAGTTCCTAACAGGCCTCAGGACCACTACCGGTCTGTGGCCCAGGAGTTGGGGACCCCTGCTCTATGGTGATCTGAGTAAGCCACTTCTTGGCGGAACACCCCCACTCCATGTCTATGTCTTTAGGACTTTCCTCTTAGACTGATTCTATTCCTCATAGAAGAATATTCCAAACTCCTTCCAGAGGGTCCAGTTCTGGCCATCAGCATTTTGAGAACCAAGAAGAAAGGGCCTGGTAGTCTCAGCATTCCATAGTCTTTACCTATATGGTCACTTAATACCCCTGCTTTCAGTATGGTAACCCCACTCTCAACAGAGCCTGGTATACATGGACACACAAGCTCTGTTTCATCATTTCACAGTATTCTTTGGATGAGAGAGGTGCAGTTGTCTAGCACTGTGGGTGGGAGAGAAGATCGAGGTATAATTGATTCTCAAACAACTTTCACTCAGTCCTTTTGGTTTAGCCTCTACTTTTGGTCAGGCCCAGAGATTTCTGGAATTGCTAGTTCTTGAGACTTAGAGGGTTCTCAGGACGAATTGGGGGTTTTGTCAGCTTTCTGAGACCATAATGACTTACAGGTCTGGCTGGCTTACTAACCAGTTACCACTAATTCATCTCCTCTCCAGATTCCAAAATACTTTTGCCATTGTCTCTTCACCTATTCTCCCCATTCCTGTTGGTTTGTTTCTTTTTTCTTTCTTTAATTGCTTTACTGTAATTTTAGTGTGCTTTAGAAAGGTAGTGAAATTAGATATATATAACCAAAGAGCCATCATAACTCAAAGCCCCACATGACTATTTTTTCATGTTCAAATATTCTAACTGGTTCTTTTTCATATCTCTCCATTCTTTTTTTCAGCCTATTTTTTTATTATTTTAATGGAAGTTTTTATTTCATTTATTTCTTTGAAACAATCAATATATTTACTTTAAAGCCTTGTTTGATCATTCTGTAAAATCAGTTTCATCAGAAGTGAACCCATGTTCTGACTGTCGGTTTGTTGGCTACTTTTCTTAGTATTCGCTTTTATTCATCAATTTTTTTTATTTGGTTTATAGTCTCATTTGGAATATGAGGTGGTATGTTTGTTTCAATTCTCTCTCGCATGCTCTCTCTTGCTCTCTCTCACTGTCTCTTTCTCTCCCTCTCTCTCTTCCCTTCTCCTTTACCTGAATATTCAATTGTCCTGTTTGGGGGTCTTCAATCCAAATCTAGTATGGACAGTTAGAGGGGACTGTCCCGCAGAGCCACTGGGCTGTGGCTGATCCAGGCTAGGTCAGGGGGAAGCTTGATTCAGCTCTTGGTCACAAGGCTATGTCTCATCCTTCTCCTCTTCCAGCCTGGAGCTGGAAATGAGCCACTGCTCCTTCAGCATTTGGCTGCAGGTTTATTTCTAGCTTCCTCCCATGAGGGTGGAGGATGAGAAATGAATGCCACCCTAGCGCTGGGCGTTCGTCAGTGAGCCTGCCTCTGCTTCCCCATCTCACAGGGAATGCTCTTGACTCATTTACCCCCCGAACTGCCTCTGCATTCAACACCCGCAAGTCCACCCACCCCTTCAGTCTTGATCACAGTTTGTGCTTCTGTGACAGCTTGGATCTTCAAAAATGCTTGTCTGATATTTAAGGTCTGACTATGCCTTTTTCAGTTTTCTTTTTTTGTTTGTTTGTTTTATCCAGCACTTGCTATGTTTGTGGAGCAGAGGGGATTCTTAAAGCCTGAACTCCATCTTGATCTAGCTGTCAGTAGATATTCTTAAAGTTAGATATTTGGGGCTTCCCTGGTGGCGCAGTGGTTGGGAACCTGCCTGCCAGTGCAGGGGACAAGAGGTCAAGCCCTGGTCGGGGAAGATCCCACATGCCACGGAGCAACTAAGCCTGTGCACCACAGCTGCTGAGCCTGCGCTCTACAGTCTGTGAGCCACAGCTATGGAGGCCCACGCACCTAGAGCCAATGCTCCACAATGGGAGAGGCCACTGCAGTGAGAAGCCCGCACACCACAGCGAAGAGTAGCCCCACTCGCTACAACTAGAGAAAGCCCGCACACAGCAATGAAGACCCAGTGCAACCAAAAGTGAATAATACATAAATTAATTAATTTTTTTAAAAAAAGAGAGAAACCTATTTTTAAAAAAAGATATTTGGATTGTATAAATCTTCAGTGTGGTCAAACTTCTGATGCCCAACATGGTCAGACCAGGTCAGTTGTGGTACTGAATGCCCCCTTAGCCAGGCTTAATTTTGTCTCCATCTGTGGCATATTACTGAAGCACCAGACATGTAAGAGGCTGTCAAGACTAAATATGAACCGAATCTATTCTGAATCTTCAGAATTCAAACAGTAATAAAGTTAAATGAAATTGAAGTAAAGATTTGAAGTCACTCGTTTTTTAAAAATCTATTCCTATGATACACAACTATAGAGCCCCACAGGGTTGTAGGGAGGATGAAATGAATGGTCTGTGTAGGGCACTTAGTACACCGTCTAGCATGTCTTAAGTCTATTAGGATACACCTGGTGTTAGAATGCACTGCAAAGGCGCCAGAGAATCCAGTGGGTATAGAAGTCTTTAGAGGATCAACAGGAAGAGAGAAACAAAAGGAACAGGAAATAACTCTCCAGCCAACAGGGGAAAGGATTAAAAACAGAAAAAGATGATTATCACCAATGAAATGAAGTTTTCCTCCCTTCTAGTAACCCTCACCCTGTACACAATAAATAAGAAATTATTAACATAAATACACAGGTTTTATAAATCCAGAGGAACTACAGGAAGACAACGTAGCTCCTAGGACCTCTGGAATGTATTAGTACATTCTGTGAGGGCTGGGATTTATCTGTGTTGTTCATAGCTTTCCACCTAGGACATAGTGAGCATTTAATAATTGTGGAATGAATGAATAGCTTAAAGGTGCTCAGAACTGATTTGCTGTAGCAGGTCCCGATGCAAGTATGTGTGAGAACGAATTTACATTACGGAGACAGAGGGGGAGCAAATCAGTCAAGGGTATAATTCTCTCAGCCTCCAAGATTCAGTGTAACTTGAGTGCAAATAGAGAATCAAACCAGATAAATGTGTGTCCAACATTGGCCATGGGGAGGATCAGAGTAGGAGCATTCAGAGACATCCCTTCCCAGCAGGAAAATGGTGAAGTCTCAGTCATAAGGTAGCCCACCCCACAGGAATTCACACATGAGTAAAGTATCACTGATTAAATATTTGGGGTGTTCGTGTGTGTGTATGTGTGTGTGTGTGATATAATAGTCTCTGTCAAATAAACGTATTAACTCAGTTGTATGGGAAGAATGCTTGATCTGAATTTCAGGTATTCCTAGAAGTCCTAGGAAAGGAGAATATGACCCGGAACAGCCTTTAATAACAATTATCAAGGGATTCAAAAATAAATTGCATAGATTACACGGTTATTTGTATAATCCCCATGTACTCAGGATACAGCTGGTGTCCCACTTGCAAGGTTCCTTAGAGGTGAGTGGCTGAGAGGATGAATGCCACTTACCACATGTGTCACTGGGGACATCACTTCCCCTTCTCTGGTCCTCAGGTTCTTTATCTATAAAATGAGACCTTGTCTATCAGGAATATGTTGGTTGCAAATAACAGAAAAACCAACACAAGCTCTCTTAATCAAGAATTCCAATTTATAAATCAGACAGAGAAAGACAAATACTGTATGATATCACTTATATATGGAATCTAAAAAATACAACAAACTAGTGAATATACCAAAAAAAAGAAGCAGACTCACAGATATGGAAAACAAACTAGTGATTACCAGTGGGGAGAGGGAAGGGGGGAGGGGCAATATGGGAGTGGGGGATTAAGAAGTACAAACTATTGTGTATAAAATAAGCTACAAGGAGGGCTTCCCTGGTGGTGCAGTGGTTGAGAATCTGCCCGCCAATGCAGGGGACACGGGTTCGAGCCCTGGTCTGGGAAGATCCCACATGCCGCGGAGCAACTAGGCCCGTGAGCCACAACTACTGAGCCTGCGCGTCTGGAGCCTGTGCTCGGCAACAAGAGAGGCCGCGATAGTGAGAGACCCGCGCACCGCGATGAAGAGTGGCCCCCGCTTGCCACAACTAGAGAAAGCCCTCGCACAGAAACGAAGACCCAACACAGCCATAAATAAAAAAAATAAATAAATAAAAAGCTACAAGGATATATTGTACAACACAGGGAATACAGTCAATATTTTATAATAACTATAAATGGAGTATAACATTTAAAAATTGTGAATTACTATATTGTACACCTGTAATTTATATAATATTGTACAGCAACTACACTTCAATTAAAAAAAAAAAAAACAGTTTATGGGCTTGTATAACTGAAGAGTCCCCAGGGTCAACTTTCTCCATCTCCCTGTTCTATCCATCCACTTCTGCGCTGGCTTCACTCTCAACAAGCCCTCTCCACTTGGTGGCAGAGGGATTGCCAGCAGCTCCAGATTTACAACCTCACACACAAGTCCAGTGGAAAAGAGAGCTCACCTCTCCCACAGTCTAAGTGGAAGTCATGAAATAGCATCTCACTGACTCCAAAGGGGTCAGGTCACCACTGTGGCCAGAGAGATGTGATATTCTTATCGCCCTCATCTGAACATGCCTGCTCACCCCAGCTCTCCCCACCAAGATGCTACCAAACTGTCCCACCCATAATCCCACATGGCATTATGTGTTAGAGCAAAGCCTTGGGGTTCAAAAGCTTCTAACAGAAATTTGTGATAGATCAGAGGGGAAGCAGAGAGGATTCCCAGGCTGCGTCTTAGAAAGGGTGTTGTAATTGATTAGCAATGCCTGCTAAAGAGCTCAAGCCCAGGCAGTGATTCACAAGTAACATACATTTGCCATCCCTAGAAGAGGCCATCCAGACCTTCATTCCCAGGACCGGAAGACAGGACACCAATTGTGCTTTTATAACCCCAGAGACCTGCAGGACTTTAATGCTCATTAACAGTATGTAGAATAAATGTTAGTGAGTGGATAATCCTGAGCATATTACTACATCTTTTCCGCTCTTCAGTTTTCTTATGTGCAAGAGACTTAATAGCACTTCCTTATAGAGTTGTTACGAGGAGTCCATGGGGTTATGTATGTACAGTGAGCAGCATATAGTGGAAACTCATTAAGGTCCACTAACACCTCCATCAGAGTTGCTGCTCTGAGACATTAATCAAGAAGAATATTTCCTAGTGCCTACTATATACTCAGCATCTGGGAATCAGGGGGGATGGGGGCGTGAAATATGAAGAAGAGGGGATACAGGTTGTAACCTTAGAGACTGCCAGATCATGGGCGCTCTCCGCAGCAGCAACTTCTCACTTCAACATGACTGTGGCAGTCAGGAGAGGGCAGCAAAGAGCTATAGGGCTAGAAGGAACCCACACATCATGGGAAGATGGCCCTTCATCTCTGATAGGGTCTACCCCCCAGGAACACAGGATGAGGTCCGAAACAAAGCCAGGAATCAGGACCCTCACGCTGGCATCCTGGTTCAGCCACTTACTTGCTGTGTGACCTTAGACAAGGCACATAACCTCTCCAGTCTTCACTTCCCAGTCTCTAAAATGAGGATAATTAAGGGTCCAGGCTGTTGTAAAGATTAAAAGAATTGGAAGAGTTGCTGAATTCTACAGTAGAGTTGTCTCAGGGCAAAAGTGGAGACCACACACGCCCTAAATCAGAAGCAGGAGACAAGAAGAGAGCTCACTTTGGGAACTACATTTAAAAACTTTTTAATAATAAAGCGTATGTCATAACCACATATAAATACAATTCCATGATGATACATATACTCCCTCTGACCCTCACACACATGCATCCTGAAAAGTGACTGAGTCAGGGTCATGCTTTTTGTTCACCAAATCCTATCTGTATTCCTCCTTCCTTGGGCACATGGAAGATTAGTTCTGGCCAATAATATGTGAGAAAAAGAGATGCCTGTCACTCCCAGGCTGAAGCAGTGGAAAGCCCTTAAGTGACCCTCCAGTTTTTCTCCTCTTCTGCCATGGAACCAGAAACATCAATTAGCCTCAGCCCTCCTTCTGAGTGAAAAAGCGTCTCTGGGAATCCAGTACTGTCAACTGTGTCAAACACTGCCAACAGTAAGATAAAAACTGAATTCACCATTGGATTTAGTAACACAGGGGCCATTAAAGAGCTTGAAATGAGCTGTTTTTAGTGAACGCTGACTGGAGTGGGTTCAAGGGAGAATGGGAGAAAAATTAAAGACAATGAGTAAGGATAACTATCTAGAGAAATGTGACTGTATAAACTGATATAAAAAACAGGGAAATAGCTGGAGGGGGAAGTTAGGTCAAAAGAGAGTTGGGCATATCCTAATGCATATATATAGAATCTAGAAAAATAATACTGATGAACCTAGTGGCAAGGCAGGCATAAAGACGCAGACCTAGAGAATGGACTTGAGGACACAGTGGGGGAAGGGGAGGCTGGGACAAAGTGAGAGAGTGGCACTGACATATATACACTACCAAATGTCAAATAGATAGCTAGTGGGAAGCAGCTGCATAGCACAGGGAGATCAGCTCGGTGCTTTGTGACCACCTAGAGGGGTGGGATAGGGAGGGTGGGAGGGAGACGCAAGAGGTAGGGTATATGGGGATATATGTATACATATAGCTGATTCACTTTGTTATACAGCAGAAATTAACAAAACACTGTAAAGCAATTATACTCCAATAAAGATGTAAAAATAAATTAATTAATCAATTAAAAATAGGACACTAAGCAGAGAACATGTTCAAAAGAGAAACAAAGGCAGTGAACGTGATTCCTTCCACCCCTTAAATGAGTTGGTTTATAGTAACTCATAAGTTCCCATCAAAATGGGATTTAAAATTTTCCAACGCTACTAATAAAGTGAGCAACATAATGCAGAACTCTTGAAAAAAAGAGGGTTGGGTTTTTTTTCAGTTAGAAGAAATAACCAAATGTTTGTATGCTATTTGCATGTTTGTTTATCCTTAAATCTATAGTGAAAAACTCGATGTCCATTCCCAACCCTTGGTTCCCAGACCTTCTATTCCCTCAGAGAGGAAAAGAACATGATAAGCTCGTGATGGCTTCAAAGAAGATACCACACTCCACATGACTAAGCTGCAAGGATGCAGCTGTCTCCCAGCCCTCACTGTGAACACCACACCAAGAGACCAATAGATTACAGATGAGGTGGTATGCAGCGCATCACCCCGTTAGCATACTGCTTTCAATTACTTTCTATTATCAAAGGACTTCATTGTGCAGTTTAAAGAGTCAATCAGTACCATGACGCTTATAACAGAAAACACTTCCCTGCTCTAAATCCTCCCTATGCCCAGTCTCCACACCCCAAAGCAATCGCTTTCAACTCCATTTGTTTCTTATCCTGTTTACTGTCATATGTCTAGATCACATGCCTATGGGGTTTTTTTAATATTTTCATTTCAAGACTTAACTTTTGACTTCATAAGATGGAAAACAAGGATTTCGTTATTTTAACCCACACACCACACCCATATCCCTATATCCCTTCTACATTATTCTCTCAAAAAAATTATGTCAAGATTTTTTGTTAAATTAATATTTAAGGCTTACATTGTTGATTATAAAAATGTAACTCTTAGCTGAGTCATTTGACATGTTATGATCACATACCCTTTCTTATATGACTTTTTGTTTTTCCTGAGTTAATATTGCCTAAGTTTTTCATTTGTTTAGTTTTTTATATACCTACAATTGACACAAACTCAAACTATCCCCAAACTATTTCCAAACCGAACTAAAAATCCATCTCCATACAAATACATCAGGTAAACCATGAGTTCAGTGTATTTCTCAGAGACACATCTGCTGGGGCCCTGCACACTCCTGCTCCTCTCTGGACTGGTTGTCCTTTCGATCTGATGAATAGCTGTCATCCTAAGATTACCTTCAGAATGGGTGTTTTTCCCCCTCCTCTCTTGATTCTCTGTTTGCTATATCTGGGATCTTCTTCTCTCTTGGTTTATTTCTTAATTTTGCCACTTTCTCTGTAGCTTCCTGAGACAGGTTGCATGAGAGGTATATTTTTATGACCTGGCATATCTGAGCAATTCTTTATTTTACCACCACTTTAGTTTAATACTTTGTCTAAGTGTAGAATTGGAGGTTGGAGATCACCTTCTCTTAATCTCTGAATGTGTTACCCCACTGTCTTCTGGTTTCCAGTGTTGCTGTTGAGAAGTCCAATGCCGTTCTGATACTCATTTTTTATCTGTGGCTTCTTTTACTCTCTGGAAACTTTATAGGATCTTATTATTATCCCTGCAATATGAAATTTCATGACTGTGTGCCTTGAGACTACTCTGCTGCATTTACTTTCCTGGACTCAGCGAACTTGAATTCTAAAAACATCTTTTGGTTCTGGCAATTTTTCTTTATCATTTTTGCGCCAACCTTTACCCTTCCAATTTTTCTGTTCTTTCTTTTTGGAATTTCTATCAATCAGATGTTAAAACTCTTTGCCTCATCTTCCAATTTTACTCTGGTTTTTTTGTTATTTTTCATTGGTTTATTCTATATTGGAGAATATGTTCTCCATTTTATTTTTCAAATCTCCTGTTGAACTTTTAAATTTTCTTATCATGCTATTAATATTCCAGTATCTTTTCTGCTCTTCACTGCTCCTTTTCTTACAGTACCCTGTTCTTGTTTATGAATACAGTTTTCATCCATTCAATCAACGGTATTGGTTGAGCACCAACCTTGTGCCAGTCATGAGCACTGATGATAGAAAAATGAACAAGACAGAGTTCCTGCTCTCATAGAGCTTAATATTCAACTAGGAGTAACAGAGAGTAAACGACTAATAGATATATGATATCAGGAGGTACTGGAGCCATTTTTTAAAAAGATTTAAACAAGAAATGGAAATAGAAAGTGATGGAGAGTAGCATCCTCTTGCATCTCTCATATGATATTAATTATAATGTTTTGAAACTGACGTCTAACCTCTGTATTCTGTTTCCCCCAGGTTCCTTTTCTGTTTGTTGACTTTTATCTTTTATTCTAGTGTCTTTTTCCCCAAATCTTTGGCTGTCCACTCATATTTAACAGTGAGGCACAGCTCGGTATCCTTGGGCTTCTTGGCTTATAGGCATTAGCAAAGGGCAGTTTAGAGGGGTGCTGGCCTTTGGGGTTGGGGGATCAAGGTAGCCCTCTTCCCCTAGTCCCCAGAGAGGACTTCCCTGTGTCCCTGCTGAGCCTGGCCTCCAGCATTCTGGGAGCCAAATGGGTATGAACAAGCTAGGAAACCCTCTTGTAGATTTTCATTAATCCCCATTTGCAATCTGGTACTCGACTACTGCCCTCAATTCTACATAGTATCCCCAAATCCAAAAGCTCTGTGGTTCAACATCTACAGAGAAAAAACTTGCTCCCAATCTTCTGGGGGCAAGGTAAGGAATCTGGGGTGCAACCCCTCTTCTTTCGGACTTTCCATTGTCTTCCGGTTTTTAGTCCCATCCTACCCCTGCCTCTAGAAATACCTAGGTCCCCAGCTCCTGGGTCTTTAAGGACTTCCGCAGTGAGACTCAACTAATGTCTTGTTAGCTTCTCCCTGACCCTTTGTAAGGGTTTAAGAATTAGCTTTCTCTATCTCTCAACTGCTCTGCTCACGTCCCGTGCTCTCTTTATCCTTATGGATTCATACCGTTTATTTTTCTTTTGCTGACATTTTAGTGAAGTCATGGAAGGAAACACACATAAAATTGTATTCTCAATCCCCCATATTTAATTAGAATAATTCCTTTGTGGCAACCACTCCAAAATTACTGCTGATAAAATAAAAAATAACAATTTATGATTTATTGTGGGTGTGTGTTAGTCTGAGTTCACTGCCAGGCAAAGCAGGGAAAATCTGATCCAACACAGAGGGATTCGACCCTGTGGGATGGGGTCTTCTGATTAACTGTCAAAAATAACTCAGAGACGACTGGCCTAAGCCTTGAGGGTTTCATCATATGTAAGTATCCAGCAAACCAGCTTCATGAGCATGTGCTACCACATTCTGAACTGATAAGACAGGACCCCGTGCTCAGAGCGCCCCATGCTTCGTTTAAAATTCCATGATCATCATCTTGAAACCCAAAAACAAGAGGCCTTGCATTTTCATCTTGCCTGGGCCCCACAAATCATGTAGCCAGTCCTGGATATGCTTGGGATATAGGAACCTCGTGAAGACAGTCTTACCAACCAAAGGCAGCAGCAAGATGTGTAAAGGCAAAACTCACAAAGTTCACAGGAAAGAAGATTGTCTGATTTAAGCAATTCACAGTCTTGTCAGTTCAGGACTGACCAATAGTAGAGCTCAGCTCAGGCCAATTATTAAACCTGTAAGTCCATTTTTAGCGTTTTAGGAACTGGGTTAACTCATCAGTTCATTAAGTTGGACATAAATAAGACATCTGGGTCCCACACAGACAGAAAACAGTCACAAATTCACCACCAAGGCTGTTTCCCTGCTGATTCCGATCAGTTTTCTGAGAAGCAGTTGCTCTGGTTTCTTTTTCTGTGGCCTGACCCCTTGTTATCTATCTGTCTAATGATTTCTCACACTCTCTAGACTCAGGGTCTCACAAGGACACGTCCATATGCACACACCCAAGGCCCAGCAAAAATTTTCTCCATCGCTGCTCAATATTGATTCCCCTCTTCCTTACTTGCAGAAAACTAATAGGTGTGTGTGTGTCTGTGTGTGTGTGTCTGTGTGTGTGTGTGTGTGTGTATGGCAGCAATATGCCCAACTCGAAACTTTATGTCCCAGCCTCCCTATGGGTAGCCCTGAGCTCCAGCCAATGCATCTCAAGTAGATAAAGCTATGGATTTCAATCCCTTGGCTATGGATTTCCCAGGAATGTTTTATTTTCTTGGCATAAGGGTTATCCTTTCTTTTGCATCTTGTCCTCTTTTCTTCTGCCTGTAGCTCTTAAGTGATAGTTGGAGCCACAAAAAACCACTCCACACAGTATTTCTTTTTCTCTTTCTGACTTACTTCACTCTGTATGACAGTCTCTAGGTCCATCCACCTCACTACAAATAACTTAGTTTCGTTCCTTTTTATGGCTGAGTAATATTCCATTGTATATATGTGCCACATCTTCTTTATCCATTCATCTGTTGATGGACAGAAATACTGTATGCTAACACATATATATGGAATCTAAGAAAAAAAAAAAAAAAGGGCATGAAGAACCTAGGGGTAAGACGGGAATAAAGACACAGACCTACTAGAGAATGGACTTGAGAATATGGGGAGGGGGAAGGGTAAGCTGTGACAAAGTGAGAGAGTGGCATGGACTTATATACACTACCAAATGTAAAATAGATAGCTAGTGGGAAGCAGCCGCATAACACAGGGAGATCAGCTCGGTGCTTTGTGACCACCTAGAGGGGTGGGATAGGGAGGGTGGGAGGGAGACGCAAGAGGGAGGCGATATGGGGATGTATGTATATGCATAGCTGATTCACTTTGTTATACAGCAGCAACTAACACAACAATGTAAAGCAATTATACTCCAATAAAGATGTTAAAAAAAAAAAAAAACTGCTCCACAAACATTTAGTTACTGAGTACTTGCTACGTGCTAGGCACTCTTCCGAGCTGCAGAGAACCAGCAATAACAAAACAAATATCTCTGCCCTTGTGATGTATACACTCTAGTGGACCATCTTGCAGCTCAAAGGAAAGCAAAGAGACTCATGTGGGCCTCAGCTCTGACATTCTAAGCAGCTGAACTGAAGACAGGAACTTACTGGAGAAAAATGAAATTTATTCAACCCCTTAGAGCTAGCTAATTGGTAAAGGAATATTAGAAATAGCTTTGACCGGAGAAATTAGAGTTGTGATTTATTTTGGATATGTAATATGTGATTTATTTTAGAACCACAATTAAAAATTAACTTAAATTTTTAAATATATATGTGCATATATGTTTATAATTTATACATGTATGTGTGCATATATATATATATATATTTTTTTTTTTAGAAAGAGAGAAAGAAAAATAGACAAAGCAAATGTGGAAAAATGTTATCATAAATCGGAGTGAAAGGGAATTCCCTGGCAGTCCAGTGATTAAGACTCCGTGTTTTCATTGCCAAGGGCACAGGTTCGATCCCTGCTCAGGGAACTAAGATCCCACATGCTGCGCAGTGTGGTCAAAAAAAAAAAAAATTCGAGTGAAGGATATGAGGGTGTTTGTTTTATCAGTCTCTCAATTTTTCTACATAAGAAGGGGAAGGGAATCTGTGATTTCCTTGGATCATGTAGGAAGGTTCCTGGCATTCCTATGAATAATGCTTTTTTTTTTTTTAATTAAGGCAAGCCCATCAGTCCATGTGGGAAGGGGATGCTTGAACTCCCAGGCCCCTTGGGCCCATTTCTCTCCATTTTGTAGAGGAGTTTGCCAATCCTGTTGTGAGAAGTACCTGCTTCGGAGCAAGCCTTTCAAGCCAGTGCTGGCCAGTCTGCCTGACCAACAAGACAGAGCCCCCGTCCGAACTCCGGACCAGCTGCTTGTGCCTGCTCGCAAGGAAGGGCTGTACAGCTGCTGGCATTTGGTCTGAGATGCTCACAGCTCCATTCACCCGAAGTAATTTGACGCTCACGTCACATTTCTTGGCAACAACAAGCCGCCAGCTGTGGAATGTGTGCCTCTCAAATCCAAAGAGGCGTACCATGATGTAATGCAGGGTGAAAGAAGCAAGTTGTGGGACAGTATTTCAGGACGATCCCACATGTGCTAGAAAGAAAAGAGGGACGGACAGGGAGAGGGAAGGGGAAGGAAAGAGAGGAGAGGAAAAGACAGGAAAGGAAAGGGAAGGGAAGGGAAGAGAAAAGAAAAGCTAAAAGAAAAGCTTTTATTTGGATGTATATACTCATTACGTATATACGCATACAGAGAAAAACCTGAAAATAAACACATTAACAGTGGTAATCCATAGAGTGTATTTGAGGGTGAAGGTTAAAACTAACTTTTTTTCCTAGTTTTTCTAGTCTATTGTGTAAATTTTCTGAATTAATCTATCTCAATTTGTATTTTTTTTCTAATGAGAAAAAACTAAGGAAAGGACTATTTAATGGGGAGGGGCTCTCCCCTCGAAGAAAAAGGGCTGCTGCTGCTCTTTTTATTTACTTTGAAGTAAATAAAAACAAAGTGCAGTTGAGAGCAAAGGTCAGCAAACTATTGGCCAAGGGGCGGGGCGGGGGAGGGCACGCAGCTAAGGCCTGACTCCGGTTTTTGTAAGTAAAGTATCAGAACACAGCCTCCTCCTTTCATTTACATATTGTCAGGGCCGCCTTTGTGCTACAAACACAAGAGCTGCATCCGCAGAGATTCTATGGCCCACAAGGCCAAAAATATTTACTATCAGGACCTTTACAGAAGTTTGCCAATCCCTGGTCTAGATTCATATTTCCTCTGAAATGGCAGAACACATTAGAACACTGACCCAAAAATTCAGACTCTGAAAGGGAAGGGTAAATTGAAAATTATTTTGTGAATTTGAAGGTTTAAATCAGCGTGTCACCTCATCATAAAGGCCTTCCTCATTCACTCAATGTCAGTAGCCCCTAACACAGCCCTGTCTGGCATTCATGTCCATTTTTTTCAAAGAATTTGTCACCATCCGATATTTGTTTGTGTTTTCCTTTCTCATCATAATATAAGAGCCATGAGAACAGCAATCTTCTCAGCCTTGTTTGTCGCTATATCCCCAGTGCCTAGAACACTGCCTGGCACATAGTAAGT
Organism: Balaenoptera musculus; assembly: GCF_009873245.2. NCBI lineage: Eukaryota > Metazoa > Chordata > Mammalia > Artiodactyla > Balaenopteridae > Balaenoptera > Balaenoptera musculus. Next base: position 98,123,312 of record NC_045792.1, on the reverse strand, counting down.
GCTCAATAAACATGGATTGAATGAATGAGTGAATGAGTGAGTGAATCACAATTCAGTGGCAAAATTTTCATATCAGAATGAAGAGAGATAAAGCCACAGTCAGTGGCAACAAGAACCAGAGTCCAATGAATAAAAAGAAAGAACAGTCAATCTTTGAACCACCCATGAACATATGTTAAAGATATGAACACTAATGCTTAGCAGTGATGTATGTGTGACTCTTCTATTTTTCAGTTGAATTAAAGACTAATATGGAGAAGAATGTCTGCCTGAGAGGAAAAACTGCAATGAAAGGCAACAGTGTCGGGGTGGAGCAGGGTTGCATTATTATGGTTTCTGTGTCTGAGGCAAGGCCAAGGTGAAAAGGTAAGAAGATATGGGATAAACACCCAAGGATGCTCCCTTTGGGGTTTGGGAGCGGTCAGCGACTCGGAAGACAAAGGAAGTGGCAGAGGGTCCGAAATGGAATTTCCGCACTTTCTATTATTTGTTTTGACCCATAAAGCTATCAGGTGGGACCCAGAAAATCCCCAAGCACAATCCTTTCCCCTAAATACACACAGTGCACAGAGAGGGGTGAACAAGAAAACAGTGTCCAAGAGGGGTCATGGAACCCCCAGTCCTGGAGAGGTAGGTGGCTCTCTTTTGCTTTACTCCATTTATCCCTCTGAGCCAAGTACATACTCAGATGCCCGGAGGTGGGTTACCAGTTAAACCCTTCCCCACACCTTATCTCCCTTCTAAGAGGAATGGACCCTAAAGAGGTTCCTCCATTTGCCAGGCAGAGGAATAGATGGGAGGATGAGAGACTGGGGAGTTTGAAAGGGACTAGATTGTCTTGCTTAAGAACACAGAGAAAAGAGATGAAAGAAATGGGAAAACCTTTCCCCCTTGGAAGGAAAACATATATGACTAAGGGGATTGTTATTGAGTTTTGTCATAGATCAAAACTACCTCCCCAGGATTCACAGAGCTTTTCAGTCTCCCCAAGGCATTTTCAGTAGAATTGACATTATTCATTAATCCTTTGTCACATTGGATCTGCTTTCTGGGAAACAATAACAAAGTTCCCCCGTCAAGGTGGATGTAGGGTCAAGAACAGAGGCTACTGACGGTGCCCAGAATAGTTACAAGAATAGCCTATTGTATTCTGCCGCCCTGGGGTTCTTATCTCTGCCTAGACAAAATGCAGAAAAATGTGCAACCTTGAAAGACAGAGGCTCATTCACTCTCCCAGGTGAAACCAAAAAACTTTGTACTGTTTTAGAAACAAATTAATTCCCAGTTGGCTAGCAGACACGGAAGGAAGACAACAATCCATTCAAAGGTAAATTACTCATTTGTACAAATAACCCAACTTGAATACCAAGACTAGCGTGGACCCACATACCCATTAAAATTTCTCCAAACTTTGTACAATATGCCCCTATTCTCTCAGTTGCACAGTCTAATTATTTGTCTAAGGCAACCTGCACCTCTAATCCCAGGATCCTGTATTTTTCATTAACCATTTCAGGACAGCTTCTTTCCCAGGCAGATATGCTTCACCTAATTAATTTCACCTTTAATCAGAAAACGGGAAAGTTATACACTCAAACTTACAGTTTACAATTTTAAAGGAATCTGATTCAGAAATTGTTATTTTTATCATCTCTATGTCTTTGTTTTTTCCTGCAGAATCGACATCTCTCATCTATAGCTTTTCCTGGTGGGTAATGTGATATTGTAGAACATCTCAATTACTGACTTGAACCTTCTGGAAATTCACAAAATAAATGTACAGATTTACCTTTTCCCTCAGAGCCTGCACCCCCTAATCTTTCTATTCAGATTCGGCAGCCTCCATTTCAGAGATGCCTCTGGATTCTGACCAGACTTTGCCAATATTTGCAACAAGTGTTCAGCAGTCACCTCCTTTTCCCTCACTGAAGTCAGCTGGTCTTTTGCCTTCCTTTGTATTTGTTGTTGGAATTGAGAGGAGTGGAGTAGGAGGGGGCCAGAGTACATATATGAGAGCTGAAAAAAATTCAGACATACACAAGAGTATGAAGTGAAAGCCCCACCCCTATCCCCCTGCCCTGGGATAACCATTTTAACATTTGGGCATATACCTTTTCAGACCTTTAGGTATGTATAGTTTATGCATACACACACACACACACATACACACACATACACACATACACACACACACAGGAACATATTGGACATCTGGTTATGTGAGTTGTTTTTTTCTTTTTTTACTTGCTCTATATATTCATTCATTCCTCACACATTTAATGAGCATCTATTCTGTGCCATCTAGACTGTGAGAGCACATCAGTGAACAAAACAGACAACAATTCCTGTCCTTGTGGAGAATGCAGACCAGAAAAAAAAAGTAAGCATGCGCTACTGCAGATGGTAATAAATGCTATAAAAAAAGAGAGAGAGAGAGAGAGAGGGAAGGAGGATAGGGAGTTGGGTATGGCTATTTAAACAAGATCAGAAAGGGTCTCTCTAATAAGCTGACATTTGAGCAATAACCTGGGATTTGAGTCAGACAAGGAAACTGGGGTGGCTGGAGAAGAATGGGCAAGAGGGAGAGACAAGAAACCACATGGGGTGGGTGGCAGGAAGTTATCAAATAAGGCCTGTAGACCACAGTAGGAGCCTTGACCTTCATTCTGAATGAGATGGGGGCCCAAGTGTAGGTTCTAAGCAAAGGAATACTCCTTTTTTGTCATTGGCCCTTCCTACCCATTTCCTTCCCCTACCACCCACATCCCACCTTAAAAATTAAGAAAAGTACTCACATGTCATCACTACAACATCCACCAGCCCTCCTATGACTGTCAGCCACAGCCCCAGGCCTCTCCCCTCATTTTGTAAAGATCGTTAGCTCTTGGCTCAAGATTACTCTTTTGGTGACTCAGAGGGTCTCAATCCTGGCTGCACATTTGAACCACCTAAGTAGCTTTAAAATAATAAAAATAAAGAATACCTGTAATAGGGCTTCCGCAGTGGCTCAGTGGTTAAGAATCCGCCTGCCAATGCACGGCCCATGGGTTCGAGCCCTGGTCCAGGAAGATCCCACATGCCACAGAGCAACTAAGCCCGTGCGCCACAACTACTGAGCCTGCACTCTAGAGCCCACGAGCTGCAACTACTGAGCCCATGCCCGTGAGCCGCAACTACTGAGCCCACGTGCCACAACTACTGAAGCCCGCGCACCTAGAGCCCGTGCTCTGCAACAAGAGAAGCCACCACAATGAGAAGTCCGCACACCGCAACGAAGAGTAGCCCCCACTCACCTCAATTAGATAAAGCCCACGCGCAGCAACAAAGACCCAACACAGCCAAAAAATAAATTAATTAAATAAATAAATTTTAAAAAAACCCAAAAACCTCTAATAGGATCTCACCCACAGAGATACTGCTTAATTTGGTCCAGGGGGACCAAGGCATCAATTTTTTTTAATTCCCTAGATGATTATAGTATGCAGCAAAGGTTGAGAACAACATCATAACTGATCCTTCTAATACCCTGACCATCCAGCTCCTAACCTCCTTCTTCTATCCCATTATTCTTAGCTGTTCATTGCCATGATCATGCCATAGACTTTGACACTACCAATAAAAACCCCTCCATAATCTCAGTTTTAAACCTTCCACTCTCTAGCCAACACTTCCCATCTTTTTAGCCTATACTTCCGAGTACTCCAATTCTAATAACCCCCTAAGACCTAGAGTTCACCATCCTACCACATTTACAAGGTCCCTCGACCTCCATATGGCCTCACTTCCCTCCTCACCCAGTTTAGATTCTATGGTCAGTCATGACCATTACCCTTTGCATATACCCTTAACTCCCTGTCCCATTTTCACTCCTTCTGTCCCGCCATAGAAATTATCAAAACTGATTAAGCCAGTCTCCCCTGATTATCCACCAATTCCCAAAGGGTGGGAATTCTTCGTCCTTACCTTCATGGCTTCTTCAATCAGTTGTAGGAAATTCAAAAAATTATAAGATGACTTCCTTTGCTCTATATTCATAATATTTTTACTCAGACCTCCAGGTCACAGATTTTCTCTATTCAGTGCCATGTGGCCATTCAGCTAAATCCCCAGTGGGGCTTTACTTGCTGATTCAAGAAATTATCCTAATAGAGACCTAGACTTAATGACTTTCAAAAGAATCTCTAATTTTCTATATGGTCTAATTGATATGGGCTTATGCCATCACCGAAAAACAAGGGAATTTTTAAAGCATTGTTAAAAACGTCAGGTTGTTTGTGTCCATCTCCCAGTCCCACTGTGACTCCAAACATGTAGAATAAGCTGAATCCTTAGGGTTATTGTTTCCTAACCTTATCAGAGACACAGAGCAATTTCAGATGCATAATTTAATCCTAATATACAGTTGTATACCCTTGCCTCTCTCCCACCCATTATAATTACCTGCAAAACACCAACAAAACACTGATCTGAGACCTTTGGTCACAATTGGGATTCCTCACCCACATCTAGGGTTCCTTCCACCTATAGATATAGGAATGAAGCCCATGTGAACTTTATTTCAGCATCTTGGATATCTACCAAACTTAAGAAAACTGAACAGGAAGAGTAAGATCATATAAAGTCCTATAACTTATCAAGAAACTGAAAAACCTTCCCACAAAGAAGACTCCATACCCAGGATGGCTTCACAAGTGAAAATTTCCAAACATTTAAGGAAACAATGAGAGAGATCATCTCCCAACTCTTTTACAAGGCAGCAAAACCTGAATCCTTCATGTCACAAAAACATAGAAGAAAGGAAAATTATAGGTGATAATAGATGCATAAATCAAATTAAATCCAGTGATGTATAAAAGGGTTATACATCTCAATTTTGTGTTCCTGGATTAATTCCTGTATTTATTCTGGGAATATAAAAAGATTCCTTTAATATTAGAATATCAATCAAAGTAATTGACCACATTTTCAGAATATATAAATGAAAATTATATGATCAACTCAGTAAATGTAGAACAATGTACTTGATAAAATGTAATGCTTATTTGCAAGTTTTTTCTTAAATTGTAACAAGCTAGTAATAAAAAGGCATTTCCTTAATCTGATAAAGCATATCTACCAGAACAAAAAACAAACCACAGCAAACATCATACTTAATGATAAAAAATATTGAAGGCATTCCTCCTGAGATCAGGAACAAGATAAGGATGCCCACTCACACCATTATATTCAACATTGTATTGGAGAGCCAAGACACTGTAATAAATATTAAAATACACAGTCATTATTTGTGGATGTGGTGGCGTACATTGAAATCCCAAAGGAATCTACAGGTAAACTACTGTGAATTAAGCAAGGTCACTGTATACAAGAACAACATTCAAAGCTTAATTGAATTTCTATATGTTAGCAATAGAAACAATAAGAAAATGAAATTGTTAACCATTGCAAATTAAAGACTTAAAATACCTAGAAATAAATCTAACCAAAAAATGTGTATGAGCCCTAAGAGAAAACTACAAAATATGACTTAGATATATTAAAGAAAACCTAAATACACTATGCTCATGGATACACTATGCTCATGTTCAATATATTCAGTATTGGAAGGATATCAGTTTTCCCCAAATTGATCTATTGAGTCAATGTAATTCCAATCCAAATCCCAGCAGAATTTTGTGGAAAGAAACAAGCACATTTTAAATTTTATATAGACTTCATTAAAAATGAAGAACATCTATTCTTCAAAAGACATCATTAAGAAAGTGAAAAAGTCAGAAGACCCAAATTGACATTTCTCCAAAGAAGACATACAGATGGTCAACAAGCACATGAGAAGACACTCAACATTGTTAATTATTATTAGAGAAATGCGAATCAAAACTACATTAAGGTATCACCTCACACCAGTCAGAATGGCCATCATCAAAAAGTCTACAAATAATAAATGCTGGAGAGGGTGTGGAGAAAAGGGAACCCTCCGGCACTGTTGGTGGGAATGTAAATTGATACAGCCACTATGGAGATCAGTATGGAGATTCCTTTAAAAAAACTAAAAATAGAGCTAGCTACCATATGATCCAGCAATCCCACTCCTGGACATATATCCAGACAAAACTATAATTCGAAAAAATGCATGAGCCCCAATGTTCAGAGTAGCACTATTTACAATAGCCAAGACATGGAAGCAACCTAAGGGTCCATCAACAAATGAATGGATAAAGAAGATGTGATATATATAATGGAATATTACTCGGCCATAAAAAAGAATGAAATAATGCCATCTGCAGCAACATGGATGGACCTAGAGATTATCATACTAAATGAAGTTAGACAGAGAAAAACAAATATCATATGATATCACTTATATGTAGAATCTAAAAAAAAATGACACAAACGAACTTATTTACACAACAGAAATAGACTCACAGACATAGAAAACAAACTTGTGGTTACCAATGGGGAAAGGGTGCAGGGGGAGGGGGAGGGATAAATTAGGAATTTGGGATTAACAGACAACACACTACTATATATAAAATAGATAAACAACAAGGACCTACGGTATAGCACAGGGAATTATATTCAATATCTTGTAATAATCTGTAATGGAAAGAATAGACAGATAGATAATAAATATGCATAACTGAATCACTTTGCTGAAACTAACATAATATTGTAAATCAACTATATTTTTTTTAAAAAAAATCTCCAATAAAAATTCTGGGCATAAAAGCCCACATTAGCTTCTCTGTTTGGCAACACCCTTGTCACCCATCAATGTCCAGAGAGTAATGTGTCCTGAGGACAACAGGTGCTTTGTATTTGGAGCCCTCTCAGACTCTGCCCTCTGCATCCCTTCCCTTGGCCAATTTTAATCTGTATCCTTTCACTGTAATACACCATAACCCTGAGTATAAGTTTTCAGTGTGTTCTGTGAGTTCTGTAAAGAATGATCTAATCTGAGGGTAGGTTTGGGAACCCCTCGAATTTGTAGTTGGTACAGAAGTGAGGGTGGTTCGTACAGACTCTTCTCTCTAACTCTGTAGCTGGACCCTAAGCCCTTGAGGTTGGTGTCAGAACTCTTGGACAGTCTTGTGTGAAAACTGTGTCCTCTTCCTGTGTAGTTGACTAAACTCCTGCAGTTGTCCTAAATTCCTCAGAGAAAGGAGCATGGACACAGAAAGAGGTGAGGAATTGGGGCGAAAAATTAATCTACTTTGAGCCTCTGCTTTTATACTTGAAAGCGATTATACATGGCCGAGATATCATATAGGGGTAGGAAGAAAATTCTATCAGAGTAGGTTGAAGGTCATGATTAGAAGAAAAATAAAACCATTCTGTTTTTCAGCCTGTTCAGGTTATTCAGTAAAACTTCAGAGGGCCCTTGTATGCCCCTGTGCAGTATAATGCAACAATGAATGAGATGTTTGAGAAAGATGGGGATGACATCTGATAGTAGGTCAGGGAGTCAGGATCCACAGGACACACGAGACTCCAGCCCTGCAGATGGGATTTGTTGGCTTTCTCCAGAGTGCATCCCATGCCTTCTCTCTTTTTTTTTTTTTTCCTTTTTTTTTTTTTGGAGGTTCCTTGCGGCTTGCGGGGTCTTAGTTCCCCAACCAGGAATCGAACCTGGGCCCATAGCAGTGAAAGCACGGAGTTCTAACCACTGGACCACCAGGGTATTCCCTCCCATGCCTTCTCCACACCTTCCACAAAGCTCTCTATTCCAGGGCTCCATTCCAGCTTCAGGAGTCCAGAGACTGGATTTCCTTCACACAAACAAGCTATCTGCCAAAAAACTCTGTTTTGCATAATAATTTCCCAGTGGAGCAGGAGACTAAGGGTCTCCAATTGCTCAGCAGAGGGGCCAACCCCTTATATCTTCACCTTGGAGCAGCGTGCCCACGTAACCCATTCTTATTGGCTCCTCCATGTCCTCAGACTCTGCCTCAGGAAACCCAAATGTAGAGAAAGAAGCAGGCTTCTCAGACTCAGAACAAAGAATTCAGTAGAATGAGAAGAAGCTAAGATTCTGAACACCAGGCTAGAGGTGGATGGAAAAATTGAGAGCCAACAGAGAGAGACCTGCCAGCCGTGGCAAAACCGTCCCCCAAACAAACTTGGGGCAGAGAGCCCAGGGTTCACTTCTGATCTCTCTCTCTCTCTCAACTTCGTGCCATTTTCTTCATGTGCCTCATGTGCAAAGCTGCCTCATCCCCCCACCCCTTACATAAAATTACTGATGAGACACAACCTGCTATGGCTTATAGGATGGAATTAAAGCGGACTTGCTCTGTGGGAAGTTACCTGATGCAACGGCAGCCTCCTAGGGCACAACCAGGGAGGTTACAGAGCAGAAACTCTCATGGACCAAATTAAGATGCTCAAATCAAATGGTTTATTAAATCAGAAACAGAAATACAGGGAGAATCAAGAGGAAAGAGACAAATTTAGGAAATGATTCAAGCAGGGTGAAAGAACTACACTACCTGAATCCTGTGTTACACAATGTGTGTGTGTGTGTGTGTTTGTGTGTCTGTGTCTCCATCTCTCACCCTGTCTCTCTCTCTCTCTCTCTCTCTCTCTCTGCCACATCAGTTTTCCTGCTGACATATGGTCATGAGAACATTGAGTTGAGGGTAAACAAAGGGTGTCAGAGGACAGAAGGTGCCTGGAGCCAACAGGTGTCCCATCAGAAAAACACAGGGGCAAGTAAGCCTTGCCCGTAGTTCTAGCTCCCCAGTGACTTGCTAAGCAACGGTGCCTTTTATCTCCATGTCCTGGGCAGAAAACAAGTGGGACCAAAAATGGGCATCACCCAACGGTGCCAATTTAAAAGCTCATGCATATTGAGTGTTTTGTGAAACTGCCTCATTGCTTCATAAATATGTATTGCTTCTTGGTCCCTTCATGCCTTCCTATAAATATTCATCACACACATTCTCTACTTCCTTTCTTGCAAGCTCTTTGGTTCTATCCTTACTTTCTCTTACTTCCTGTGGTAGAATTATTCTTAAATAATACAAACATGCATTGCAGGTCCCTCTGTCAGAAGGATGTTCAACCTGAGCCTCAAGATGGAGAAAGTCAAGAGCTGTCGCATCTCAGGGCCACTCGGGCATGACTCAGATACCTAGGGCTAAATAGAAAGAAACAGGAACTGAAGCCACAGAAATTCACAGGGAGAAACAGGTGGGATATCTCAGGTGACAGGAGACAGATTCAGAAGCAGCAGAAAAAAAGGCTGGCCACACAGGAAACGCCCAGGCCTGCGATAATGACAGGGCTAAGTTGGGACAAGCAGCCAGTATCACTGGAGCACTCCAGGAGGTGACAGTCACAAAGAAGGAAGTGTGAACGAGGTGTCCCGAAGCTGTGAGATGTGGTACTGAGCCAGAGGTGGAAGAAAAATGCAGAGAAATGCAGGCAGAGAGAACCCAGGACAACAAGTGACATTGGTGGGGCCAGGGTGCAGACACCCATTTGGGATTCAGCAACAGGCTGCAGGTTCTATGACAAATAGAATCCCAGTCCTGCGAACACAATTCTGGAGGGAAAGGAGTAGGGATCCTGTTTTCAGAATCTGCTGCCAGGTCATATACTAAGCTAGCCTTAAAAATGCATTCCAATATACATTAGGTGCGGACAAATACTGTTTGATTCCACTTATACAAGGTACCTAGAATAGTCAAACTCATAGAGTCAGAAAGTACATTGGTGGATGCCAGGGGCCAGGGGGTGGGGACGGGAATGGGGAGGGGGAATGGGGAGTTAGTGGTTAATGGGGACAGAGTCTCAGTTTAGGAAGGTGAAAAATTCAGGAGATGGATGATGGTGAGAGTTGCACAAAAATGTGACCGTACTTAGTTCCACTGAACTGTATAGTTAAACGTGGTTAAAATAGTATGGTTTATATTATGTGACTTTTACCAGAATAAAAAAAAATTTTAATAAAAATTAAAAAATAAAGCAGAGTCCTCTCCATAACTTGGCCTATGGTCCATTGAATGGCAGGTGGGTGACATCCTCCAGGTACCAGGGCCACCTGAAGTTGCAGAATAACTTCGTGGGTTAGAGGCCTGAGGAAAGAGGGAAATAAGTATTCATTGAGTGTTGACTCTGTGCTAAGCTGTCGTGAGCCTTTTATCGAACAGAGCTCATTTAAATGTCGCAGAAATTCTACGAGGGAAATCATGCTGCTCTCCCCACTTGTGGATGGGGAAACTGAGGCACTGAGAAGCTGAGTGATTCTTGAGCCAATAGGAAAGGATGATTCCAAACGCGAAAGGTCAGAGGCAGTGAGTAAAGGATGAGAGGGTGGGTCTTGTCACTGATGATTCCATCCTGAAGGTCTTTCTAACCCTCCCTGGATTGTATGCTGAGGCCTCTGGACCTTTGACAGATTGATTGTTGCTATGGTTAAGAGCAGGGCCTTGCAAACTTTTTCTGTAAAGGTCCAGATAGTAAATATTTTAGGCTTTGTGGGCTGTGTGATATCTGTTGCCAACTCTGCAACTCTGTCATTGTAACAGGAAAGCAACCATAGACAATATGTGAATGAATGGGTTTAGCTGTGTTGGCTGTGTTCCAATAAAACTTTATTTACGAAAAAGAAAGAATCTGCTGCTAAGTAGCTGTACAGGAACGTTATCAAGGACAGTGGGGCTGTGGCACAGAGTATGATGTTGAATTTGCTTATGCCTCTCCTGAAAAACATTTTGGATTATTTCTCTAAACTAGACCAGTAATATCAAGTCATTCCAAGATGACTGAACTCCTAGAGGCTGGGAGCTGTGGAGGAAGCAAAGATCAAATACTGGAAGAGCCTGGCTTTGCTCCTGACTATGCCACTTACCAGCTGTGACCTTGGGCTAGTCATATCACTTCCCTGAGCCTCTGTTTTTCCCTTCCATAATATGCGGACAATAATGTTTGCTTTTCAGACCTCTGAGGATTTGTACGGAGACAAAATGAAGTGGCATACATGCAAGCTATTGCTAAATTATACCAATGGTAGTTATTAATATTACCAGTGATTTGCTGTGGGATCAGAAAAAAAATTAGTGAGCCTTATTGGGTCTCAGATTTGTCTTATGAGAAAGAGGAAAAGATCACTAACAACCTCTCTGTTGTTTATGAGAGAAAAAAATAATTGCCTCAAACCCCTAGGAAGATGGTGTTGTATGAGTGCTCTCTGATGAATTTCTGGGCAGTGCTCTCTCTCTGGAGTCTCACACTCATTAAACTTAAGGTAGAGGCCCTCAGGGAAGAGATTTGGTAAATCAAGAGGGCCAACCCTGTGCCAGGAGCCCCAGAGGTTCCCAGACCTCATGCATCAAAAGGATCTCCATCTCCAGGTATCATTCTCTGTGTGTCCTTGACTACCAATTATTGGTTTCCTATTCAGCCCCTGGGACAATCTAAAATGAGGCAATTCTCGTAAATCGATACAGCCACTATGGAGAACATATGGAGGTTCCTCAAAAAACCAAAACTAGAACTACCATATGATCCAGCAATCCCACTACTGGGCATATATCCAGAGAAAACCATAATTCAAAAAGAGTCATGCAGCACAATGTTCACTGCAGCTCTATTTACAATAGCCAGGACATGGAAGCAACCTAAGTGTCCATCGACAGATGAATGGATAAAGAAGATGTGGCACATATACAATGGAATATTACTCAGCCAGAAAAAGAAACGAAATTGAATTATTTGTAGTGAGGTGGATGGACATAGAGACTGTCATATAGAGTGAAGTAAGTCAGAAAGAGAAAAACAAATACCGTATGCTAACACATATATATGGAATCTAAAAAAAAAAAAAAAAAAGGTTCTGAAGAACCTAGGGGCAGGACAGAAATAAAGACGCAGATGTACAGAATGGACTTGAGGACATGGGGAGGGGGAAGGATAAGCTGGGACGAAGTGAGAGAGTGGCATGGACATATATACACTACCAAATGTAAAATAGATAGCTAGTGGGAAGCAGCCGCATAGCACAGGGAGATCAGCTCGGTGCTTTGTGACAACCTAGAGGGGTGGGATAGGGAGGGTGAGAGGGAGACGCAAGAGGGAGGAGATATGGGGTTGTATGTATATGTATAGCTGATTCACTCTGTTATACGGCAGAAACTAACACACCATTATAAAGCAATTATACTCCAATAAAGATGTTAAAAAAAAATAAAATAAAATAAAGCAGTTCTCACAGGCCCGGGTGGAAAGATCAGGTAAGAGCTCATCCAGAAGGTTTCAGAGGAAGGAGAGATCCAAAGGTCCACCAGGACTGTCTGAGAACACCCACCCCTGGAGGTGGTTGGATACAGCCAACAGCACAGGGAGGGAAAGTCACTCCCGGGGGTCTCTGGAAGCTTGATTCAGGGAGAGATTGTCCCTGCTTCTCCACAGGTCAGTGTGCTCACAGATGACCCCCACCTCTTCTCCTGTGCTTCCCTTCTCCCCACTTACCCTCAAGTCCCCATTTAGAATTAATAACAAGCACTGAATGCAGGTGTTCCTTGATTAACAATAAGGTTAGTCCCAATGAACCCAGCGTAAATTGAATATATCATTCGTTGAAAATGCATTTAATACACCCATCCTACTGAGCATCATAGCTTAGCCCCGCCTTCCTTAAATGTGCTCAGAACACTTACATTAGCCTACATTTGGGCAAAATCATCTAACACAAAGTCTATTTTATAATAAAGTGTTGAATAGCTCATGTAATGTATTGAACACTGTACTGAAAGTGAAAAACTGAATGGTTGTCTGGGTACAGAATGGTTGTAAGTGTATCGGTTGTTTTGTGATTGCTGCCACTGCCCAGAATGAGGAGGAAGTATCTTACAGCACATTACTAGCCTGGGAAAAGATCAAAATTCAAAACTCAAAGTATGGTTTCTGCTGAATGTGTATTGTTCTTGCACCATCATAAAGTTCAAAAATCTTAAGTCAAATCATCATAAGTCAGGGACCGTCAGTATTTACTCTCTGCCAAACACGCTGACAAGAGCTTCAAATGCATCATCTTATTTAATCCTCACAGCAACCCTAAGGGTAGGTACTGTTATCTCCACTTTGCAGAAGACAAAACTGAATGAGGTTAAATCACTTGCCCAGGGTCACAAAATGAGTAAGGGCTGGCCCTGGGATTCAAATCCAGATCTGGCCAATCCCAAGGCCCATGTTCTTAACTGCTAGGCAATAATGCTTCCCAGAAACAAGCCACCAGCCCCAGGCTCCAGCAGTGGACTGAAGAAACCCTTCTGAAAGGCAATGAAAGGTTCACCTATTTGGTAGTGCATTTGCAATAGTTGGGGGTGGGTGCAGGAAGAATGGTGTAGAATCTCTCTGTCCCCCAGTTCTTCTAGGCCACTTAGATGTCCGCCATTACTCCGTGGAGCTGGATTCTTGATGCCAGACATTCAAAGTCTTCCTGCCCTCCTGGGCTCTAGGCCTCTGCACCCATATGTTGTCCTCTGACATCCCATCAGTGAAGCAACCCCTAGGCTTGGTTTTTAAGTTCAATACTTCTCTTCCACTCACTTATATAAAAATGTATTTAAAAAAAAAAAAAGCTAGTTCAATCAACTGCTAATTGCTGTTCTTTGGACACATATACAAACCAGGAAAATCCCATAAGGAAGACAGTGAATTTTCCTCCTGTGCAAGGTAGGAGACCCTCCCATGGCCAGGGTTCTCCCTGACATCTTTTCATCCAGGCTAGAAGGAGAATGTCTAGTTCTCAGGGGCTTTCCCCTTCAGCAAATCCTCTACCTTCGTGACACTCCCCTCATCAGCCCTCCCAAGTCACTTTCAGATGTTCCCACCAAATGTGTGGTCACTTTCTGAATCAGTCTCAACACAGAATCTTACAAATGGGGACCAGGACCCTCCTCACCTGCGTCGTTCTCCACCAGCATCCAACTCACGCAAGAGCTAGATCCATTCAGGTTGCTGGTCAGAGTGTCTCAAACCTTAACCAGAATAGGAATCAACTGTGAATCTTGTTAAAATGCAGCTCTGATTCAGTAGGAGGGCTGGGAGGAGCCAGATTCTGCATTTCTAAGGAGCACCCTGTGATGCTGCAGGTGTGCCATCTCTCTTTGGTAACCAGGTGCTAAAGATCAGTGACCACAGCTTGTGAACATCTGTGCCATCTGGCCAGGAGGGAAAAAAAAATGAAGCAAGAGAAAACCAGGCAGGGTCCCTTTGAGAACCACAAATTTTCTTCTCCCCCAAAAAGGAAACATAGGAAAGTCCAGCAAGGCTGCGAGTTCTCTGCATGAAAACCAAGTCAGAGGCTGCACAGTAATATTTTTATTGGAGGTTTCCTGGCTCTAGATTCCAAATTGTTTTAACCCAAAGTTGCTTTAAGATAGGCGCTGTTGGTAACTGTAAAAGAGAAGCAGTAACTTAAATATCCCTCATTAGGAGACTTCTTAAAAGAGACATTCATAAAATATCTTTTGGGGGAAAAAATGGGCAGCATTTAATCACTGACATTGAAAGATCTCCAAAATAGGTTGTTTAAAAAGAAAAATAAGATGCAAAACAATGTTTATAGTTTGCTACCATTTGTATCTTTTAAAAGAGAAAGGAGAGTATATATGTACACATATTGCTCATGTAAGCAATGGCTAACAACAGAAAAATACACAGGAAACTGGTAGCTTCTGAGGAAGAGAGGCGAGTGACTCGGGAATCAGAAGGGCAGGATGGGAGGACTTCTTCTCACTGTAGTCCCTTCTGAATTTTGTACCATAGAAACACATTTCCATTCAAAAACAAAAACTAAAACTAAAATTCAAAGACAATCCCCTTGTTCTTATTTCTGTACCTCCATCCACCCAAAAATTCAATGAAATTGATTCACTCAACATTTTCATGTACCCTCTTGGTGAGTCCCCAGCTGAGTTAGTTCTCAGAACAAGGATCAGAGTAGCATTGCCTTGTGTCATTGCTGGGGAGACCACGAAAGGTGTGTGCTCAGAGTCTGAATGCTCTGGGGGTCCTGATTTCCCTTGTGGAAACCAAGAGACCTGCCACTGAGGTCAAGAACTGACAGTCTGGATTTCCCTGGTAGCGCAGTGGTTAAGAATCCACCTGCCAATGCAGGCAACATAGGTTCGAGCCCTGGTCCGGGAGGATCCCACATGCCGCGGAGCAATAAGCCTGTGCACCACAACTACTGAAGCCCGCGTGCCTGGAGCCCGTGCTCCGCAACGAGAAAGCCCGTGCAGCACAACAACGAAGACGCAATGCAGCCAAAAATAAATTAAAAAAAGAAAAAAAAAAAAAAAAGAACTGACAGTCTGAGTCCTCTGCAGGTGGCAGAAATTCTGCACACCTGGATCACCCTCGGAGGCTGGGTGAATGGTGAGAGTCTAGGATCCTCCTATAATTGGATGGCTGAGCTAGAATCTGTGACCGGAAACTTCAGGTGGGAGAACAATTACTTCCTTTAAAAAGTCTTCTTGTAAGGACCTCATACTATACTTAGGACATGTTCTGTTCTCCCGAGTTATTTCTGGTTTAGACATCTGATTTAGGCTGGCTGAACTATTGGGTGTCACTGTTCTTCTCTGGTTACCCTATATTATCTCTTGATTCTCATTAAGTAATTTCCCTAGCTTGTGTTATTTACTTTCTTTCCTGAGGCTATGATTCCCTACCCAATGAAGAGGGGATTATACCAGTTGCTCTCCCTATGGTCATCCAGCTTCAAGTATCAGTTCATCCATTTGGGACCTCAGGCAGGTTACTCACCTCTCAGATGAGGTCAGGATGGAGGGGAGCACCTAGCCTGGAGAATAGCACAGAGCAGAGGCTCAACAAATATTTGTTTCCTCCATCATAATATTTCTTCCTCCCTCCACCATCACCCAGGATTATTATAAGCACCTCATTCTTTTCAAAGCACCTCTGTTTTTACCATCTCTGAATCCCAAAAGCCCAGCCAAGACTTGTCCTTTGCACTTCGAAGATGAGTACATAGGACCCAGCTTTCTCCAAGTGACTTGCCAGTGTCACATCACCAAGTGTGGAACTGGAACCATAGCCCCATCGAGTAGCTCCCGGGAGAACTCCCTGAACACCACTCCTCAGAGAATTAAGTTCTCAGTCCTGTGGCTCCTTCTTGTTTCTCCCCATCAGTACATTCAAATCCACAAGTATTTCAGCTCCCACAATATGCTGTGTTACAGGCAACTTTTTTTAATGTCCAGATCTTTTGTACATGGAAAGGATTATCTAAAACCATTTATTAATTGATTATATCTTAATCTGTAAATTTATTTTTTGTGGATTTGTGATCTTTACTGGTTGATAAGTCTAAAAAGTTGACCACCAAGTGGAGTCACACAGTCTCCAAACATTGTGTGACTAAAATGAGCTGATACCTGAAACTCCTTGGTGGATTAACATCATAATAATAATAAACTTGAATGAGCATCTACATTGTCCTATGGTGAGAAATTGGCCTTACGGAATTGGGATGCTGAGATTCTCACTTTTTTTCCACTCTTTATTTTTCAAGTATTCTTCTATTGAGTTGTAAATTTGGAACTTAGTTTTTCTTAGGCCATTAAATGCAATTTCTAAATATAATAAATTTAATTATATATCTAGTAATGTTTGTTAAAATTTAAAACAATCGGGGCTTCCCTGATGGCGCAGTGGTTAAGAATTCTCCTGCCAATGCAGGGGACACGGGTTCGAGCCCTGGTCCAAGAAGATCCCACATGCCGCGGAGCAACTAAGCCCGTGCGCCACAACTACTGAGTCTGTGCTCTAGAGCCCGCGAGCCACAACTACTGAGCCCACGCACCACAACTACCAAAGCCCGTGTGCCTAGAGCCCGTGCTCCACAAGAAGAGAAGCCACCACAATGAGAAGCAACCGCACCACAACAAATAGCCCCGCTTGCCGCAACTAGAGAAAACCTGTGCTCAGCAACAAAGACCCAACACTGCCAAAGGTAAATAAATTAATTAATTTTTTTTAAAATTTAAAACAATCACACTTGATCTTTGGTTAATGCTCCTTTGCCCAAAAATCTAACAGATTAAATTTCCCCAAATAACTTAAGTGCTGTTTTACAATCAAATTCTCTTAAATAATTCAAAGTAAAGTCACAAAAAAAAACCTTATAGGAGCAAATTCTCCTAAACATTTAAACGCTATTTATAAAACATGATAAATTAAATGCTCTTAAACTTTTTAAACTACAATCACAAATTTAATGTACCTGATTTCCAAGCCCTTCAAGTGCCTTCATAAACATTTAAACAACTCCTGAAAATTACTAAATCAAAATGTTTATTTTTGATAAATCAAATGTTCTGCATTTTAGCAGAGTCTAATCAAACATAGATTTAGTTAATTCAGTTTAGCTAATCATTCTCCATATTTCAAGTCTAATTAAGTAGATACTCTTGTTTCAAGCACCTTAAATAGTATGCAGATGCAATATGTATATATTCAAATATGTATTCAAGTTCATATTAAATAGTATAATTGTTACATAAACTTGTCATCTTATAAATAGATCCTACACACAATTATCAGTGCAGGGTGCGAAGCATACACCCATCTGAAAAGACTCATCCTGAGGCTCCCACAGCAACTGGAGTTACAAATGATCGTCCAAGCTTCAAGATGAGGGTTGTGGATTCAGTGATTTGGGCTAAGACTTCAAGACTGGAAGAGGGGAACATGGGTCTTCCTCCCTCGAGTGTTCAGCACATCCTTCATGTTAACCAGCTCCTGTAGTCAGGTTCTGCTGCTATAACAAGGTACCGCAGGCCCCAGCTTCCAGTGGTATTGAGTTTCACAACCCAGTGCATCATCTTTCAATTCTACTCTTACCTAATTCTTTTTTTTTCAACATTTTAGTTTAAAAGAATTTAGACTTGCAGAGGAGATATAAACATAGTGCAGAGAGTTCCTGTCTACCCTTCATCCATCTTTCTTTACATGACCACAGTACAACTATTGAAAATAAGAAATTAAAATTGACGCAATACTGTTAACTAAACTATAGGTTTTATTTAGATTTCATCAGTTTTTCCACTAATGTCCCTTTTTGTTGTTGTTCCAGTCTCTAAATCCAGGATATCACATTGTATTGAGTTGTTAAATTTTCTTAGTCTCCTCCAATCTGTGACAGTTTCTCTGTCATTCTTGTCATTTTTGCTGTTGACAGTTTTGAGGCATACTGGTCAAGTATTTTGTGGAATGTTTCCCGATTTGGGTTTGTCTGATGTTTTCTCATGATTAGGTTGAAGCTATGGATTTCTTACCCAATTCTTATCATAAACATTCTCCAATGTTTGCCATCTGATTTGGGCAAGTGGAATTCCAAACTCACCCATCTGGGTAGTAACTATCCTCTTTGCAGCCTGATTTGCCTTGATAAGACTCTGTATGTTCTTTTTTTTTTTTTTTTGCCATGCCACGCGGCATGCGGGATCTTAGTTCCCTAATGAGGGATCGAACCCAAGCCCCCGGCAGTGGAAGTGCAGAGTCTTAACCACTGGGCAGCCAGGGAAGTCTATTGAGGGCCAACTATGTGCCAGTCACCGGAGATACAGCAATGAACAGAATTGACAAAAATGCCTGGCTTCACGGTTCGTGCATTCTAATGTCAGGATAGTGATCATAAACTAATCAGTCATGCGTATATAGCATGTTAGAAGAGAATCAGTCCTACGAGGAAAAAAAGATCAAACTGAGAAGAGGAATAGTGAGTGTTGGAGTAGGAGAGAGTTTCCTTTAAATAGGGTGCTTAGGGAGGGCTGCACAAGCAGGTGACATTTGAGCCACAGCTCAAAGGAGTAGAGAGAAGGAGCCATGTGGCAGCTAACTGAAGCAAAGCGAGGGTAGGGGCCAGTTAGCACAGAGGTCCTGAATCATGCCTGGCATGTCCTAAGAGGAGTAAGGAGAGATGTGTAGCTAGAGCAGGGTTAGGGAGAGTGGGAAGAGGAGGAGAAGAGGACAGAGAGGTAAAGAGAGTGTCAGAGTAGTGGCCACCCTAGCAGAGTGGGCTTTGAGGGCCATCGTGAGGGTTCTGACTTTCAGGTGTTAACAGAATCACCCTGGCTGCTCCTCATAAGAAAGAAACAAGACACCAGCTAAGACCAGTTGCAATAACCCAAGCAAGATAGGATGGTGCCTCTCAAAAAAGGGTGAGAAGTCAGTATACATTTTGAAGGTAGAGCCAAAATGATTTGCTGAGGGATTCGATGAGGGGTGGGGGGGAAAATGTCAAAAATGGCTAGAAGGTTTTGGCCAAAACAACTGAAAGGATTGAGTTGACATTACCTGAGTGGGAAGACTTTCTTATCTAATTGATAATTAATTTATATTCATTCATTGACATGAGGCACTGTGATAGATATCGGGGCACAAATTATTGAGATATTAAGTAACTCTCCTCCTACTAGGAGTAAAAAATTGCAATAGGAAAGATGGATGGGCATTTTTTTTAATTTTTACTGGAGTATAGTTGATTTACAATATTGTGTTAGTTTCTGATGTACAGCAAAGTGAATCAGTTATATATATATATATATATATCTATATATATATATATATATATATATATATATATATCCACTCTTTTTTAGATTCTTTTCCCATATAGGTCATTGCAGAGCATTGAGTAGAGTTCCCCGTGCTATACAGTAGGTCCTATTAGTTATCTATTTTATATATAGTAGAGTATATATGTCAATTCCAATCTTGAAATTTATCCCTCCCTTTCCCTTTCCCCGGGTAACCATAAGTTTGTTTTCTACATCTGTGACTCTATTTCTGTTTTGTAAGTAAGTTCATTTGTATCACTTTCTTTTTTTTTTTTTTTTTTTTTAATTTTTATTTATTTATTTATTTAGTTTTTGGCTGTGTTGGGTCTTCGTTTCTATGCGAGGGCTTTCTCTAGTTGCGGCAAGCGGGGGCCACTCTTCATCGCGGTGCGCGGGCCTCTCACCATCGCGGCCTCTCTTGTTGCGGAGCACAGGCTCCAGACGCGCAGGCTCAGTAGTTGTGGCTCACGGGCCCAGTTGCTCCGCGGCATGTGGGATCCTCCCAGACCAGGGCTCGAACCCGTGTCCCCTGCATTGGCAGGCAGATTCTCAACCACTGCGCCACCAGGGAAGCCCCTCACTTTCTTTTAGAGTCCACATATAAGCGATATCATATGGTATTTGTCCTCTGACTTACTTCACTTGGTATGATAATCTCTAGGTCCATCCATGTTGCTACAAAAGGTATTATTTCATTCTTTTTTATGGCTGAGTAATATTGGATGGGCTTTATGTTAAAATATGGTGCTATTAATTCAACTAAAGGAGTATCTGTGAAATTCAAGGGAGAGAGGAAGGGAACAGACCTCTAAGCTGCATTTGGAGAGACCCAAGGACACTCCAAGAAGAAAATGTTGAATTTGTGAAGACATAGACATTTGCAATAACATTGTATGTTTGTAGAAGTAAGTTTTTCAGAATGCTAGAGGGTAAACTGAGAGCAGGGTAGCATGGAGGTGTTTCAAAGAGAACATCTGGCAGGTTAAAGAATTTAGACATTATCCTAAGAGAGACAGGGAACACTTAGCACACAAACATGATTGTGACATCATGGGATTGCTGTGGGATTTGGAGAGCAATCTGCCACTCAGAGATAGATGTGGCTTTTCATTTGTAGTAGACGTTAAAGGCTACCTTTTTGATGAGAGTGTATTGTTTCTCCTCCTCTTCTTCATTCTCATGCGAGAAACACACCAGTTCAATGGCCTGGGGTCAGAATCACACCACAGTGAAGGGATTCATCCTGGTGGGCCTCACAAACAGGGCAGACCAAAAACAACTCAACTCCTCTTTGCCGTCTTCCTGCTGATCTACTCTGTGACTCTGGTGGGCAACCTGGGCCCGATAGATGTGATCTACACCAGTGCCACCCTCCACACCCCCATGTACTTCCTCCTGAGTGTGCTTTCCTTCCTTGACATCTGCAGCACCTCCGTGTTCACTCCCAGGCTGCTGATCAACTTCCTCACCACTGACCAGCCCATCTCCTTCGTGGGCTGTGTGGTCCAGATGGCCCTCATGATCCTCCATGGCACGGGAGAGTGTCTGCTTCTGGCCATGATGGCCTATGACCAATTCATGGCCATCTGCCACCTTCTCGTCTACCACACCATCATGTCCAAGCGTATGTGTGTCCGGCTGGTGGCGGTCACCTATGCTGCTGGGGTGTTCATTTCAGCTGTTCAGACAGGGAATGCCTTCATCTTGCCCTACTGTGGTCCCAACATCATTGATCACTACTTCTGTGACATCCCCCCCATGCTCCAACTGGCCTGCTCAGAGACAACCATGGCCAATGTCATCTTGCTCGTCTTTTCTGCCTTGGTCACTGTCCCCACAATCTCAGTCATCTTGGTCTCGAATGCCTACATCCTGGTCACAATCTGTAGGATGAGGTCCTTGGAGGCCCAGTGCAAGGCCTTCTCCACCTGTGCCTCCCACCTCACTGCCCTCTCCCTTTTCTATGGGTCTGTGTTCCTTGTATATGTCCAACCCAACCCTGAAACTGCCTCAGCCTGTAACAAGATCCTCTCTGTGTTCTATACCATTGTGATCCCCATTCTGAACCCACTGGTCTACAGCCTAAAGAATAAAGATGTCAAGACCTCTGCACAAGTTAGGGTTCTTAACCTAAGCAGAAAAGTAATTTGTTAGAAAAGTATCTGGTAGCCCATAAGATAGAAGAGAAGCCTAGAGAACCCAGCCAGGGCAAGAACCAGGAGAGGCAAGGCACAGCTAAGAGCCTGCCACAAGAGTAGTCTGTGCAGGATGGCACCATAGGAAGCATCACCTTTGGGCATCCTCCATGGCTGCAGCTAGCACTGCTGCCCCAAGCTTTCAACACAACTCAGCGGCTGGACACAGCCACCTGAACTAGCCACCACACCTCCTTCTATAGCTTCCAACTGTGTATCATCTCTAACTGATCCTAGACCTTCCCATCATTCCCTGAATCTCAAGTCCTAAGCAGGAGCATTCACCTGTCTGGCAACATTGCTATTCTACATCTCTTGATATATTAACTACATCCAGCATGGATATCTTACATCCACTGAGTTCCTACATCCACATTTCTGTTGTACAAAGCCCTGAGAGGTGGAAATAGGACCTCCTTTCACTTCAGAAGTGGGAGCTAGATTCTATATTCTTCCTGTCTTGAGAGTTCCCAAATATACAAAGGATCATTGAATGCCAAACAGTGAAAATGACATATTTCAACAGGAGAAACCTTCCCTACAAGGCTCTACAGGGAATGTTGCCCTTCTGAATAGATGATATTGGAGAAATAATCCATGTGGTGTTTGAGTATAGGAAGGAGATAGTAGTCACTCGACTTTGTGGGAGAGAATGGAGGCTCCAATTAGCCAGGGCCCAAAATGTGCTCTAAAGCAGTAATGAACTATTATTTCTATGTAAATGGCCAATTAAACAAAATTAAAGGCTGAAAGACCATACAACTTTCTTCAATCAAAATCAAATTACCTTGGGGCTTCCCTGGTGGTGCAGTGGTTGAGAATCTACCTGCCAATGCAGGGGACACGGGTTCGAGCCCTGGTCTGGGAAGATCCCACATGCCGCGGAGCAACTAGGTCCGTGAGCCACAACTACTGAGCCTGCGCGTCTGGAGCCTGTGCTCCGCAACAAGAGAGGCCGCGATAGTGAGAGGCCCGCGCACCGCGATGAAGAGTGGCCCCCGCTTGCCACAACAAGAGAAAGCCCTCGCACAGAAACGAAGACCCAACACAGCCAAAAATAAATAAATAAATAAAATAAATTAAATAAAATAAAAAAAAAAGAACCACCTTAACAACTAATGCTTCCATTAAAAAAAAAAAAAAAAATTAAAAAAAAAAAAAATCAAATTACCTTTATGTTTTTAGACAAAACCCTACTTGTACTGTAACAGAAATCAGCCTTACTAATTTAAGAGTGGGGAAAAGGAGGTGGAATTTATTGTGAAACCCAGATGTCAACTGAAGTTCAGTATCTTTTGGGGATTCAAATAAAATTGGCTTGAACGCTGTTCCATGTGTGGTAGTGTCCCCACATCCCTGACAACCTGGGAATCCTAGGTAACAGGAGATGGGCTGTAAATGTGTTTTATGCTTTGCCTGGTTACCTCTAACTCTGAGTTCCTTAATCCACTGAATTACTTCAGTTTATGAATCAGCCAGGGAGGGAGAAAAAGCATGGGATTAAGAATGTGGATGATATAAATGAGGAAGAGGGAAAAACAAAACCTGACCATCTTAGATCCTGATGGGGAAGAAAATAGGGGAGTATAGGCAGGTTGGGTTAAGGGCAATACAGCTGGGCTTGAGGCCTGTGAAGAAGACAAAGAAGCAATTGCATCTCTGTCAGATAAATCATTCACCTGGAACTTCACAGATGTCAAAGTGAAACTTTTTCCTAGAAAACTAATTAATCCATGGGTGAACCTGTTGATCAATGCTTAGTGATGATATTGGAATCACCTCCTGGCTTTATGTACAGGTTTGAGGTCATTTTTCTTAACATACTGTACTAGGCTTCTCCAGACAAGCAGAGCCAACAGGATATATATGGATAGATAGATATAAGAGGAGATTTATTATAGGAATTGGCTCATGCAGTTATGGAGGCTGAGATCCACAATCTGCCATCTGCAAGCTGGAGAACTAGGAAAGACAGTGCTGTAATTCAGTCTGAACAAAAGCCTAAAAACCAGGGGGCTATTGATGTAAGTTGTGGTGAGATTCTGAAGGCTCCAGAACCAAGAAAAGCAATAGCTGAGAGCAGGAGAAGATGGAGGTCCCAGTTCAAATAAAAACAGCAAAGTCAACCCTCCTTGGCCTTCTTGTTTTATTCAGGCCCTCAACCGACTGGGTGATGCCCACCCACATTGGTGAGGGTCATCTTCTTTATTCAGTCTACCAATTCAAATGCTAATCTCTTCTGGAAACCCCTCACAGACACACGGAGAAATGTTTTACAACTATCTGTGCATCCTTTTGTCCAGCCAAGTTGACACATAAAATTAACCATCACACATACTAAGGCTAGAGCAGGCTCCAGCTGGTCTCCTACCACCTCCGCAACACTCCATCTCAGACTCAGGAAGTTAGGAACTGCAGTCTTTTCATGAAAATAAGCCATTTGCTTAATGAGAAAGTTTTCTTTAAATAATGATTTCCCTTAGGGCCAAGGAGACGCAGAGGACCAGGAAACAGAGAAGGGGAGGTGCCAACCCCTCCTTCACTGCCCTGGTAAACTCAGACTCTGCTTCTTAACTTCACCAATTCCTGAGCACGTGTTGCCAACAGCCCTAGGCAACCTAGTCACAGACTAAGAAGTGAACAGATTCCCCAGAAATTGATAGGTGAGTAGCCTAAGAGGAATGGAGGGAAGACAAGGCAGAGGTGTGAGCGCAGGAGCAGCTGGTGACATGGCAAAGTTTCCCCAGAGAGACAAGGCATCCAATTCCTTCAGCCCCCCATATACTACCCTCTCCAGATGGACCCCAGCCCTCTCCTCCCCTCTCCCTTCACCCAAAACCATCTGGCATAGAACCCAATAGGAGTCACTGGAATGTTGGTTGGAAATTAAGTCAAAGTGTTACCTCTCTCAAGAGCATTTGAATTAAATTTTTATTCACATATCTTTAGAGCACCCAGAGCCCAGCCAGTACCTGAAGATCTAGAACTTTCCATTGGGTGGAAGTGAAGCCAAAGATAGGGGCAGATCAAGCCACAGGTGCTAAAAGGAAGACCAGTCTGTGGTCCCAGAAGGGCAGCCAAAGCACTGGGCTACAAGGGGTCACGGTCCAAGCAAGCAGTCAGTGTTGAATGAGTGCTTACTGTTACCAATGACTGGCTCCATCACCTGAGAAAAATTGGTCAGCCTTGCTGTGCCTCAGGTCTGTCCTATGTAGAATAGAGATGATCCCTAAAATCTCCTGTTTACAGATGGAAAGGGGGATAAATCACTTTGAATCTCCTGGATGTTCATCTTGTTCTCAAGGGTCTCAAACTCATTTAAACTAACCTTAAAAGTCTTTGGGGGAAAATGCAAGAGGGAAGAGATATGGGAACATATTGTATATGTATAACTGATTAACTTTGTTATAAAGTAGAAGCTAACACACCATTGTAAGGCAATTATACTTCAATAAAGATGTTTAAAAAAAATTTAAAAAAAATTTTAAAAAAAGTCTTTGGGGGAGGGACATTGTAATGAAGTGGGGAGTCGGCCCTGGCACTGGGATCTTCAATGGAAAACTCAAGCTCTCCAGCGGCTGATAACTTCACTTACCAAGTGTGATGTCTCTCCAGACATCACTTCCAGGGACAACTTGGGGCAGGATGGAAGGAGCCAAAATTAGATAAGACAGGGGCCTTCCCTTGGAGAAAGAATCCAAGACAGTCTAAGGGCATCTCCAACTGGAGCTGGTCAGAGGCAACTAGTATTACAAGGAGAGGGAGATGGGCAGATACCCTTCAGAAGATTCATGGATCCCGCTAGGGTGTGGCCGCCCTGCTTCTCCACAGGATCCTGAATGCTGTCCACACCCCCCACCAGTGTGATAGACCCCGTTTCATCCTTACCCTCTCCGGGACCTCAGAGAAATTGGCCAGTCCCAAGAAGCTGAGTTAGATGGGAAGCAAGCCTGGCTCATAGGCAGTGTGTGGGTAAGCTCTGTAAAGATGAATTTGCCCCATGGAGGGGTACCAGTCAATCTCAGACCCCATTCTTCTACTCTAAGATGCTCATAAAGTATGATGTTTGATAATTTGAGAGACTGAAGTTTCAAGGCCAGCCCTCCAGAGTCATTATCACCCAGAAAACTCTATGCCCAATAAACACTGTATCTGAAGCAGGACCTCAGGGTCTGAACAGTGAGGCTTCCCTTGGGTGTTACTATTGCACCCAACAGACAGTTTGCTGTGCTACTCACATGCGCTTTGAAGCTCAAAACTGCAATTCTTCATAAAAATGACCCAATCACTCAATTTACAAAGTTGTCAGTAAACAAGTGATGTGAGTAAAACTGACAGGCTCTCAAACTGTGCCCAGAAGACCAAAGCAAGAAGGAAGACCAGAGACAGACTTGAGAACTTACGGGCAGGATGGGATGTTTAAAATTTCTTAGCGGTTCCTATCTGACATCGTTGCCTTCATGCCTCTCCCCCTTCTGACTTCCACAGTCACAAGAGTTGGGCTCAGACATTCAGCCCAAATGTGGGTCGCTGCCCTGGCAGCCCCAGCACTGAGTCTCCACATTGGAGCTCCTGGGGGAAGCCAGAGTTTTCACTCAGTGTGATCGTCACAACCCATGGTTAAAGCCAACTCATTTGCCATGCTCACCCCTCATTTCCTCTTCCCCAGGCCCAGCTGTCACTGAGAAGTCACATGCTCCTAAATACAACCCAGATCTATTGGGTAATTAATCTACCTCCTTAGCCACCCAATCACTCTCCCAAATTTCCTTCTTCCTCTTTCCCTATGAACCAGAAATGCTGAGACAGAAGACTGTAGATTCATGAGAGCATAACATGAAACAGAAGTTACATGGGTCATGGAATCAGACAGGACTGGTGTCTGAATCTGGTTTTGCCATGTACAATCTAGCTTAACTTGTAAACAAGAAAGTTGTGTAAAGATTAAATACTTATATGGCAAAAGGCTTAGCATATAGCATGGTTTATAGTAGACGATCACTTGATACCAGCTTCCCCACTTCTTCTAGAATTATTCATTCTGGGCATTAAAAGGGCATTGGCTGCTGGTATCACTGATGTGGTCATGCAAAATGGCATCTTCATTTTGCTCTTCTGTGGCTCCAGCATCGTTAATCAGTACTTCTGCGACCTCTGCCTCTCTGCCTAACCTCCAACTTACCTGTGCTGACATTGCCAAGGTTGAGGCCATCCTCTTCCATTGTTCTGCTTACCCTCTCCATTGTCACTGTCTTCCTAGTCATGGTCAGAAGGATGCAGCCCCTGAAAGCCCAAAGCAAAGCTCCCTCCATCCATGACTTTCATCTTACTGTCATCTCCCTCTTCAATGGCACCATCGTGTTCATATATGCTCAGCCAAGCTCTCGAAGTCTCAAGACAATGGGCTAAACCCTGCGGTCCTGTAGCAGGACGGAGCCAAGACAAGTAATCAGATCTTGCAGAGCAGAGTAACTCTAAACCAAGGATGAGTCAAAAGCCAAATACCAGGAGAAGAAGGATAAGATTTCAAAACCCAGGTCAAGATAAGAAAGGCAGCATCATGAGTGAAATCAGGGTCAGACACAAAGTTAGACCAACAGGTGGTACCCTTGGGGGCAAGACAAATATCAGATTCCTTGTCCTTAAGGCCATTGGAAGTCAAACCTAACTTGTGAGGAGCCAGACTCAGAAACGGGTATTTCAGATCCCTCCAGACTCCTGCTTATGTATAAAATTTGTTTGGAGTTAAGCTTCTTTTAAAGACCCAT
Organism: Balaenoptera musculus; assembly: GCF_009873245.2. Lineage (NCBI taxonomy): Eukaryota > Metazoa > Chordata > Mammalia > Artiodactyla > Balaenopteridae > Balaenoptera > Balaenoptera musculus. The sequence goes on along the minus strand of NC_045792.1, from coordinate 98,095,754 downwards.
CCTCTCCTATTCTGGCACCTGACCTTGACCTCTCCTCCACATCTCTATTGCCCCTGATAAGAGACAGTGGCCAAAGACAGCACTTCAGAGGCTGCAGTGAAGCGTACTCTGTTCCAGCACCTGTTTCCTCACCAGCCTCTTTTTTTCATGAGCTCTCCACTCCCAGGACAGCATACAGACACAAGCACATTTGTCACTGGGACAGTGCTGAATTATTCCCGCAGAGTTACATTCCTACAAACTCTGCTCACCGTTGTTATCTGGCTGTGTATCTCGCTTCCCCAACTAAACTGCAGGCTCTCTGAAGCAGGAACCAAAGCTCATATTTCATTTCATCCCCCACTGAGCCTAGCACAGTGCTGGGTAGTTAATCAGGGCATATTAATTAAGGCATATGTATTTATATATATTTCACCTCTTCCTCTTTGGATTTTCGGCTTTTAGACGGCAGGAGATAAAAAGAATACCAGTTGTTGTTATTCTATAAGGCTCGGGACTTTATGAACCACTCTGCTCCCTGAAGGAGGCATTTGCCCAATAATGATCATTAATAGCTAATATTTATTGAACATATATTATGTGCCAAGAATTCTGGGAGGCACCACATACACACTATTTCATTTAACCCTCATAACAATTCTATGAGTAGGTTATGCCTATTTCACATATGAGAAAACTGAGAGTCCAAGAAATCTAGGGTCAAATATAGTTCAATGGCAGATCCAGGTCCAGCTGATTCCAAAGCCTATGCTCTACTCTAATGTCTAAAACCCCTTGGGTTTTTGCAGAAAATTATACAAGTTTACTTTTCTACTGCTTCCAAAAAATCCAGAGAACTTCTCCCTATTTCCCACCAAGGCCCAGCTTTTCTATTAATCCCATAGAGTCTTGACTCCTACCAGGAGTTTTCAGTTCCTACAGAGCACCTGAAGAGCCACTTGGAAGAGGAAAAAAGAAATGGGATAGAAGGGGCAGGAAAAATTAGGAAATGAAAGGGCCCTTGGTGCCCCTGCTCTGGCCCCACTCCTTTTGCCATGAAAGGAAGCCCCAATTTCCTAAGCCAGTTACCTCTCCGACATCCCCTTCCTGAGTTCCATCTTAATGCTAGTGTAGAGTTTCTTTGTGAGTCACAACAAATAATGAAGCCACTTTTTCTTCCAAGGCAAGTCCAGGCTGGTTTCAAGAGTAGACAAGCAGTGATTCACCGATTGAATCATCAATGGGGCGCTTGGAGAAGGAGTGACGTTGCTTAAAGTAGCATCTCTCCCCCAAATCAGTGAAGGGTCTATTCAAACAGGATCTCAATTTTTCCTTGTGCAAAAGGAAGTATTTAGAAAATATGATCTAAGGAATGTCACTTCCGGTCCTGGTATTCACATGAAATCTGAACCCACTTGGCAGTACCAATGAACCTATGTATTGATAAAACATATACTGATGGGGTAACCTGCCTTACAGGTAATGTAACTCTGTTTTTCTTCTCAATTATCAGGTGGCCAAAACAGGAAGCAAAATGTCTCCCCCAAAAACAGGAAGCAAAATGCTCCCAAGTCACCCTGAGTAAAGAATGGATTGTCAATTGATAACTTTTTGAAACACCACCAGAAAACCTGTTCCTCAGCCAAAGCTAAGTTTATTAGACTTACTATAATAAGAGAGGATACAGAATCTTAGTAGTTCTCAATAGGAGGAAATAAATGGAAAATATTTATAGATTTTGGGGGTCTGGATTCAAGTGGTTTAAGGTGGATCTTCCACATCAAGGAGCAGATCAGGACTGGACAAAGTCTGTGACATTATAGTTTAGGATTGACAGATACAAGGGGGAAGGGCCTGAAAGCAAATCTTGGTAAGTAAACTACTGTTTGTTGAGAAAATTATTTACCCAAGTGAGTGATCTATTGTCTTAATAGGAGAGAGGTTTGCCTAGAGAAGCAAACTATTTGTTCAGATAAATTGGCCTGCAGGAATTTCATGAAGCAAACAGTGAAGTTATTTATTGGTTTACAATCATATCTTCCTAGGCCTGAATTTCTGGGAACAATTAGCTAAGTCATGTTGCCAAATAGGAAGTCTCAGCTCTCAGTCCCAATAGTTAAACTATGTGGATATAGATGATCTCCAAGCTCAAGTTCAATTTACTTTTTTTTAAACTACCGTGAGACGCTATTCTGTTCCCATGGAAACTGAACTTCACCTCACTTCCTCCCACCAGTGACATTAAGCCTGGGCTATAGTGCTGTGTGTTTCTCCCATCCCACCCCACAAAGTGAGCAGAGATAGTTAATAGAGAAATAGTTTCAGCTGAAGAAGTGCTCATATCACTTGTCAATCAGGCTTGAAAGAATGGGGTTGTATAGAACCTGCTACTAACAACTAGAACCTTCTCATGTTAAAAAAATGAATTGTCATAAATGAGTCGTGGGGACGTAATGCACAGCATGGTGACTACAGTTAATGATACTGTCTTGCATATTTGAAAGTTGCTAAGAGAGTAGATCTTAAACATTCTCACCACAAGAAAAAAAATTGTAACTACGTATGGTGACAGATGTTAACTAGACTTATTGTGATCATTTCTCAGTATATGCAAATATCAAATCATTATGTTGTACACCTAAAACTAATAGAATGTTGTACGTCAATTATATCTCATAAAAAATGTTTTTAACTAAAAGTCAAAACAGTTTTAAAAAATTGCCTTAGGTCAATTAGCTAGATGCTGGCTCAGCAAGTGTGAAGAAAGGGCTTCTCAGAGGAAACAGGAAGGAGCCTGGCCCGAGAAGCATGGACCATCTGAATTAGGAGAGATGAGCTAGAACTGGGGTCACAGCCAAGAGAAGACGTTTGCCCTGGAAGAAGATATCAGGCAGCTGAGGCTGCTGTATTAACAGACAATACCCAAATCTCATTGGCTCACAGCAGCAGAAAGTGTATTTCTCACTCGTGTTCACGTCTATCATGAGTCAGTAGTGAGTCTTCTCCTTTTCATTCCAAGATTCAGGCTCATGTAAGAGAAGCCCCTATATCCTGGACATGGCTGGTGTCATAGCAGAGGGAAGAGAGGGGATATGGGAGACCACGGGTTGGCTCCTGAGGCATCCATGCTCAGAGAGGGCACAAATCACTTCCATTCACACTCACGGGGCCACACCTAGTGATGTGACCAAGCTTAATCTAAGTGAGGCAAGAGAATGGATAAGAATTCTTATCCGAGAGCTCCAGGGAGGAGCTCTGACTCTTAAGCATCATAATGAAATCTAGCACGATGAAGGAGACATTGCATTCATGAGTAGAGGACTGGCGGCATGAAGGGGCATTTGCGGGGTAGATGCATCAGACACCTTGTGCCGGTTGGGATGCAGCGCACAGGTCAGAGGACTCAGCACTGTTTCACTTCTACTGGCGAGATTCAGCAGGTCTCTCCCAAGTGAATAAACCCCCTCTTACCTGCAGGAAACATGGGCAATCCAGTCGCTCATCTGCTGTGACTCCCTCCCAGATCTGTAGTCTAGGGACTGAATTTCTTTTACCCAAACAAGTGATTTGCTGAACAAGGCATCTTGCTTTATGAGGTGATTTCCCCTGGGATTGGGGAAACCCAAGTTGCCAGAGTCCCCAAGGAGTGAGCCAGCGTCTTCCTTCCTGGCCTGGGAAAAGCAATCTTTCTATATCCTGTTCTCACTGGACTTGGCCCCCCAGGGCCCATATCTGAGGGTGTCCGTCAAAGTTATTGATAACAGTGAAAAGTTGGAAATACCTTATTGTCAACCCAGGGGGACAAGTAAATGATGCCACACATACACAATAAAAAACATGCAGTGATTAAATACAATTATATAGACTATTACTTATTGATTGATCCAGGGAAATGCCCATGGCATGAGTGAGAAAGTAAATGACAGAATATCTTGTGTAGTATAACTCTGTTTGATTCTGTTTATGGGAAATCATGGTCATGATTGCATTGAGAAATTTATAACACGAACACTCACTAATGTCCATTTTCTGTGGTGGCAGGATTTTAGATGATGTTCTGCTCTCTTCTTGGTTCTTTTCTGTGTTGTTTAAATTTTTTACAACTAGCATGTGTTATTTTTACAAAGACAATAGAGCTATTTTGTAGGTGGGAAGAATTATGTTTTTTTTTTTAGGTGGAGAGATGTATTTTCAATATTGTTAAGTGAATAAAGCAAATATAATATAATCCCATTATTGTATATTTATAGCAAATATACATGCTTGTTTCCCAGGGACATTCTGAGGATCAAAGGAAATAACAATTGGGGAAGTCACATCTAGACCATCAAAGAGGGCACATATGTTGATGTCATTATCACTTTCAGTCATTTCTTGTGAGACCTGGGGATTATGTGGACTTGTGTCCCTGTGCACATCTCGGCCTTTTGAGTCTCAGTAACCTGAAGACAGGCCCACCAGGGATGGACACTGTAAATGAAGGGCATCTGTCCTGGCATTTGATGGAGAATCCCTGCTCCTCAGGGGTTCCCAGACAACCCTTCTCAAGACCTCTCCAGCATAGCTTGGAGACAACCTGCAGTTCTAGGACTGCTCCTGGGAGGACCAGTCACAAATTCCCACTGGCACATTTCTTAACTCTAGCGGTCATGATGAAAAAAACTAGATGAAACTTAAGACGGGAGTCTTCCCAGCTTTGTTACAACTGGTTGAGAAGTTCCCTTGAGAAAGCTGGTCAGAGGCAATTAATGAAAAGGGGAGAGGAACACCCCAAGAGGTCTGCAAAAACAAGGCTCATGGATGGATGGTCTCTGCTCAACCACATGTAAGTGGGCTGAGAGGTGGAATCCTAATACCAGTAGGGGCTTAGATTCCTTTATCCTCCCTTCCTCATGAACCATGCTCACACCATTCAGATCTGATCAGCCCCTGCACTGAGGTGACTGGGGAAAAATTGGAGCTCAGAAGCAGTGCACAGTAAGGTTGAAATTAATTTCCTTAGGGTTGTACCCAGGGACCTCTTGGCTTTTTTTTTTTAACATTTGGCTGCATCATGTCTTAGTTGCGGCACGCGGGATCTACGTTGAGGCATGCGGGAATCTTTCCTTGTGGCGGACAGGCTTCTCTCTAGTTGTGGCGCAAGGGTTCCAGAGCGCGTGGGCTCTGTAGTTTGCAGCACGCAGGCTCTCTAGTTGAGGCACGCAAGCTCAGTAAGTGTGGCGCGCTGGCTTACTTGCCCTGCGGCATGTGGGATCTTAGTTCCCTGACCAGGGATGGAACCTGCGTCCCCTGCATTGTAAGGCAGATTTTTTACCGCTGGACTGCCAGGGAAGTCCCTGGGGCCTCTTGGCTTTTACTGCTCACATTCTATCCTCTCTTAGCTTCAACTACCAGCTTTACTTTGTACACCAGAGACCTTGGAGTTCTCCCTGACACTACTCTCCTCCTCACACTGGCATCTTCAGCCCATCACCAAATCCTGACATATTTACAGCCAAACATCACTCGAATCCATTTACCTCTGTCTGTCTCCACTACCCTCCACCCCTCTAGTTTAAGCTATGAATCCCCCCTGGATGATTTCAACATCCTCCCAACAAATCTCCCCCATCTATTGGCCCTCCTCCTATCATTTCCCCACAACTGAATTTAGAGTGATCTTATCAAAAAGCAAATATGGCCATATCATCTCCCTGGTTAAAATTTTTTTATGGCATCCCAGAAAAAAAAAAAAATCCTTAACATAGTCTCGGGTACTAGATAATAACAGTGTAGGCTCTAAACCTGACCACGTGAATTCAAACCCCAGTTCTGCCACTTATAGCTGAGCCTTTGGGCAAGTCCCTTAACTTCTTTGTGCCTTGGTTTCCTCATATGTAAAATAGAGATTTCAGTAGTACATCTCATAAGGTTGTTGAGAGGATTAAATGAAATTAATGGTGTTTAGACTAGTGCTTGATACACAGAAAGCACTCAATAAACGTTACAAAGCACTGCCTGCCTGCTGGCCTCAGCTTGCACACTCTCCCTCTTTGCCCTCTACCAGCACTGGCCCTTTATTCAGCTCTTATTCCTCTCTAGGCTTGCTCAGACCTCAGGGCCTTTGCATAGGCTGTCCCCACTCTTCTCTCCTATGAAAAACTCTTCCTGGGGAAAAACATCCTTGGTCTTCTGGTCAAAGTTTCAGGCTTATAGCACTAAGTACCTCCATGTTGGAGTTATTGCTCCAGTTGCAATTTTCAATAATTTGTGTGATTATTTCTAAATTCCACAAGAGTGGGCACTACGTCTGTTCACTCCTTACCATTGGCTCCTTACTTCCCACTCTGTGCGTAGCACACAGTAGATGCACAATAAACATATTCTGAATGACTGAATATGTCCGTCAACTCTCAAGCTTCCATCTCCTATGCAGAACTTTCTGCTAAGCTTCAAAATGGTAGAGCAACCTGTCTCCTGGACCTGTGTATTGGGCTCTCCCAAATGCTATCAAAAATGGAACTTACCACATTCCTCCTCAAACCTGTTACCTGTTAGAGTGAATGACACCATTGTTCACCCCATTACCCAAACGAGGACCCTGGATGTCATCCTTGACTGCCCTTCAGCCCACATATCCAATTAATGAGCAAGTACTGATAAACCCATCTCCCAGCTATTTCCCTAATCTTTTCACTCTCTCTTTGAGCAAGGATCTCATCTACATTGGTCACCATTGTGTCTCCAGTCCTAATAATGGGACTTGATTATTTGTGAGTCAATAAATAACACTATCCCAGCCAAGGCCACTGTGGTCAGCTGCCTAATGTAGCTCCCTGCCTCCTGTCTAACTTCCCTTGAATTCATTTTAACACCTTAGGCTGACCATGTCACCATCCTGTTTAAACTCCTCCAGCAGCTCTCCACTTATAGGACTCTGCTCTCAAGGCCAGTCCTCCAGGAGCTGAGCAGTATTTCCTCATGGTTAACAGTGACCAGTACTGGTTAGTAAATGTTTATTGTATTTACTTATTTATTTATTTTGGCCATGCCCCGTGGCATGTGGGGTCTTAATTCCCCGACCAGGGATCCAACCTGCGCCCCCTGCAGTGGATGCATGACGTTCTAACCACTGAACCACCAGGGAATTCCAAGTAAATGTTTATTTTTAAAAGGCAAGGGATAAATAGTACCTGGACTAACCCTGGGGGTCTGAAAACTCGTTTCTTCACCCATTCACTAAAGCTCTTTCTATCAAAAGAAATTTATTGGGAATTCCCTGGTGGTCCAGTGGTTAGGACTCCTTGCTTTCACTGCTGCGGGCACGGGTTCAATCCCTGGTCAGGGAACTAAGATCCCACAAGCCATGCAGCATGGCCAAAATTAAAAAACAAAAATTGTTTATGAAATTAGTTGAGACTCCAAACTACTGATCACTGTACTTTACACACAAATATCAAGCAATTAAAGTTATAGCCAAAAGTGGCAAGTTCCTGTACCCAAGGAAAGAGCAGAGGTGTCAGAGAGAGAAGTGGAACCCATCCTTGGCTCTGTAAGGTATCCATGGGAACAGGAGATCTTCAGAAACTCTCAGGGACTTTCTCATCTTGAGATGACCTCCATCTTCATGAGCCGCCCCTCTTCTGACCTTGATAAGCCTTCTCTTTTCTTTCATGTCAGGACACCTCATTGTCATTCATGCACTCTCACTGCCATGGCAGCCCCTCATCAACATCTTAGCAGAGGAACTGGAGGAGGCTGTCCTGCTTTCTCATCCAGGAATTTATTACTGTCAATCCAGGTCCTCCAGGGTTCAATCACACCCATTGTTTCAGCCAACTCACCCCTTAACTCTATCAGTGTGCTAGAGATGAGTGAGCCCAGGTCATGGAATTATTGAAGAGACAGGCCAAGCAAAGCACCCCTGCCAGCTTCCTTCTGGTTTTCTCTGTGCTGAGGTCTTTAAGGACCACAATAACTAACATCTCTCCTCTCTATGCTAATTCTGAACCAATTAAGAGAGACGAGGTAGAAGCAAGGCAGACAGAGAGCAAAATACCACCTGCATCACTGATGCAACTTGATACTGCAGAACATGACTCATCCTTGTAAATTGTCTTCTTAAAAATTAGACAGACAATGACCTAGTTTTAAGGTCTACATTACGGAGAAATAGAGCAGAGCAGAACCTGTGCTTCCAATGAGCAAAGAAGAGAGCAAAGCAGAACTACACACATTCAGTGCCTTAACCCAAACCCACTGATCACAAAAGGCATCCCTCCTCCAGGAGAAGAGGGGGTCAGGTGTATTACACAATGGATATCCCTCTTTAAGAAAGGAAACATCATGAGCAGAGAAGAAGCATCCCCACTGGTGTTCTCCATAGGTAAAATCTGTACATACTTTTTATATTTCAAGAGGCTGAGTTGCCAATAGGTACTGATAGCACAAAGCCATATTACCAGCTTTGACCAGACACCACCTATTTCTAGCTATCCTGAGATACTCTGAAGAGGCCCTGCCTTATTCCTCCTTTGTTCTCAGCGTCATCCAGACGATACAGAATTCCAAACGTTTAACAACCAGAACGCCATGGGCACCAATCAGAACAGATGCTCCAACAATCAGAACCTACACTCAACCAATCAGAACTGACGTCCAACCAATGACGTCCAACCAATGACAGCAGGCCCTGGCCAGTATCCCATACAAGGGCTTCCCCTCAGAACAGCAGCCTTGGTTATCTGAAAACCCAAAAAGCGAGGATGCTTAGAGGCAAATTCTTGGGAGCATGACAACAGCTGAGAAAACTTATATAAACATGAGGGCCCCTCTGGGGAGGTTAGGGATGTAGGCGTGTGAACACTCTGACCTGTGCTCTCTGGTGAAAGAGCTCACCTCCAGTTCTGCCTTCAGAACCATGCCCTGCACTGGACCCCAATACCACAAATCTGGCATGTCCTACTGCCTTCAGTTATTTATAGCTAAAACACAAGACTTTGGTTCTTTGGTCATGGTTTTGTCGAACTGGAGTTTTCATATTTAATGTAGCTGCCTATTCTCCCATACAAATATTTTTCTTAGTTAGTGGTAAATAATAAACGACTTTGTTTTAATTTATTGCGTTTAGTTTTCTCCCCTTGGATTATTAGCTCTGTCAATAGAGAGAGATCTGAAAGCCCAGTCGCAGGGATTTCCCTGGCGGTCCAGTGGTTAAGACTCTGCACTTCCACTGCTCCCTGGTCAGGGAAATAAGATCCCACATGCCATGTGGCACGGCCAAAAAAAAAGAAAAAAAGAAAACCCAGTCTCCTAACAACTGCTCAGGAGGCCTGTATCAATAGCCAGGGGTGTCCCCAGCTGGGTGTATTAGTGTCCTAGGGCTGCTGTAACAAAGTACCACAAATTGTGTGGCTTAAAACAAGAAAAATATACTCCCTCGTAGTTCTGGAGGCTACAAGTTCAAAATTAAGGTGTTGGCAGAGATGTGCTCCCTCAGAAGCTTCAAGGGGTGGATGTTTCCTTGTCTCTTCTGGCTTCCAGAAGCCCCAGACATCCTTGGCTTGTGGTAGCATCACTCCAGTCTCTGCTTCTGTCTTCACATGGCCACCTTGCATCTGTATCTGTGTCTTCACATGGCATTCTCCCATATCACCTCCTGTATCTCCATTTTCTTTTCTTATAAGAACACCAGTCATATTGCATTGAGGGCTCACCCTAATCGAATATGATTCAACTTGATTACTTCTGCAAAGACCCTATTCACAAATAAGGTAACATTCACAGGTACCAGGGGTTAGGACTTCAACAAATCTTCCTGAGAGATACAATTCAACCTACAACACTGGGAGAAATCACTGCTCTACTGAGTCACCTTATATTAATGATGACATTAGGTCTGATTTCCGTGTCACTGGCCTTGAGGACTAGTACTGTTGGAGCCTTTGCCCCCAAATAAATTACAAATTAATACTTTCATGTATTCCCTCTCTGGACCAACATACTGGCCTCCAGCACTCACTAGTGATGCAGTTCTCCATGGAACAGGAAATTTGGGGAATAGAAAATTATTATAACTGTATAATAGACATATGATTATTACTTGGACTGAGTTCTAATCCCACGTTCTTTATGTACTAGCTCTCTAATCCTTGGGCAAATTGATTCTCTCACTAAATATAAATGGACATAATGTTTTTTTTATGTTCTATACATTTTTACAATTTATTTTATTGAAGTATAGTTGATTTACAATGTTGCGTTGATTTCTGCTATATAGCAAAGTGATTCAGTTATATGTATATATACATTCTTTTTCATACTCTTTTCCATTATAGTTTATCACAGGATATTGAATATAGTTCCCTGTGCTATACAGTAGGACCTTGTTGATTATTCATAGTTTGCATCTGCTAATCCCAAACTCCCAATCCATCCCTCCCCCTGCCCCGTCCACCTCGACAACCATAAGTCTGTTCTCTATGTCTGTGAGTCTGTTTCTGTTTCGTAGATAAGTTCATTTGTCATATTTTAGATTCCACATGTAAGTGATATCCTATATTATCTATCTGTCTCTGTCTGATTTACTTCATCTAGTGTGATAATCTCTAGGTCCAACCATGTTGCTGCAAATGGCATTATTTTGTTCTTTTTTATGGCTAACATTCCATTGGACATATGTACCACATCTTCTTTATCCATTCCTCTGTCGATGGACATTTAGGTTGTTTCCATGTCTTGGCTATTGTGAATAGGTAAATGGGCATAATATTTAAATGAGAAAGTATTATGAAGTTTCAATAGCTGTTTAGGAAATGAGTTAGCACATGACTCACAGTAGGTGATCAATTCAGGCCAGTGTCCCCCCCACCCAGTTCCTCTAGTACTGCCCATTCTGGGGGAATTAAAAGAGCTTCAGACACTGACCCCAGGGTCTGCCTCTAGGGTACAAGCATGTCTTACTTGGTGTCTCTGCAGTGACAGGGGCACCACAGGGAAGAACTGCACCCGCGTCACCTGGTTCCTCCTGCTGGGGCTCACAGAGCAGGCGGGGCTCAAGGGCATTCTCTTTGCACCCTTCCTGTTCATCTACTCAGTTACCCTCACAGGCAACCTGGCCATGATCACCCCGATCCACGCAGACCCGTGTACTCCTTGCTGAGTATCCTCTCCTTCATAGACTCCTCCTCCTCCACGTTAAACACCCCCAGGCTGCTGGAGAGCTTCCTCACCTCAAGCCAGTCCATCTCCTTTGCGGGCTGCGTGGTCCAGATGGCCCTCATGACTCTCCACAGTACTGCTTAGTGTCTGCTCCTGGCCATTATGGCATATGACCGATTTGCTGCCATCTACCACGCTCTCCTCTACCACACGGTCATGTCCCAACGTCTGTGTGTCCAACTGGTGGCAGCCACCTGTATGGCTTCTGTTGCCAATTCAGCTTTACTGACTGGGTACATCTTCAAGCTGCTCTACTGTGGTCTCAATATCATTATCCACTATGTCTATGATGTCCCCCTTGTGCTCCAAATTGCCTACGCAGACATTGCCAAGGCTGAGGCCATTGTCTTCTCATCTTCTGCCTTGATTATCCTCTTTACCGTCACTGTTATCCTGGTCTCCTATGCCTACATCCTGGTGACTATCTTCAGGATGCGTTCCCTCAAGGCTCAGAGCAAAGCACTCTCCACCTGTGCCTCCCACCTCGCAGTCATCTGCCTTTTCTATGGCACCATCACCTTCATGTATGCCCAGCCAAGCTCTCACAGTTCCATGGAACCGAACAAGGTCATGTCTGTCTTCTACACAGTGATCATCTCCATGCTGAACCCTCTGAT